>NW_020954610.1:11893033-12083300 GCF_900497805.2 Vombatus ursinus | reverse complement strand
CTTCCTTCCTTCCTTCCTTCCTTCCTTCCTTCCTTCCTTCCTTCCTTCCTTCCTTCCTTCCTTTTTTCCTTTCCTTCCATTAGTTTTCAAATAAACAATAACATAGGAAAAGAAAAAAAAAACCAAAGGCATCATACTATCTTTTCAGAGAATGTGGAATTAGTATTATATTAGTTGTCAGATGACCTGAGTTCAAACTCCAGCTCTGTTAATTACTCCCTGTGACCTCGGGCAAATCATTTAACCTTTTTGAGTCTTACTTTCTCACCTGTAAAATGAGGGGGTTGGAGTAGACGGCCTCATTCTAAATCTATAATTCTATTGATGATAATTGTTGACCTTACAATGGAATTGGCAAAGCACTTTATATGCATGATTTAATTTGAGTCCCACGACTTCTTTGGGTGGTAAAGTACTGCAGATATTATCATCCCCATTTTACAACTAAGGAAACTAAGGCTGAGTGTTTCAGTTACCTCCCCCTGGTCACATAGCTAGTAAAATGTCATGTCAGAGGAGAATTTTGAACTCATGTTTCTCCTGCCTCTAGGTCCAGCATTCTCAACATTATACCATGCTGCCTCTCACAGAGCAAGGCAGAGTTTACACTACTCAAGTACTATGGGACACAGGGTAAAAATCAGAGGTCTAGACACACATAGTATATAGTGAGAGCAGTCTAGACTGGTAGCCTGGAGATCTGAGTTCTAGTTTTTCTTTTTTGTTTCTTTTTTTTTTTTTGACAGGATTATTAGACTGTTAGATTTGGGGAATATTGTAGATATGCAGTATTCTGAATGTCAGCAAGATATTTGACAAAGTCTCTCACATATCTTTGCACATAAGATGGAAGGGTATGGGAGACATGATGGCACAGTTAGATGGATTCAAAAGTGGTTTCGTGAACAGATACCCAAAGTGATGATTGATGTCAACCTAGAGGGAGGCTGCTAGCAAAGCTCTACAAGACTCTATTTTTGACTTACTGTTAAACATTTTTTAAATCAAGGACTTGTATTAAGGCATAGATGACATATGTGTCAAATTTTCAGATGACAAGAAGCTGGGCAGGATGGACTATCCACTAGATAATAGAATCAGGATCCAAAAAGAGCTCAGTCCTATAAGATGATTGGCCAAATTCAATGAGATGAAATTTACTAGTCCTGCACAAATGGATTAAAAAATAAATTCCTTAAGTACAGAAAAGTTTTAACCACCAGGTGCTACCACTAATCATTCATCCAATCTTTTTCCTCAGGAAAGATCAAGTGCTGGGATATCCTATGTTGGTCCTGTCAGTTCTACGCTCCACCCCTTCCCACAAATGCTGAGCAAAGTCCCAAGCTCTCTGTGGTTCTCAGATAATCTTCTATCCCCTATTTCTGCCCCTCTGTGGGGGACTGGGCCAATTTTCCAATTTACGGTAGGCATAGTTAGTGTGAATTTTCCAGATTGGAATTATGACTTCAGGCTCCATCCTACTGGCAAGACCCAATATCCTAGAATTCACTATCTTTCACCAAGGCTTCAGTTATGATACCTTGGGGTAATGAAGTCAGTCATTTCTGACAGTAACAGACAGAACATGGTCAACTGCATATAGTCGTATACCCTCAGCAATGGAATGATAAAAAACTATAACCTGTACCTAACAAAACATCTGTCACACAATTTGGGGCCTGGGCTGCCCTGAGATCAAGGGGTTCTTAACTTGCAGTGTGTGAGCTTACTTTTTTTATAACCATTCTTTAATATAATCATTTCCTATTCAAATTATGTCTTTTATGCATTTAAAAACATGATTCTGAGAAGGGATCCACAGATTTCACCAGACTTCCAGGGGAGTCCATGACATAAAAAAGGCTAAGAACTTCTACCCTATTGAACTGTTTACATTCCTGCATGGAAAGATGGTATTTATAACTCATGAGACCTTTGTCAGTATTAGGGTAGTTGGAGGGAAAATATTATATGTATGTATATATAAATATAGATATAGCTAGCTACCTAGCTAGCTAGCTAGATAGATAGATAGAGGACACAGGGTTAGTTGAAGATGAAGGGGTTATATCTGGAGAATAAAATTAAGGGGTGAGAGAGGATTATACTGGGAGAAGGAGAAAGGGAGATGTAGAACAGGGTAAATTATCTCACAAAAAATAGAAAAGAAAAGGCTCTTACAGTGGAGGGGAAACAGGGGAAGGTGAGAAGGAATGAGTGAATCTTATTCTCATAGGATTTGGCTTAAGGAGGGAATAACATACATCTGTCTTACCCTACAGGAAAATATGGGGAGAAGGGGACAAGAGATCAGGGGAATGATAGAGAGGAGGGCATATTGGGAAAGGGAGTAATCAGAAGCAAACATTTCTGAGGAGGGACAGGGTCAAAAGAAAAAATAGAATAAATGGGGGGGGCAGGATAGGATTAAGCGAAATGGAGTTAGTTTTTCACAGCATGTCTACTATGGAAGTGTTTTGCATAACTGCACATGTATAATCTACATTGAGTTGCTTGCCTTTTCAATGAGGGTGGGTGGGGAGGGAGGAAGGGAGAAAATTTGGAACCCAAAGTTTTCAAAACACATGTTTAAAAAAAATGTTTTCACATGCAACTGGGAAAAAAGAAATACAGGAAATGGGGTACAGAAATCTATCCTTCCCTACAGGAAAATTGAAGGGGAAGGGGATAAGAGAAGTGGGGGAGAGATAGAAGGGAGGGCAGACTAGGGGAAGGGATATTCAGAATGCATGCCATCTTGGGGTGGGGGGGAGGGGTGAGATGGGGTGAAAATTTGGAACTCAAAATCTTGTGGAAGTAAATGTTGAAAACTAAAAATAAATAAATTAAAAAGAAAAAAAGGATTAGCAAATGGGAGGAATTCAGAGAAACTTGGGAAGGTTTGTATGAACTGATGATATACACAATGGCGACAGCAATCTTTAAAAAAAGAACAGCAACTCTAAAAGAAATCAAAATTCAGATCAACACTAACAAAATATATCTGTTTTCTTGGTAGTGAGGTGGCTTATAGGTACAGAGTAAAACACAAGCTGTCATACATAGTCAAATATATATTTGTTTAACTCTACTTTGCTGTGAGGAAAGAAGAGTTCTGTTGGGTGGGAGTAGGACGTGATATTGGGAAGTAACCATGATATCAGAAAGCTCAATAGAACATTTTAAAGAAAAACAAAAAACAAAAAAAGAACTTCTACCCTAGATAGTACATAGACTTTTCTGAAGCCAAGAGTTCTAGGATAGACTCAGTTAAGTTGGTTTAGTGCCCATATTGTTCTTAGTGTGAATGATATGTTTAACTCATGCCATCCAGAAGATTTGCCATTAGGAGCAGTTTGGATCTTCACTTCTCCTCAAAGCGTGGAGTGCAGATTTGGGGCAGGGTCTCAGATCAGCTAGCTCAAGACTCATGGAGAAATGATGTCAAAAGCAGGCTCTGACAAGGAGAAACCTACTACTGCCATTCTACCATGAAATCTCTCTCAACTTGTATCCTTCAGTTTCAGTTCCCAGGTGGCCAAGACATATGTAACACCTTTGTCTAAGTTCTAAATATTATCTGTGGCACCTCTATCCTTGCTCCCATGTCTTGTCACTCCCCCCTACACACCTCTCTCATTCCTCGTGGGGGAACCAAAAGTCCTGCTGCTCAGGGCAAAGAGGGAGGACCCAAAGTTCAAGGCTACCATGACACAGAATACCACTCTGGATATACATGAAGAGGTCTGGGAGTTATGGGGCACTATGAGCTGAGAAGAGGCATACAGCATGATGTGGCATCTAAAAGGGCCAAAGTCTGATGGACTCAGTACATATTGAAGCATATTGCTCCTCTTCCTTTTTTCTTCTTAAGAACATGGCTAATACAGAAATTTGTTTTGCATGACTTCATATTTGTAATGGGTTTTATATTTCTTGTCTTCTCAATGGGTGGGGGAGAGAGAGAATTTGGAACTGGAAATGAAATAAAATTTAATCAAACAAAGCATAACAAAAGAACAAAATGATCTTAGACTGCTGTAGCAGAAGCATGGCGTCTAGAAGGAAGTAGTTAATACCAGAGTGTTGGGAGCAATGGAAATTGGGCCCCAAAGTTGTAGGTGGCCTGCCAAGGGTACAGAAGTGGGATTAGAGTGAGATACAAGAGTCCCAAGTCAGCAACCATTGAAGAGGCGGAGGGGGAGGGAGATAGAGACAGAGAAATAGTGAAATTAAGTTTTGGATCCTCAGAATTTGAGAATACTAGAATAGAGCTAAGGGGCCAGAGGAGTTTGGTTTAGAAGAAAAGAAAGATAGATCTATGCCTAATAGTAGTCAGCATTTATATATCACTTCAAAGTTTAGAAAAGCATTTTATGGATATTATCTCACTTCATCCTTCCAACAACCTTGGGAAGTAGGTGCTACTATTATGTCAACTTTATAGATATGGAAACTGAGGCTGATGGTGGTTAAGTGATTTGCCCAGGGTCATTTCTTATAGCACAATAGTATTCCATCACAATTGTATACCACGATTTGTTCAGCCATTCTCTGATTGATGGGCACCCCCTCAATTTCCAATTCTTTGTCCCCACAAAAAGAACCACTATAAATATATATTTTTCACTTGTAAGTTCTTTTCCTTTTTCCTCAGTCTCTTTGGGATACAGGCCTAGTAGTGGTATTGCTGAGTCAAAGGGTATACGGTTTTAGAGCCCATTGGGCATAGTTCCAAATTGTGTCAGAGTAGTTTTAATTTGTATTTCTCTAATTGATAGTGATCTATATTTTCTCATATGACTATTGACAGCTTTGATTTCTTCTTCTGAAAACTGCCTGCTTACATTCTTTGACCATTTATCAGTTGGAGAATAACTCATTCTTTCAAATTTGGCTCAGTTCTCTGTATATTTGAAAAACTAGGCCTTTATCAAGAAATTTGCTGTAAAAATTCCTCCCTGCCTCCCAGTTTTCTGCTTCCCTCCTCATCTTGGCTGCATTGGTTTTGTTTGTGCAGACCCTTTTTAATTTAATGTAATCAAAACTACCTGTTTTACATCTTGTAATGCTCTCTAGCTGTTGTTTGGTCAAAGATTCTTCCCTTATCCGTCGATCTTTCAGGTAACTCAGGGTTTGAACTTCGGTCTACCTGGCCCCGAGACCATCGCTTTATTTGTTGTGCCACCTAGATGCCTGGCTAGTTTAGGGAGTACAGAAAACTGAACAGAGTTTAGAGGGTGGGCATCAGCAGAAGAGAACAGAAAGGCTGGAGGCACAGAAGTCAAAGTTCACAATTTTGCACAATTTGGCCCAATTACCTTCAAAGGTTCTCAGGACAATAGAAGCTATGATTGAAGGAATATGTTGTCTGTTTAACAGGCATAGACATGGATTAAAGGGAACAGTGATAATTCAGTTTGAAGTAATAGGCATTTATTAAGGCCCTACTATGTGCCAGGCACTTTGTTAGAACTTAAATCTTGATGGCATCTATGGCTTCTGAGGGGTGGAGGTGAGAAAAGAGAGCATTCTAAGCAAGGGAAATATTTCATGGTGGAATGTCCTATGTGAACACCAAGTATGCCAGTTTGGCTGGAATGTGTGTGGGACAGGGAATAACTTGTAAACAGTCTGCGAATCTAGGTTGGAGGCAGATTATGAAGAGACCTAATTAAATACAATAGAGAGGAATTTGCATTTGATCCTAAAGGTGATAGGTCACTGATGACACTTCTTGAGCAAAGGACTGTTAAATGGTGGGAAATGTGCTTGGAAATATCAGTTGAACAGCTTGTATGGAAGATGGGTTGTAGAGATGAGAGGCTGGTTGTTGGAAGTCCAGTTAGGAGGCTATCACAATGTCCAGGCAAGAGGCTATAAGGACCTGAATTAGGATGGTGGTGGTGTGAGTGTAAGTAGGGGATGGATGTGAGAGATGTTATCAGGTAGTATTGGGTTAAGACATTTGTGCACCATAGGCAGGTTTAGAAAATTGTACCATCCACAGGAGACTTTCAGCCTTCAATAGGTGGCTAGATATAACACAAAATACCTAAGTGCTACAGTGAGTAATAATAAAAATGTCACATTCAGAAATATCCCTTGTTGCACACTACAGCATCTTGTACCATAGACGACTATCTACTCTGCCTACCCCATATAGCTGTCTGTGTGTTAACCTACCAGGCAATTCCATTACACTAGGCCTTTAAATAAAGTTGTTATAGTGAAGTTCCAGCCTAGAGAGCTTTATTTTGCATCATTGTTCTTTATTTGGAGACTAAGCCCCACCTCAGGATAGGGAGCTTAGGAAATATGATAAGATTTCAGAATCAAAGTGACTTTTTGGGGGGAACTTCCCCAGAGCTTCCTTTACTATATCATTGGGCTGGGGGCAGAGAGATAAGAATGGAATAGTTTAAATTAAGGGGCTAAAGTATCATTAATATAACCTTCCACATTTGGTCTAACACTAAGGGTTCTGTGAAAATAAAATTGGACACCTTTCCCTTGGCAGCTCCTGACCTAAGAATTGCCAGCAGAGTCTAATTCGCTCAGAGAACAGTTCAATGGTGAACAGAATTAGGGGAACGGTGCCACCGTGGAGTAAGATTGCCCTTGAGAATCAAAGGATCCTTTGGACGAACTAATGATGATGAATCTAGGGATGTTCCTTTTCTTTCTGTCTGCTCACTATAACACAAAGCATCCTATAAATCATTACCAAAATGGGGTTCGCTGGTCTTGGTAATTTGAGGATTCTCTTTTCTTTATCCCTGGGCCTTTGTTTCCATCCATTATTTTCAAAAACTGCTGAATCAAAAGGATGCTTAGAGAAGCTGATAAAAAGAAAACAGAAGTCTCCTAAACCTGGTGGTTTCTTCCTGTGCCACATTAGGCAGGATTTATGGTAAATACAAATATTTCTTTCAGATCAGTACAAGCCCACAACAACAATTGCCCCTGTTCTTTGTTCTCTCATAGGGCAGGAGCTGCCAGGAGTTAATTCTTGTACACAGAGCAGCTCTCTGACTCTGCAGGCTGAGAAATGGGAAATCTGGTCATCTCGAGAGCTGAGTGACCTGAAAGGACTTGTAGACGTGAGCAGCCAAGAATTGCACCATGGGGACACTTCCCTAGATCTATCTGAGCACCATGCCAAGCTAGTCAACTCTTAGAGCTGTTCACTTTTTAAAAAGCTTGTGCCTGAGTCCCTGGCCAGAATTTGTAGGATTTAGACCTAGAAATAATCTTAGGGATCATCTAGTCCAACTCCTTTATTAAATCCTAGATCTGAAATTTTTAGCCAAGGGGCCATAAGCAAGTCACGCCATCTCTCTGTGAAATGGGACAATAACATTTGAAACCTGCTTCACATAAAGAAATTGATTTGGAAAACTCAAGGCACTATATAAATAGGAGTTTCTACTGAAGTTGAGGGGACTGAGGGTGACAAAGTTTCAGTGACTCACCCAAGGCCACAGA
Organism: Vombatus ursinus; assembly: GCF_900497805.2. NCBI lineage: Eukaryota > Metazoa > Chordata > Mammalia > Diprotodontia > Vombatidae > Vombatus > Vombatus ursinus. The sequence continues at coordinate 12,075,809 of NW_020954610.1, read as the reverse complement.
GTTAGCAAGTGAAAGAACTAAGATTCAAACCCACATCTTCTAACTCCAAAGCCTATGAGTGCTCTTTCCATTATACCACACTTAGAGGAGTGAGTGATTAGGGTGGTACAACAATAACTTTGCCCCAGGACCCTGAAATTTAGAGGTCATGCTTGTCTTCAGAAGTAAAGAAGCCGTTTGTCATGCTGATTAATTTTCCTGCTTACTAAAATTATCTTAATTTTAACATCATGAGTTAAAAGTTGGTTAATACTGCTTGCCCTGGGTGTGTTTCTTGGGAGTCAAAGTTTCTAATTATGGTTCTGTATCATACTGCCTCTTCTATCATCAATGTCCATACAATAAGAAGGAGATTTAGATGGTGAAATTCAAATGAATCTGTTCTTCATCAGTGGAGTCAAGATGGAGGATTAGAGGCAGCCACCCAGCTCAACTCTCCCAATATTCCACTCTGAACAACTTTAAAATAATTCCTCAAATCAAATTTTGGAGCGGCAGAGGCAACACAATGTCAGAGTGAGATATTTTTCCAGTCTAAGAAAACTTAAGAGGTAGGCAGTCTATAAGAGAAGCCTATAACACTGGGGCGGAAATCTGGTGGAGGTCTGTCCAGACCCCATATACGTGGGCAGCGAGGCTACAGAAGGCACAGCAGCTTTGGGAGTTCTCCAAAGAGAGCAAGGGTATGGGACAACTGGTCAGAAAGAGATTATAGGGGACTCTTCACTGGCACTGGGTACAGTTTGTGCCGATTGGTAGCTCTATTGCCGATATGCAGTTCTGCAGTTCTGGGTCACAGTTCCAAGATGAAGAGGAGTACTGGGGATTGGTCACAAAAAAGCAGAGGCCCTGGTCAGAGTACCAAATCAGAGAAGTGCACTAGCACTTGAGCTGCAGGAGAGCAGGAGATAGAGTGCAGACCAAGGCAGCAGTGATCACATCTCTCCCAGGTGTGATCACACCATCTTGGAAGCACCAGAAGCTTGCAGACCCCCAGAACTAGCTGTGAAAATATCAGTGTGAAAAATCCTACAGCTTGGGACAGTGCCTCCCCACCCCCAGATGAGCAGAGCCCAACTTTAACATAAAGTTCAAAGTCAAGAAATTGACTGGAAAATGAGCAAACAACAAAAAAAAGAATTTGACTACATTGGCAGGGAAGACCAAGACATAAATTCAGAAGACAACAGTGTGAAAACAGCTACAACAAAAGCCTCAAAAAAGGTTCACTGAACCCAAGCCAAGCAAGAATTCCTGGCACAGTTAAAGAGATAAGAATGATAGGAGAAAAAGTGGAAAAGAGAGTGATGCAAGAAAATGATGAAAAGAGAATTAACAGTAAAGGAGGCACAAAAGGTGATCCAGTGGAGAAGGAAATGGCAAACCACTCTAAAATCTTTGCCAAGAAAACCCCTGGACAGTATTAAAATGATAAAAGATTTGACACTGGAGGACGAGCTCCTCAGGTCAGAAAATGTCCGACATGCTACTGGGAAAGAGCAGAGGATACTTACAAATAGCTCCAGAACTAATGAAACAGGTGAGCCAAAGCCAAAAAGAAGCTGAGCTATGGATGTGTCTGGTGACGAAAGGAAAGTCTGATGCTGTAAAGATATAGACTCTGGGGTACAGTTGCGGATACAGGGGCCTGCTGTGCTATGTATGGTCCATGGGGTCACAAAGAGTCAGACATGACTGAATGACTCAGCAACAAAAAAAAGAGACATACAAAAGTACTGAAGAAATACCTTAGAAAACAGAATTGGTGTAGTGGTAGAAAAAGCCCAGGAACTCTTTGAAGGAAAAGCAATGCTTTAAAATGGAGAATAGGCCAAATGGCAAATGGAAGAGGGGGCCCAGAAATTCTGCAATGAAAAGAACTCTTTAAAAAGCAGATTAAGTCAAATGGAAAAAAAGTTACAAAATCTCACTGGAGAAAATAGTTGCTTAAAAATTAGAATTGAGTGAGTGGAAGCTAATGACTCCATGAAACATCAGATAATAGTTAAAATGAAAAAAATGAAAAAAAAAATAGAAGGAAATGTGAAATAATAGCTCATTGGAAAAACAACTGACTTGGAAAATATTTTGAGGGAAAATAATTTTAAAATTTTTGGAATACCTGAAAGCTATGAACTTACATATCATATTTTAAGAGCTTAGATATCATATTTTAAGAAATTATCAAGAAAACTGCCTCAATATCTTAGATCTATATAGGGCAAAATAGATTAAGAGAATCTACCATCATCTCCTGCAAGAGATCCTAAAATGAAAACTCCCAGTAATATTATAGCCAAATTCCAGAACTCCCAGGCAAAACAGAAATCACTTCAGACAGTCAGAAAGAAACAATTCAAATATCATGGAGACACAGTCAGGATCACACAAGATTTAGCAACTTTCACATTAAAGGAGCAAAACACTTGGAATATGATATTCCAAAGGCAAAGGAATTAGGAATACAATCAAGAATCACCTACCCAGCAACATTTAGTGTAAGCTTTCAGGGTAAAAATAGATATTTAATGAAATAGAGGACTTTCAAGCATTTCTAATGTGAAGAGCAGCAATGAATCAAAGATTTGATGTTCAAATACAAGACTCAAGAGAAGCATAAAAAGGTAAGCATAAAAGAGTAATTATAAGGAACTCAGTAAAGTTAAACTGTTTACGTTCCTATATGGAAAGATGTTATGTGTAACTCCTAAGAATTTTATCATTATTAGGGCAGTTAAAAGGAATTTGGAGCTGCTAGGTGGCACAGTGGATAGACCACTAGGCTTGGAACTAGGAAGATCAAAGGTCAAATCTGGCCTCAGACACTTACTAGCTGGTGTGATCCTGGGCAAGTCACTTAATCCTGTTTGTCTCAGTTTCTTCATCTGTAAAATGGGCTGGAGAAGGAAATGGCAAACCACTCCAGAATCTTTGCCAAGAAAATCCCAAATGGGGTCATGAAGTGTCTGACATAACTGAAATAACTGAACAATAAAACAAGGAGTATAACAGACAGAGGGCATGGATATGAGTCAATTATGTTGGAATGATCTTCAAAAAAATGAAGAGGAGGAGAAAGAGGGATTTCCTGGGAGAAGGGAGAGGTAGAATGGGGAAAACTTTCTCTCATAAAAGATGTTAAAGGAAGAACTTTTATAAGGGGAGGGGGACAGTAATAGATAATGCTTGGACCTCTCATCAGAATTGGTTCAAAGAAGAATATGTATACACACACACACACACACACTCAGACACACACACACACACACACACTCAGTTGTGTATAGAAATGTAATTTACCCAGTAGGGAAAATAGGAAGGGAAGGGGACAGGAGAAAGGGAGGCGATTCTAAAGAGGGAGATTATAAAGGGGTGGGCAAATTAAGGGAGGCAGTGGTTAGAAGCAAAATAGCAAAATAGACTTTTGAGGAGAGACAGGATAAAAAGTAAGACAGTAAGAAACAGAAGATAATTCTATGGAGGGAAATATACAGTTAGTAATCATAATTGTGAATGTGAATGGGATAAGCTCACCTATAAAACTGAAGCAAATAGCAGAATAGATTAGAAAACAATGCAACACATTTGTTGTTTACAAGAAACACACTTGAAACAGAAAGACACAGAATTAAAATGAAGGGCCAGAACAGAATCTGTTATGCTTTAGCTGAAATAAAAAAGGCAGGGGCAGCAATCATGATTAAGACAAAGCAAAATCAAAAGTAGACCTAATCAAAAGAGATAATAAAACAACATTTTGCTGAAAGGTGTCCATAGATAATGAAGTAATATGAAATAAAAATTTACAGCAAGTTTCTCTGACAAATACCTCATTTCTCAAATATATTCTGAGTATAAAACAGTAAAATTTATAAAAAAAATAAAAGCCATGCCCCAATTGATAAGTGGTTAAAGGATATGAACAGTTTTCAGAAGAAAAATTGAACCTATCTATAGTCATATGAAAAAATGCTCTAAATCACTATTGATTAAAAAATGTAAATTAAAACTACTCTGAAGTCCCACCTCACACTCATCAGAAATGACGAATGCTGGAGTGGATGAGAGAAAAAGTAGATATACTAATGAACTGCTGGTAGAGTAGAGAACTGGTCCAACCTTTCTGGAGAACAATTTTGAACTATGCCCAAAGGGCTATAAAACTGTGCATACCCTTTGACCCAGCAATAGGCTACTATGTTTGTATCTTGAAGATCAAAGACAAACAAAAAGGACCTATAAGTACAAAAATATTTATAGCATCTCTTTTGTGGTAGCAAAAAATTGGACATCAAGAGGATGCTAATTGGTTGGGAAGTGACTGAACAAGTTGTAACATATGATTGTGCTGATGTACTCCTGTGTTATAAGAAGGAGGAGATGGGTGGTTTCAGAAAAAAAACATGACAAGACCAATATGAAGTGATGCAACGTGAGATTATCATGGGAGCTCATCAGGCCCAGTGACATTGTAATGATGATCAACTGTGAAAGACTTGGCTACTCTTATCAATACAATGATCTAAGACAATTCTAAAGGACTCATGATGAAAATTGCTATTCAACTCAGAGAGAGAATTGATGAACTCTTGAGTGCTAATTGAAGCATAATTTTCTCACTCTTTATTTTTCTTGCTTTTTTTGAAATATGGCTAATACGGAAATGTTTTGCATGATTTCACATGTATAATTGCTTGCCTTTTCAGTGGGTGAGGGGGGGAGTGAAAGGGAAGGACAGAATTTGAAACTAAAAATTTAAAAAGAAAAGAATGTTAAAATAAGTAAATAATAAATTTTGGAGAAAATAACAAATGACTCTTCTTGTAAAATGCAGTGATTGTGTCAGAGAAAACTTAATTGTCAATATGTTTTAATCCCTCTTGAATTTCATGTGACTTCTAGTTTGCTGAGCAGTAACATACCATTTTGTAGGGCTCAAAATTTGAATGAGATGTAAGAAGAATTAAATTAAATTTTTGTATTTTTTTAGCAATATTTCTAGATGAACCCACTTGACTGACTGCCTTTGACTTGATTCAAGCTGATTTTTGTGGTGATTTCAGTGACTAACTTCCTCACAATTCATAAGACTTGCTGTGTGGCTGATTTCATTCATTTATCAAGGTGATCAAAGAAATAATGCTGGTTGTGTCATTGTCTACTTTTCTATGTAATAGTCAGAGATTTTATAGGTATGATTCCAAAATAGACTTCCTTCCAGAATCCTGATTATGTGATAGGAATATCACTTCCGAGTGAGTAGTAGTGGCCCATAGTTCACTTCTATTTTCTTTGTTCATTGACTTCATTCCCCTCCAAGGATTCCCTTCCTACCCACAGCCAATTCAATCCGATCTAATTAATTATACATTTATTAAGCTAAGCTATGCACAAAGCACTTTGCTAGGCTTTGTGGATACAGACAAAACGAAAAATAGCTCCTTTCCTTCAAGGAGCTAACATTCTTACAACTAGGGTGAAGTAGCAAACAGAGTTAGCTATATCTATATGGTTATACACATACACACATAATTATTTGAGGATCAAGAAAGTATTAACAAACTAGGCATTGAGTGGTAGTCAGGGAAGGCTGTTTTAAACTGAGAACCTTGAAGAAAGCTAGGAATTCTAAGAGGCAGAGGTGATAGAGAGTGCATCCCAGGCATAGGGAGCAGTCTATGTAAAGCATGGCTGCCCAAGATGGAATTCCGATATCTTTGAATAGCAAGTGAGCCAGTATGACTGGGGGGACTAACAGAGGAAGAATATGAAATATACCTGGAAAAGTTGTCTGCAATCTAACAGCAAAGGGCTTTAAAGCAAAGCTGAGGAGTTTATGGTTGAGCCAAAGCATTTGAGCAATGGGAGTGACATAGCCAGACTTGTGCTTTAGGAAGATTATTTTGGCCATCTGTGTAGAGTTTGAATTTGAGAGAGGGAAGAAACTGAAAGCTGAAGAGGTGATATAGGCCGGAACGAGGGAGGTAACTGTGTAAAGGGAGACCAAGGGATAGAGCAGATATATTTTGGAATAGAATCTGCAAGACTTGGTGACTGATTGAATATGGTGGGGGTGGGGATAGGGGTGGGGAAAACAGGGTGAAAAAGAGAGAAGAGTGTAGGATGACAGAGAAGCTGTAAACCTGGGAAACTAGAGTACTGGTGGTGCCATCCACAGAAATAAGGACGTTCAGAGAAGGATGAGTTTTGGTGGGAATGGGAAGAGATAATGAGGTGCCTCCAGAACATCCATTTGGAGATGTCTAAGAAGTAGATAATGATAAGGGACTGGGGCTCAGGAAAGAGATAAGGATAAGCTATATAGACCTGAGAGTCATCTGTATAGAGATGATAATTGAACCCATAGGATTTGATAAGATCACCAAGAAAGAGTTTATAGAGAAGAGGGCCCAGGATAGGGAAAATGGTCCATCAAAGAAGTCTTTTAAAAACATTTTCATTTTATTTTTATTTTCAGTTCTGAGTTCTATCCCTTTCTTTACTCCCTCTGCCATCCATTGACAAAGCAAGAAATATGATACTCATTATACATATGAAGTCATGTTAATACCATTCTTTACTCTCCCAGGCAAGTACAGTAAGTATTTTCTTCCTGATCTTATTACATGTCTAATTTACAGATGTATGGGCTGGAGGACCAGGCTCAATAGTTTTTTCCAGGGCATGGTATTCCTATAGCTGCATCAATAGGGTTAAAAAAAAAAGTTGTTTCTGGTATAGGAACATCCCATAATATGGAATGGAATTTTAATGGAAATTCTGGTTTTATGACAGCTACATGGCTATACTGAGGGTGCTGTGCCTTGACTATCAGACCACCCAGGGAGAGAGTGCTAAAGATATCAGGGCAGGATGGGGCTGCTCACAGAATTCAAATTTTCACAAGAAAAATCCATGGTGGAAAGAAATGGAGAATGCATAGTTCACCACAGTAGGTTTGTGTGAGCTTCTTGGAAATGATTTGAATTACAAAGAACATGAACTTGATTTTGAAAACCATTCACTGTCACAGGATACATGAGATACCATCTTTGGGACAGGTCTTCACCCATCTTGTAATTTAAGTATGACTTTTGTGCTAATTTCTTCTCCCTTCCAGTGTTAGCTGGGAAAGTTATACTGGGAAAGGGTGAAGTGTTCATGACTTCCACAGTCTACAAATTCATTCATAGCTTTAAACTGATAACCTAGATTTCTCAATCTGTTTCCTCCTATAATGATAAGGGGATGTACAGTGTTTCTCTTAAAATGATGAGGACTGAGGTAATTTTATGCATTTTAAGTCGGTATGTTATAAGGACTGAAAAAATAAAAGGATGTGTTTGAAAGACAAGTATTCCAATTCAATCTCTCTTCTTCTCCCTTTGACTAAAAGGTGGGGAGATAAAAGATAAATGACCTATATATGTGTGTATATATATATATATATATATATGCATGTGTGGAGAGAGAGACAGAGAGAGAGAGAGTTTCTTAAGGCAAATCAGTTTGTTTCTTTAAATCATATCTGAATATGCCTTTTTCACATCTCCCTAACTTTATTCCTTTGTAATATAACACATTCTTTTTTTAAAAAGAAAATTTAAAACTCCACATAAAACATACTTAAACTGTTTTAGAAGAAACTATAGGAACACAAATGTTTGTTATGACAGGCAGTGTGACACAGTAGCTAGAGAACTTGCCTCTCAGTCAAAGAACCTGGGTTCAAGTTCTGTCCCTGATATAAATTAACTGTGATGTGTGCAATTCATGCAACCTCTCAGCGGCCTGCAACAATTCTTTAAGATTAGAAGTTGCAGAACCAATATTGACCTGCATTGGTAGAGGGAGTTTCCTCACTTTGGGTTCAATGAAATCATAGATCAGATCCCCAAAAAAGCAATGTAGTAAATATAAAATTTCTAGGCACAAAGACAAGTTATATCAAAACATTAAAGTCTTGAATACTAAGATTGCACTTGTACAAATTTTAGTAAAATTTCATTTTTGTTTAAAACCTTTTTGAATGAATGAGAAAGCACTTATAAAGCATTTAAATATGTACCAAAGTCTGTATTGAGTATTGAGATGCAAAAAAAAAAAAAAGAAAAAAAAGGAAAAAGGATGGAGTTCCTGCTCTCAAGGAGCCTACACTGGGAGAGGAGACAACAAATGTTAAGAGTTCAAATTCAAGGCAAGATGGTCAGGTCCAGGTGTTAGAAAGATGTAGTGGCAGAGAAGATAAGGCCCGGAGGACCTTAGGATATGATGGCAAATCAGCTGGCAAAGCCTGGAGTTCTGCCATTGTACTTGGAAGGATTGTAGCTGGTGAAAGTTCATCTAAGTAGTATGAGTAACCATGGAGTTAGAAGTGCCCTTAATCGACACTGTTAGAAAGTGGGGAGAGGGCTAACAGGTCTGAGTGGATCCAGGTAGCATATGATCAGCTTTTCATGTGCTTTGGCTCCCCAGTAAAATTATAAGTCGCTCAAATGGTCATGTCTCTTTTTTGGGGGTGGGGGAAATTGTAGTGTCCAACCAGCAGTGAGGAAGGGTAAGGGGAATTGGTAGGCCTCCACTGCTGACTATTCCCCCCGTTTGGGAGAAGGGGAAGAAGAGAAGGGTGAAGAGTATTCCCTGGAAGCTGTTTTCACTCAGTCAACCCAGATGGGGCCTTAGGTTGACTCAGGGGTGTGCTGGAGCCAGATCAAACCAGCTCAGGAGAGATTGTTAATTTTTCAGTGTGAACATTTATACCTTGGAAATATGCCAAATGCTAAAAATCAGGGATTGATTTTTTTTATCATCTAGACTTAAATGATGGAGAAAATATTAATAATACAGCTTAAATTTTAAAGTATGTCATCCTGTACATTTTTTTTCCCAAGAGAGTTGGTTGCTAAACATTTAGGAGCACCCCCCTGGGTGAGAGGGAGAGCTCTCCCTAGGGGCATGTATGATTGAGTATCCAGTGGTTATTAGGAGAAGTAGAACAGAAAGAGAACAGAACTCTGGCTTGAGGAGAACCCTAAGGTTTGGCAAACCCCAGAGTGGATAACTTATTGAAAGTGGATCTGCTCCTACGTTGTGTGCAAGGACTATGGGCCAGGAAGCTGGGGGCTCTGCATCCTGTGCTAATTACCACAGAGTTCAGATTCTTTGTCATGGACCCCTTTTGCAGTCTGATGAAACCTATGGACTCCTCAGAATCATGTTTTTAAACCAATAAATATGTAAGATTACAAAGGAAAACTTTTTACATTGAAATGCAGTTATAAAAATATTTTTCAAAAATTAAGTTTATGACTCTGGGTTAAAACCCCACGTACTAGAGCAATTTTTTAAAAAAAGTAAACCAACTCAACTTTCTTTTTTTTTAAGACCTCCTATTATATATTGATATCAGTAATATCAGCCTGTGGAGGATTGTAATGTTGAAGCCTTCGTGGAGTTTATTCAGTAAGCATTTTTTTAAGCTCCTAATACGAATGCACTAAGCATTGTGCTGGATGCAAATATCTGATCGACTTGCATCTGATTCCCCAGAAGTCTCTGCAGAGAAAAAAGAGAACACCCAGGGAGAAGCCAATGGACCCAGGGTCTGCATGATCACTTCTATCAGGGGCATCAGGGAAAAACTGCAAGGAGATGTAATTTTGACCCAGGCTTGTTATAAATGGTGCCCTGGAAGCCAGCTAAGTGTCATCCTTTGGGATGGGAGATGAGCCATTAACTCAGGCGTGCTTCTGTTGAACAATCTCTGATGACCAATTGAGAGCAGCAGCATCTCAGCTGAACCCACACTGCCAATTCCATCGATGTTACAACCCTGAGCTGGAGCAAGGCTAGGCCAGGTAAAGAAGCAGAATGAGAAAACGAGGCCTGGAATGAAGGGGCAGGAAGAACTGTATGATGTGGTTATAACTGTGACACCACAAACCCTGGTGTCAAACAGAATAGAGACACACCAAGAAAAAGCTAAGTGAGAGGAGCCATCGTTCAAGAGAGGTCACGATTCTAATCAGTATGGCTTAAACTGGTCCATAGACAGTGCTTCTTTATGCTCTAGATCCTTGCCACCTGCTGGAATGGTATGGCTATCCCAGGGCCTTCAAGTCCCAGGACCTCAGGGACCTCACTAGCTCACAGGCAAGACATTGTGGAGAAAGAACATGAAGTATCAGGCTCCTTAGGGGTGTGGCCTCGAATTGCAACTCCGGTGTTTGCCGTGGTCTTAAATGCTTGGAGCCTCAGATAATATGTAGAGACAAGGTCACTCACATTGGTGCTATGAGGAAAGTGTTTTGTAAACCTCAGAGTGCCTTACTAATAGGAATTTTGGTTGTTACTATTACTGTTTGTAACTATTTGATCAAGGGAAAATATAACAAAGTCGATACATGAGGCCATTAAAAATTATTTATTAAGATAACATCTCAAAGGTTTCCTTGTCCATATTGCTACCATAACCAAAATTCACTTAATCAGATTCCAAACTTAAAGAACAGATTCGTGCTCAAGAGGAGCATCCCGTGAGTTATAAAGCCGTTGTTTGGTCCTTACTACCATATCCAGTCTTATCTAAGGTAAAAACTATGATCAGTTTCTGGTGACATAGTGGTCCTGGAATCAGAAAGACCTGTGTTCATATCTGTTATCAGACCCTCACTGGCTGTGTGCTTCCTGAGCAAATCACAATCTCTGTCAGTCTCGTCATGTTCCGCATGTGTCGAACGGGGATAATAATAGCACCTGCCTTCCAGGGTCGTTATGAGGATTAAATGAGATAACATGTAAAATGCTTTGTAAACCTTAAAGGACTCTATAAACACTCGTTATTATTAGCAGCATCATTATTATTAACAGTAGTCAAGACTTTGTTAGGTTTCGATATGTTCATGGTGCCTAACTCCAACAGAATCTACTTCTTATTTTAAACTGGAAGACAATGGGGAAATTACATTCTCTTAGTAGAAATTTTGTAGCAAACCTTGCTGAAATGCCTTCTTCTGCTACAAAACCCTCACTATTTTATAGTTACGGTCATAGAATTTTAGAGCTAGAAGGGACCTTAGAGGTCACCTAGTCTAACACCCTCCTTTTATAGAAGAGGAAAATGGGCCCCTGAGAGGTGAATGAAGTGATGAGATCAAGGTGTCACAGTTATGCAAAGCCAGTACCGCAGCTTTTCTGACTGGACAAACTCTTTTTGCTTAGAGTAAGGCTTCTTCACTTATGGGCCCTGTTGGCAGGCTTGCGAAACCTATGGACTCCTTGTCAAAATAATGTTTTTAAACGCCTAAAATAAAGTACGTAGGAATATAAAGAAAACTAATTATATTGGGACTAGTTATCAATACTTAAAAATTGGTGATGGTGAACATATATTTCTTTATTAATAACAAGACAATACATTTAAAACAGGAAAATTAAAGTTAACTTTATTTTTTAAAGTCTTGTCAATGTGAAGACTGTTGCTGCTTAGCTTGATAAGAACATTAACCTTTGGGGTGAACTTTGACAGTCTAACACACAAGACACGTGTTATGTTGGACACTAATTAATTTTCAGCTGTGATGTGATGTATGAAAATATTTTTCGTTGCAATACTAGCTGTGCTTTATTTCCTAGGTACATAGGTGTTCATAATTGAACAAAATGCTAAATTTTGGATAGAGGTTAGTGAAAATAAAGATGCAATTTGTCCCCCCATCTACATTCACGGATCCCCTGAAATCTACAGACCCCCTTTGGGCCAACAGACCACAAGGGGCACATGAATTGAGAGACCTGAAGAAATCTGGGAATTCCCAGTTGTGGAGGTGCATTCCAGGAAGGAGTGCATTCCAGGAATGGGGCATGACTTGTACAAAGCCATGATGTCACAAAGAGAATGCCAAGACTGAAAATAGTGATGGAAATAGAAAAGGCTAGTTTGTATGAACAGAAAGTACATGAAGGGGAGCTCTATGAAATATACCTGAAAAGGTAGGCTGGGGCCAGATTGTGCCCGGCTTTAAATGCCACAATGGAAAACTTCTATTTTATTGTAGATTCAGTAGGGAACCACTGAAGATTGTTGAGCAGGGCAATGTCATGGCCAGACTTGTTCCTTGGGAAGTTCATTTTGGCAGCTGTGTGGAGGATGGCTCAGAGTCGAGGAGGCATTAGAAGGTGGGAGGAGCACCTGATTTGGGTGATGGTTAAATGAATAGAGAGGGGACAAATTGGAGATGTGGATGCACCCAGGCATGTGTTCATGCTGGGTATGGCCTGACTCCAAGTAAGAGGTGGAAAAAGGTCAGATGTTTTCAAGGAGAGTAAAGTAATAGAGCAGGAATATCACCATTTAACATGAACTGACAGCTGCGAAGGAAGCTAGAGATTCTTTGAACTGGAGGCACACGGGGAGAACATTCCAGGCATGGAGAGAAGCCTGAAGAAAGGCCATGGAGGCAGGAAATGGAATACCATGTGCCAGGAGGAATAAAACAGATCCATTTGGTTGGAATGTAGAATACATGAGGGGAAGTAATGTGTGGTCAGTCTGGAAAGATAGAATGGAGCTTAATTGTTAAGGGCTTTAACTCCTTTGTCAAAGGAGTTTGTGTTTTATTTTAGAGGTCATGGCCAGGGCCACTGCAGCTTTTTGAGAATAATATGACTGACAAGGTCAGACCCCTGCTTTAGGAATAACAATTGGCAACATAGAGAAGGATGGATTAGAAAGCAAAGAGGTTTGAGGCACAGAGACTAATTAGGATGCTATTGCAATGACCCAGGCAAGTGATGGAGAGGGCCTGAACTAGGGTGGTAGCTATTTGAGCGGCTTAGTACAAGAGATCTTGAGGAGATACTAGGGGAAGGAAGAGAGTGAGGGGGAAGGGAAAGTCAAGGGTGACTTTGAGGTTGAAAGTCTGATTAGAAATATGGAGCTGCTCTCAACAGCAACAGGGAAATTAGGAAGAGGTGAAGGTTTTCAAGAGGAAAAAAGGGACTGTTGTACCTTGTTACCCAATAGGCAAATTCCAGATACCCATTTCATCTTTTGAGAAAAGAGAGGAACTTATGGAAGGAGGGAGAATTATAATCACAATCCCCAATTACACCTCAGTAGTGGCAGAGGTATGGCTGCTCCAGGGATCCTCTGATCCTGGCTCCCACAGCATCTGGATTTTCCTTTCCTCCAATCTAGGGCCAGGTGGCGCATGGTGATGGCTGGCTGACATGTTTGGAGATGGAACAACTTTACAATCCCTTCCCCTCTTCACACTTGTGCCTGGGTATCCAGTACCTACTGTTCCTAACTCTATACCCCAGTACTAGCCTTGACTTGGGTGGGAGCTATCCAGGTTGTTGGAACATGGAGGGCTATGTGAAGAGTACATGCCTGACTCTGACTTGGCAGACTGTGCTGGAAGGCCCATAACTTAAAGCAAGGTTGGCTAGAGATAGGTGAATTCAGTTTTCTAGAGTTGACTGGGGCTACTGGTGAACCTTCTCTTCACCTTGTGAACAATCCTTGTAGACAGGATATCCATGGAGCTAGTTTGCCATCCTTTAAATTCCTTGGTACCTGGAGCAATGCCCTACTTTCTCTCTCATAGTTACTACTCAACTTTGTTATACTGTTTTGGCACTGGTTTCTGCACGTCGATGGGGTCACCCATTTTTCATTTATTTCAGCTCGTCCATTTTGTTTGGCACCATGAGGACTGCCATAAATTAGGGGGAAAAAAGCACATGCAAATCCAAACATTTGGTTTCCTTTGTCATTCTATTCTTTTGCTCTGCACTTTTGCTGGTGCCCACATTACACATTTCATCAGAAATGTAAAAATCAAACAAACAAACAAAACACCAAGGCATTTGGTTTAAGCAAAATCGTATTTGTTTGAAGTACTATTTTACTTCTATTCTTATCAAAGGATAGCTTCCAAAGGCACAGTATTCCTCAAGAAACAGTACCTGGTGACACTGAGTTGGTCTTATCTCTGTTGTACTATTTTGTCCTTTAAAACTTTCAATCTGTTTCTCTGATACTGAAGTGAGGCTCACTGTTCTGTGATACCCAAGTTTTCCATTGGTGCCTCTTAGAAAGATAGGGGCCACATTAGCAAATTTTCAATCTTTAGGAACAATGGCTGTTTTCAAGGATGTCTTTCATAGCCTCATCACCCAGTCTGCCATTTCACACTTCAATTCTGTCCCCAGGCTTACAAGGAACAAAATCTTCCATTTACACTTGCTGACCCAGGTAGGTTCTGAGGGATTATTTTGGAATACTACTTAAATGAGTTTGGAATAGAACCAATGTGTATCTACTACTATACTAGCTATCTTGAACCAAAGCAATTACACTTGGGTAATCAAGTCTTTGGGATTTGAGGTTTTAACTTAAATATATTTTCTGTTATTCATTATGTGGGTTTATTTAATGTTGCTGTAATTTATCAGCATAGAAAGATCACTGGACTTGTTTTCAGAAAATCAGACTTCCAGCCCTGGCATTGAGACCAGTTATGTGACCTTGGCAAGTCATTTCACCTCTGACTCTTGATATTCCAATTTGTAAAATGAGCTTGGGTTAGATGATCTCTAAGCCGCTTCCATCTCAAATATTCTTTGCTTCTGTGAAAGCCATGGATTTCTTTCGTGGAGTTAATGATAAATATATTTCATAACATTTCCTCTATCCAGAAAATGTAGTGTTCAGGGAGTCTTGGATAAAATTAGTTGGATGGAAATAGGACAAAACAATTGAATAGGTTATTTAGGGCTATGAACCTGATATCAAAATGAAGGTAACCAGGGTGGTAAAGGGCCTGGAATCCATGATACATAAGGAGCAGTTGAAAAAAAAACACTGGGAAAGGATTTCACCTGGGGAAAGGATTCAGGGGGATCATGGTAGCTTTCTTCAAGTATCTCAGCATCAGTATCTGAAGGGTTATCTATCATATGTAAAAAGGATTAGAACTCATCGATTTTCTCAAAATGGCAGAACCAAGTGTAAGAGGTAACAGTTGCAAGGAGACAAATTTAGGTTTGATTTCAGTAAAAAAAAAATGCTGATTAGAGCTGTCTAAAAATGCAGTGTGCTGCCCTGAGAGGTGATGGGCTCCTTCTCTTTGGAGGTCTTTAAGCAGAGTCTGGTTTAAGGTATTTTATAGCGGGGATTCCTTTTGTATATGGATTGGATTAGACGGCCACTGAGGTCCCTTCCAATTCTTAAAAATTCTGGGAAAATTAGCTGTCCTGGCTTTTGAGGATGATGAGTCTACTAAAAGAAAGTAGCATGTTTGGACAGTTTGAAATTGGATTTAGAGAATAGTAGCCACACTTCTATCATGTCAGCCTTTACCAGATAGCCTTTAGCTATCTTATGCATAGGTCGCAGAGAATGTTAATATAAGATTGTATGCAGGCACATTATTATTTTATTTTGTTTTTTTTCCCTTTTCTTTATTTTTATTTTTTAACATTCACTTTTATAAAGTTTTGAGTTCCAAATTTTTCCCCTTCCTTCCCCGTTCTCTCCCCAAGATGGTATGCAATCTGATATAGGCTATATATGTACAATCATATTAAACATATTTCCACATTAGTCATGTGAAAGAAGAATCAGAACAAAAGGGAAAAACCACAAGAAAAAAAGAGAGAATATTGTATGTAATTTATTGTAATTGTAATTTCATTTGCATTCAGACTCCATAGTTCTTTCTCTGGATGTGGAGAGCATTTTCCATCATGAGTCTTTTGGAATTGTCTTAGATCCTTGTACTGTTGAGAAGAGTTAAGTCTATCCAAGTCAGTCATCACACAATGTTGCTGTTACTGTGTACATTGTTCTCCTGGTTCTGCTCACTTCGCTCAGCATTAGTTCATCTAAGTCTTTCCAGGTTTTCCTGAAATCCTTCTTATGCAAGCACATTGTGGAAAGCTATCGTTTCACATTTGATTTAGGATACTGGGGAGGAGGTCCAAATTACTCTATTACCTGCCAAGGAGCAATTTCTCTTACTGTGTTGCCAACATGCCATTCTAATCTTCATTTTATCATGCTGGTTTGTTCGCCAATCCTATCCATTAAGTTTTACTGTCTTTAGATACAAACTGGTTGCCCCTTCTGCCGCCTCTGCCTTCATTCCTATTCATATCATCCATATTCTTTCCCAGGTTGACTGCAGCCTGGATCACCTATCTCCTAAGCCTCATTCTACTGTGCCCTTTGGAACATCCACTCAATTATCAACTATCTTGCTTACAACCTCATCCTTTTGGACAAAGACTCTTTCTGTCTCCTTTTAACTCAAACATGACTTTCCACCAAGGGTGCCACATCCCTTCAAGTTTTTTCTTTTTTAAATTTTTTAGGCAATTGGGGACAAGTGACTTGCGCAGGGTCACACAGCTAGCAAATGTCAAGTGTTTGGTCTGAGGCCGAATTTGAACTCAGGTCCTCCCGACTTCAGGGCCGGTGCTCTATCCACTGCGCCACCCAGCTGCCCCCAAGTTTTTTCTTTGGAGGGAACCTTCCCCACATTGCCCCAACATAAAGAGCCAGGAGAAAGAACCGTCATACTTAATGACTTCTTGCTGCTGCTTCTGGGACATTCTCCCACTACTATCACTCAGTAAGCAATTCTACCTTCCTCCTCAAAATTCATTTTACCACCCTCTCCCCTTCCCTGTTGCCATTATCTGTTAACCTGTCTCCCAACTTCCTCAGTGGCTTTAGCACCTGGTTCATTCTGTACTCTATCAGCTGCTATCATCATCTTCAATACGCACGCTGATAACCCGTCACTTACAATTCCTCCACCTCCTTAGTTCCAGTAGCCTTGACTCTATTTCAGCCACAAATTGGCATTATCATACAAACTTATAGAATTGTACCAAAATTATGAACTTGGAAATGCCACTTCAACAATAATCTCCTATTCTTTCGTCTCTCCTGCTTCCTCATTCACTTTTGCTAAAAACCTGTTCTTTGTCCTCTACTGTAACTTTGATTCCCATTTCCCCTCCCTGTCTTCCAAGTTTAACTGCTTCACTCTGGCTTCACTTGCTTCCACAGCCAGCCTTGATCCCATATGTTGCCACTTGACCAGTCCCATAAGGCCTTCTGCTAGGCCCGACCTGCTGGTCTTCAATCCCGTATATTGTCCAATTGGCCTGCTCCCGTCCCCAGGCTGCTGAATGTCAATGTGGAAAACTGAATTGCATGGCCATACATCTTCCTCAAGTTTGGGAGGATCCTTTCACCAACCAGTTCTTCTTAAGTCTGTACAAGAAGATGAAGGAAAATTGAAACCAGTGTCAAGAAATAGGTATGAGAGAGATGATGCCTGCTGGATGCTGAACCTATGGAAGAGGTGGGAACCTCATCAAGTAGCATATGAATCCAGATGTTCTTAAGAATATGCAATATATCTCAGGTTCCATGGAGCAAGAAAAGAAGATTCTGGTTTTGAAGCAGTGCACAGAATCCTCTGACCAGCCCTGAAGCAGAAGAAGCCTGTCCTCTAAATTGGCAATTCCTTTCTGAGAAATATAGAGGTAGCCATTCCATATCCAGACAGAGCTAGTCTGTTTACTGACCAGGGGCAGGAGGAGCACAGACATAAACAAAGACACATATGCAAATGTCTTAAGGCACTCTCTATCTTCCCCCTGCCCTGCCTCCAGAAACCAGGCAGCCATCACAGTCGTCTCCTTTCATTCACTTCCCTCAGTCGTCTGTTCTCCATGCATCCCACTGAATCCAAGTCAGTTATTAACTAGGAAATAAAAGCCAGGGAAAGATGCAATTCTCTGCTGAGTTATTTATTGATTAGTCTGGGCCACTCCCCCCTTGGCATGCTAGAAATCGCTGTGTTTGATGTGCCTCTGGTTGGCAAGAGTGTTGCTTAGAGCTATAGAATGAGGGAATTATCACCAACAGACATTTGAGAAATCTATTCTTCTAACTCATTTAAGTTTGCTCAAGTCTATGTGTCACATTTAGGTTCTGTCCCATTGGGTGTGAGACTGGTATATTGATATGTATCCAGGGAATGATAATTTTTCTGGTTCAGGATTTATTGATCTGTGGACAAGGTTAAGGGCTTTTAGAATAGACAGAATTAACCATGCAAGTGAATAAGTTACGAAATTAGCCCCAGATTCTTATAGTGGGCTATGTTTGATAAAGATTTTCTAAAGCTCCCCCTATTCTCAAGGTTCCTAACTTGTGAAAATGAGCATTGTATCTCACCTTATCAAGAGATGTTAATTAGTAGGATATACATACTAAATTTTAGGAAAGCTTATTTTTAAAAATTCTGAAACTGAATGTTTGATGTCAAGGTCAGAGAAAATATTGATCATGTAATATGAGACAATTGAGAAAGTGAAATTATAATTCTACAATCAGAAATTCTTAAGGAGGAGAAATGAGATTGCATGTAAAAAACCCGGTATATCTCTGTGGCTATCCTGATCATCAGAACAAGATGATTATCAACTAGAATTCTCTCACAGGTATCCAAGGGAAATGTAATCTGGGGAGACGAAACATTGGCCAATGGAAATAGTTTTTTTCCATTGATAAATTTTGTTTTAAGAAAACAAGCATAAACAAAACCAAAATATACTTCAAGTTATCAAGCAAAAACAACCCAAAATAATAATTGCAACTGTTTGTAGTTGTAACCAGATTTTATTTTTTGCTCTTAAAAACTATTTTTTCATTCTTTTTAACCCTACTGTACCCTTACTGATATCTGCTTGCCCTCCACATAACCCACTCTTTTACAAAAAAATAAAAACAGTTAATTAAAACAAACTGAAACACTTACTGGATCTGATAGCATTATATAATAATCAGAACCCATAGCCCACCATTTCTCTAGTGAGAGAGGGAGGTATGTTACATCAGTTTTCAGGAACCAAGACTACACATTGCTTATAATCTGAAATATGATATATTTAATGTTATTTTCTATTACATTGTCATATTTATTGTTTGAATTGTTCTTCTGGTCCTGCTTTCTTTGCCTTGTCTCAGTTCATACCAATCTTCTCATGTTTTTCTGAATTGTGCATTATCTATTGTTTCCTATGGTATAAGAATGTGTCAAGGAGTGTTATGTTTTTTGGTTCACATCAGTTTGTTCAGGCATTACTCAAACAACAGATGTCCAAGTTGTTTTAAGTTGGGTTTTTTTTTTCATATTACAAAGAATATAGATCTCGGTTTGTATAAGACCTGAGTGTCATTTACTTCCTTGTACATACATCCACTGGTGGAAACACAGGTCAAAAGCTATGAACAATTTAGTAATTTTTCCAGCAGAATTTCAAATCATTTTTTTTCAGAATGGTTGAAACAATTCACAACACCAACAACAGTGTATTAATGCACCCGACTTCCTACAAATCCCTTTCACACTAGCTTTTTCTAACTTTAATAACCTTTTCCAATTTGAAGAGCATGAGGTAAAACCTAAGGTGTTTTAACCTGTACTTCTGTTATAATTTGGAACTTTTTTTTAACAGATGGTTGTTGATAGTTTCCATTTTTTTTGAAAACTGTTCTTAACTTTTTTTTATTAATTCAACAAACATTAAATTCCCACTATGTGCCAGGTATCACACTTGATATCAGGGGCACCAAAAAAAATACATGAAACAGCCCCTTATCCTTAAGAAACTCACATTCTGGAAGGGGAAAGAGGATGTAACATACACAAGATATACAAAAAAACCCAAAAACATAAAAAAAGATTTCAAGAGAGAATGTTAACAACTGGGGTAGAAGGCATCAGGAAAGGTTTCATGTACAAAGTGGCACACTTTGAAGGAAGCTAGTATTCTGTTAGGCAAAATAGGTGTTGAGGTGTGTGTTTGGGGAGGTGGGGAGGAAGTAGAATGTGCAAAAGCAGAAAGCTGGCAGATGAACACCATGTAAACAGAGCAACTAGTTCAAGGGTACATAAAGTGTGTGAGGGGTAAGGTGATCTAAGATTGGAAAGGTAGATGGAATGCAAGGAAGGCTTTCAATGTCTGCTGAAGATTTTGTATTTTATCCTAGAGGAAATAGGGAGCCACTGAAGATTTTTTTGAGGTAGAGGTTTGATCTATGTTTTGGGAATATCAATTTGTCAGCTCTGTGGAGGATAAATGGGAAAGGAAACAGACTGAAGGAATAAAGTCCAATTAGAATGCTACTACAATACTTAGTCCAAATGTGAGGTGAAGAGATTCTAAACTAGGGAAGAGACTGTGAGTGGACAGAAAGGAAACGGATGGGAGAAATGTAATGACGGTTGGATCACCAAGATGTGGAAATTGATTGGCTATGAGTGTTGAGAGGAAAGAGTCCAAGAGAGCTCCGAAGTCTGATTTTCTCTTGATTCTGTTTATATTACTTTTAAAACCATAATCACAAGTACAATTTGTTTGATTTGTATCAATACAATCCTAGATTCTGCAGATACCCCTAAATCATCTGCTACTCACAAAAACCACAGATCCCAGGATTCTTTTACTGATATAATTTTTTCTAGACTTCCCTGCCATCCTCTAGTTCCAGATAGATAGAAGGGTGGTTTAGGAATCACACACTTCTCTCCTTTTCTACTCCTCCCAAAGCTGAAGCTGACACCAATCATTCTTCCTCTCTTTTCTCATGCTCTACAGTCATCTGCTTTCTATAAACTTTTCCCCTTGATTCCTAGCCCCTGCTTCATTCTTTGGTTTTTGTTTGTTTTATGCTGCCACATTTTTTTTGGTAGTGTCCTGACCTCTTTATGACAGGGCAACATTGTTATCACTTATCTGTCATCTTCATCTTTTTCTGGGAACCTTCATGTTGTCTTAATTCTCCCATTTTTCCTTGGGACAGCAAATAAGAAGGCAGTGAATTCCTCTACTGACTTCTTCTTTGACCCCACATTCCCTTGTATAATGCAAGCTATACTCTTATTTGTAAACACTCTTCTAGTTATTTTGTATGGACCTATTGGAAACTACTCCTTGTTTGTGAAGTCAGATGGAGTATGGATATCTATTGGCCACTGCCTCGTTTCTGTATGATCTTTGAAGTGAGGAGGGAAATAGGATTGGGTCCCTATCTTTATAAAGCCCTTGACCCTCCTTTGAGTCATCTGAACTGCTCTTGTGTGGAAGTGAATACCCATTCTCTCCTCCTCCCTCAACTAGGAGTGACAAGAACTTGGTGGAACCTGGGTATACCAAGTCTGAGGGCAGCCACTCAAGAATTATTGATCTTCCCCTTTCTCCTCCCTGTGGCCTGAAAACCATCACACCAAAGACACAGTGACCCCTCTCTGGTAACTGAGACCCAGCATTAGCCTTCACCCTAAACTTCTCTTCCTTTGCTGTTGTGTCTGCATGTTCTAGCCCCCAGCTGTCTCAAAAATAGGCCTCATTCCTCCTCCTTGAAACCAAAGACTCCTGGAATGAACTGGGACAGAACCAGTGTCAGGAATAGCACCAGGTAAAAATAACTACTCTGATTTTTCCTTTCTTAATTTTCTTGTGCTTCCCCCTGCTCATTCTTTTGTCCTTGCTGCCACATTTTTTTTGTTAGTGTTCTGACCTGAGAACTAGGAGAACTTGAATACATATAAGGGGCATTGGAAATAATACTGCATCCCCTCTACCTCTCTGCCCTCCCTGAATCAGGACTAAATCTCCTTTCATCTGCCCCATATCATCTACTAGCTTCCCCAAGTTGTGACCAGAATCACACCATCATAAGGGGTTGGAAAAGCATTCTGTTTCTGGATAGAGGTAGGCTATAGTGGTGGGGTAAGGGGGGGGATTCTTAGATTGGGAACAGATGGGGACATAGTTCATGCCAACTTTGGTACCTGGACCTGGGACTAGGGAGGGCTGAGTAATCTTGATGGTATTTATAATTCTCCTCTTGGTGTATATTTCTCCCATATCTTATGACTGTCTAATCTAGAGGCCCCTGGCATGGGCTGCTTCTCTCTCTCTCTCTCTCTCTCTCTCTCTCTCTCTCTCTCTCTCTCTCTTTCTCTCCATTTGGCCACTTCTTATGTTAACAGAGTCTTTAAGGGACAAAACACAGTAGCTTTTGGGTTGGTGAAAGGACTGGAGAACAACAAGAACAACAACAAATCTGTGCAAAGAATAGGTGGAGAAAGTTGTAAATCCTGCCATGGAGCCAAAAGGTTAAACTTAATGTTTTAAGTTTTTATGCTTTAGTATTTAAATCTTTTTATTTTATTTTATCAAGTTGACATCTGAAAATTTTATAACAAAGATTCTATCAGTTCCCAGTCGGGCCAGTTAGGAATATTTTTTGCTCTCAAATTTTTGCGGTAAAGGGAAAACTAAAGACATAGTACGGCTTATGAGTCAGAATAAAGAATGTTTCTCCTTAAAGGAACTATGGGAAGTCTGAAGCCTGCTTCATAAACTTTGTTTGCAATTTGATCTCTTAAGTTTGAAATCTTAAAAAAGATTCCCTTGACTTTGGTGGCCTACAAATGATAATAGATGGTACTATTCTGGTTGGAGTGCTTTCAGTACTGTTTGAATTGATAGTGTGAGGAGGATCCTGGAACAAAGAAGTGATGGAAATCAGAACAATAAACACTTCTCAGGTAAGTAGGGCCTCCAAGTCTAATTAATGGAGCCTGGTCTGCCTCCTAAAGAGAAATGAACTAGGAGATAGCTGACAGGACCCAAGGGACAGGCAGATTGGTAAAGTATTGCCTCTGGGGGTTTCTGGGATGGCTGTTGTTGTTTCTAAGGGATCTATCTAATATGATAGTTAACTCTTTTAGACAAATATTCTTTGGAAAAGTTCATGAACCACCAGGGATGTAGATTTGAATTATAACTGCCATATTCCTCTTTTTTGGCTTATTTCCTCTGCTTTTTAAAGAAAGTTTTACTTCCTAAAGTTACTACAGGCTCTGATATGAGACCTGAGAGAAGGTACATTGTTGAGCAAAATCTGCTAAGAAATTATTGCCAATGCTAAAGGATCCCAAGTCCAAAACATTGTGGAAATATGGGTAAAAGAAACACATGTCCATACATTTCTCTGAAAAGTTCGGGCAATGGAAACTAGAGACAAAAATGAAGTGGATTGTTTTTTCCCGCTTTTTCATACATAGTGGTCTAGGTATGGTCTTGAGTAGATTTGACTCTACTTTCTGTTTCTGTCAGTACATTTTTGCTGTATTTGCTTATGTAAATTGAGAAAGAATTTTGACTCCTGTATTTGAAGTGCTTGTTGTACTCTTGAAATCAGAAAGTTAAATAGTCCTGAGATTTGTATCCATCCATCCCTTCATTCATTCAATAGGCATTTATAGAGCACATGCTGTGTGTGCAAGGAAAGCATTGTGCTAGGTCAGGAGTAGGGAACCTGCACAGCCTTCAGGCCACATGTGGCCTTCTATGGCCTTAACTGAAGCCTTTTGACTGAATTGGATTCCCCACCCCTGTGCTAGGGATACAAAGAAAAACTGAAACAATTCCAGTCTTCATGGAGCATATATTGTACCAGGGGGCTCTGTCCTAACAACATTTCTGTGAAGGAAGGTATATATTCTACCATCAGGGGACAAGTTAAGGGAGTGATGAGTGGAAAGTGATCATGAAAAGTTGAGAGACTTCCCCCCAAGAACACTCAGGGTGATAATAGACCCTTGGCCAGAACTCAGGCCTCCCTCACCATTGCTGGCCTACAGCTATTCATCTCAACTTTGGGCTGAATCGTTAATAACCTGTGGGGCAGGAATATATAAATCAATTGTCTGTGATATCAGGGTCCAGTTAATTTTTAATAGGACCTTTCAGTTAGAAAGTGAAGGTCAAGCCTAGATTTGACAGGTCAGCTCATCCTTGCCTGTTTGATGATGGATAGATTTCTTTTTCCTCCTCACACTAAAACTCCAGACATAACATGCACACATGTTCCTTCCCTCTGCGCCTCCCTCTTCCCTACCTCAAACCATTCACCAAACATTCTCTAGCAAGACCCTTCTCTTGCTTCTATCACTCTATTCTTAGTTCCTGTCTCTGAAATCAAATCTCAGACAACTAGTAGTGGCAATCAGTTATCAGTAACCTCTTGAAAAAGCCTCTCACCTTTGCTTTGCCTTCTCTGGAGCCATCCATTTCCTCAAAGAGAAAGCATGCTGGGGAATTGTGGGAGGAGGAATGTTTGGGAGGAGGAGGTACCATAATGTACCCCACTTCTAGTGCTAATATTTGTTGGGCAGCATTGACTGAAACCCATTGAAATAATTTATAGTACCCTAGTTTCACCTGTAGCTTCAAACTCTGTTCTGTCCCTTTAAGCATGAAACCTCTTCCTAAAGACACTATCAATAACATACTATTCACTCCAAAGACTCCAAAGCCTAAGTGAGTAAAATGACTGAATTATTGGGTACTAATGACTAGGAATAGTTTCCTATATTCCTATCATGATGTATGATAATTCTATATCCCTCCTATGTAAAAGTTTTGAAGTCTTGACTCCCTTAACAAAGGAATGTTCAAACAACAAAATGAAACTGGAAATGTCCAGGCCTTCCTAGCAAGGGAGCTGGGTGTCATTGAAACAGGATTTTGACAAGTCCTAAGAAAAGTCATTTGGCCACTTCTGAAGCAGAATATATTTCCCTTCTTGGATATGTAAATGTAAATGAAACAGGTGGTCCTAATACTTGAAAATTTTACTTCTAGTCTGAGTGGATTAGGATTATTTAGAGTTCTGACTTTGAAAGAGTCCTGGTTAGTCATTCCTATCCTTTCTAAAGAGTTGTGTCTGCCCACCCCTCAGGCTTCTATTGTTCATATCTGCTCTAGGAAGTACTCTGGGACTGGAATCTGGTGTAGCCATTGACCTTGACCCAATGTGTAACAATAGAGTGTGGGAGGTACCTCATGTTCTTCCCTTCTCTGACTGGCTATTGCCATCTGTCTCCTCTTTTTGATAATTTTTCCCAAGGCCCCATGACTCTGGACACAATGCTCTCTTTTCCCTCTTGCAGAATAGTGCAAAGATCCCTTTTTCCTTTGAACTGATCTTTGATAAATAGGGAACAAAGATTCTAGGTAGCAACATAAACTGTTTCTGGTCTGAAAGTTTAGTGAGGAGAATATACCTAAAATAAGTCTCCGACACCATAATCTGAGTCAGGAGAGACCTGGGCCTAAATCCTTGCCTCTGCTGTTTACTACCACTCTATTTCTGGGGAATGGGGCATTTCACCTTGCTGAGTCACCTTGCTGGGTCTCAATTTCCTCATCTGTAAAGATAAAAGGATACTACCTCTGGGGTTTACCTCATAGGGCTGTTGTGAGGATTCAGTGAAATGATTGGTGTGAAACACCCACCCTGGGACTTTCTTCTTCTCAACTGTCCTTGTCCTGGTGACTTTTATTCTAAAGGATGACTGATAGGGTTGTGACCACACTGGAATTGCTTAGTTTGTTTTTTAGTGCTCTGCAGGAACCATTTTACTTGAAAGTAGTAAGGTATCATGTATTGATAGTGAGTTCATGGTAGCTATGTGATAAAACTCCTGCCTAACATTTATGCAGATAGTCTGATAAGTTTTTCAATGATTGAAAATGGTGTTCCTTTCTTTGTAGGGTGGGATCCAGTGACAGCTGTAACTAGGAATTTTTGCAGTTGGGATGAGAGACTTAGAAAACTACTCTCTGTTGTTGGGTGGGATGGGGTGGGTTTGGGGAGGGAGCCAGGGAGAGATAGAGACCCTCCTCCCCCAGGATACTTCCTGGAAGGGTTGGGGTGAGAGCCAATCCCTGCAGATCATCTGGTAGCCTATAGTATGACCCAACAAGTGATTATTAAGTGTCTACTGTGTACAAGGCATTTTGCTAAGGCATTGGGGATACAAGGACAAAACAGAAAACAGGCCCTGCCTTCTAGGAGTGCTTACCTTTTATGGGAGAATGAGTATTGAGGTGATAATGAAAGGATGATGCTTCAAATGCTAATGGCCAGGGGGATGAGGAAAGCTTTTCCTTAGGAGGGGACACAGTTCATCAGCCAGATCTTGGAGGAAGCTGAGGATTCTGAGAGGTAGTGGTGAGGAAGAGGCACACTCCAGGTGGAGGGGGCATATTCCCTGGGCCAAGAAAGGCATGTGTATAAGAGACAGAATGCAAGTAGGCCAGTGTGCCTGGAATATAGAGTATGTGAAGGGGAGTATTATGAAATAAGCCTGGAAAGGTAGGCCAGAGCTAGATTAAAAAGGGCTTTAAATGCCAAACTGAGGAGTTTGTATTTTGTCTTAGAAGCAACATGGAGAGAGACACTGGAGGATCTTGAGCATGGGAGTAACATGGCCGGACTCATGCTTTAGGAAGATTATTTAGGCAGTTGTGTGGAGGATGCAGAGGAGAGACTGGAGTCTGGGTCCAATTAGGACCAGAAGAGAGATGAAGATGACCTGAACTAGCATGGCAGCTGTGGGAGTGAAGACAAGGGGACAGGTACAAGAATCATGGAGAAGCTAGAATCTGCAAGACTTGGCAACTGATTGCACATGGGTGATGAGGGAGAGGGAAGAGTTAAAGATGATGCTAAAATTGCAAATCTGGGTAATCAGAAGAACGGTGTCAACACAAATACGTTTGGAGGAAGCCACAGGAAATGAGTACTATTTTGGATATGTTAAGTTTTGAGATGCTTGATGAGACATCTTGCTGGAGATGTCTAAAGGGCAAGCAGTTGGTGTCATGGCACCAGAGCTTGGGTGAGAGATTGGGAATGGCTACCTATGGTAGATCTCAGAGTCATCTGCAAAGAGATGATAATCAAACCCACTGGAGCTGATGAGATCACCAAGAGAGGGTATAGAAAGAAAAGAAAGCCCAGCATTGAGCCTTGAGACACATTCCTGGTTAAAGGTTGGTACACAGATAATTATCGTCCAAAGGAGACTAAGGAGGAGAGGTCAGAAAACTTAGAGGAAAACCAGGAGAACAGTGTAATGAAAGTTGAGTTATGAAGAGTGTGTCCAGGCAAAGGAGGCATAGTTAGGAAGGATGAAGACTAACTAAGAAAAGGCTACTGAATTTAGCAATTGAGAAATCCTTGGTAAATTTGGAGAGAGTCATTTCAGCTGAGTAATGATAGAGGAAGCCAGATTGCAAGGGTTTGAGAAGTGGGAGGTGAAGAAGCGGAGGTGGGAACTGTAGAATGCTTTTTCTAGGAGTTTGGCTGGGAAAGGAAAGATACGATACAGGATAATCGTTCCCTATTTTAACTCTCCTTGCTAACTCTATACTAGCCAGGCATTAGTGATGGTGGTGGGGAAATCTAACACCTTTTCAAACCTACCTGTCTTTTCCCTCTGCTGAGGCATGAAGGCAGTGGGGACAGGTGCTCACCCATCACTGGCCTTGGATGGATATGTGGTCTTTCTCCCTCTGTATGTGTGAGAGAGAGGTGGCAGAAAGGGTATGGGGCTTTGTGGGGCTGAGGCATGGTAAAATTGCTTTCTCCTCAGTACAGGTTTCCCATTGAAGGGAATGGAGGGAAGATTAGTATAGCCAGGGCAGGATAGGGTGACATATGGCCACAGCTTGGTGGACAAGCAACCCTATCATTCTACCACCTCCCCTCCCCAGGTACAACCTTGGAAGAGGAGGTTTAAAGATTAAGTAAGGCGTTCCTATTGCCAATGTCTCTCCTCCCAGCCTTAGCTTTAGGGTTGTGGGGTGCTGTCCAGGGTTTTGGAACCATACTGGCTCTCCAGGAAGTGGAGATGCCCAGCTCTGACTTCCCCAGACCCTGGCATATAGGGATCATGCATGAACAGTTTCCACCAGAGTCTAGAATGTTCAAGGTCCTACTCCTCTCCCCTCCCACTACAGGGATTTTCCTAGGCCCTCCCCACCCTGACTATGCTTAAGGAACCAATTTGGTATCCTCTAAAATTCAACTACATTTGGGGCAAAGCCCTAATTTGCCCATCCCTGGTTACATCTCTGTCCAATGAGACTACAGTTATTTCTAACTATTTGTTTTTGAATCAGTTCTGGTCTTGATTTCATACATCAGCTTGAGCACTTCTATTTTAGCAGACTTGCTAAGTAAGAATACCAAATTGGTTTCATGGGTTGCCATGGCCAAAGAATTAATCACCAAGTGGCCCGGTAATGATCCTCTTGTACTTAGCTCAGTTAGTCCTCTAAAGCAGACATTAAGTCTATTACTGGGACCATATTCAAAGCTGTTCCAGCGTGGTAGAACCTGCCAGAGCTTATGGTCCCCTGGCATAGCTTTCAAGAACCCAGGGTCACCTCCACACTATATTGGTGTTAGGGATTTTTATGACTGTGGTGGAAATGAGTCAGCAACCCATCAACAAGAGGAAACTGTCAGCAGGATGTTTCCTGAGTGCTTATGGATAAGAGATTGCGGCCAAAGGAATGGCCCTGAGTGGCACACCTGATTACTGAATCAGTCCTGGTAAAGTAAAATGGGACGAGCAGAGCTGGTTGGAGGAGCAGCCTCATGAAGGTGATGGGAGCGTCTTCTGAAAAAAAAAAAACAAAAAACCAAAAACAAAACCAAACCTCATTGTTTTCCTCCTTGAAAGGCTTGTCCACCAACCTGGTGAAGGCCTATTTTAGCTCTTACCCAGTGCAAAGACTAATACAAGTTGTAGTGTTGGGCCCACATATTGTAAAGAGAATCAAGTCAGGGTTGAAGGCCCAATCTCTAGCTATCTGAGCACATGTAACAAATGGCTTTCAGTTGAGGTGTGGCAAAAGCCACAAAAAGCCAACAGCGAGGAATACTGCTGACCAACGATGAAGTCCCAGTGTGTATGTCAAATACAGGGGGGAATCCTCTGATAGGCTGTTTATAAGTAAAGCCAGAGGCACTTTTATGCACATATCTCTCCAATAGTGCAGATGCAGGATGGAGGGATAAGAGGGATAACCAAAGTTACTAAAAGTAGATAAAATCATTCTTTTCAGTTTTTTAATCCCTTCTCTTTGCCATCCACTAACTCTTTTCTTCCTTCTATGCCCCAACCTGAAATGTCATTGATCTTGGACCACATAAACCCTTCCCTTGGGTTTGGACTCCCCCTTCCCCCATCATTGGGTATTGGGTATCCCCCCTCTATTTGGGGGGGAGATATAAATGCCAATGAAGATTTGGTTCTTACCAAAGATACCTGCTTCCCAGATGATTCCTCATTATACTTAATGTTAACCAATGCTTGTCCTCAATCTATCATTTTGGAAATAGGGATCCAATTTGGCTGATATATGCCTGATTCCTGTTTTCACTTTTACTTTACATGAGAAGATACCAAACACTAGCTGGGGGACAGATATGGCCAACTCCCCTGCAGAAATTCTGACCCTCAGGGAAATGGAATAATGAACATATATATATATATATACATTGAGGGGAAACTCCATTGCCACCTATGTACCTACAACTAAAGAAGAAAGGCTTACAACCTTTAACCCCACTGCCCCATGAATCAATGGTTCAATGATGAGAACTCATCCTGATTGTGAAATTTGCTTCTTTGCCCTATGTTACAGCTGTATGATTAAGTTTAACTCTACCCTGTTGGCAGGGAGGACCATAGATACCCCGTACTTTCATCATAGAATGTAATCTCCAAATGGGTTAACCAATGGGGAATAAGGAATTCCTTACTGTGGATAGTACCACAAGACATCATACACCTGGGAAGGTGGGGGTGGAAGGGTGGGGGGGGAATCTGAGATGTACAATCTAGAAAATCTGCCTGAGATCCCACGACCTGTTCCTGCCAACTAGCCCCTTCCTTGACATCCTCTTTCCCAGCTCCAAACATCACCTTATCCCTGGTATCATGGAATAGCAGTGATCAAACTAAAAAAAATATTGATCAGAACCCATAGAGCTAGTGTCCTACCTTTATAGATCATGACCCTTGCCTCATGCACTGTGTAAAAGCACCCTGTTGGCATATGAATAATAATACCACATAGATGGGGGTCAAACGGTTAAAGAACCAAAGTGAGGCTTTGGGAACTCCAGGTGACCCAGGACCAAAATCAGTTTTCCCTCAGGATAGTGTTTTTGTCTTCTTGTCAAGGAATGGATTGAGATTAGCACAAAATTATCTGGTGACAGGATGTTTTTGAGGCAAATGAATCCTGCTACTTATTACCTTGAGCCACATGCCCTTGGGGAAAAATCTTTGCAAGCTACACTCTTGTGCAAACACTCTTTACTAGTAATTTGCACCAATCCATTAGAACATCTCCCCACTAGTTGTTCCCTTGCCTATAAGGACTGAATGGAAGAGGGAACCATTACAACCTTTGACATTCTCCTGAATCATTTGAGCTGCCCTGATGTGGAAGTGATAAAGACCCAGGCATCTCTACCCATCAACTAGGAGGGGTGATGAAAGTTCACCATTAATTTGGGTGAGACAAGTCAGAGGCAGGAAGCCTTGTTCAGAACTATCATTGATCCCTTTCCTCTTCCTGCTACAGGCTGAAGATAATCACATCCAGGGTATGTTGACCCCTCTCTGGTGCCTGAGATCCATCTGTGCCCTTTGCCCAGAACTCCTCTTTCCCTTGCTCTCCATGTTCTAGCCTCTGGGTATTTTAAACTTTTGCTTTCTTCTGGTGTGAGCTAAGCCTATCACAATAAAAGATCTATTGCTTTCTGCATTATTGGTTATGAATTCTTTTGTGAAACCTCCATAAATCTGAAGAGCACTGGAACAGACTGAGGGTCAATCCTTATCTTAGCTCCCGCTACCCTTTTCCCGAGTGGTTTGCACATCCTGAGTCCTTGGCACACTGCCGATTTCTTGGCTTTATCTTTATCTCCACCTAAGTAAAGAATAACCAACACCCAGTAATGGGGGAAGAGGAGGTCCAAACCTGTGTATGAAATTCTTCAGCACCAAAAAAGAGCAGGCTATTCAGAATGAGTGATGTCTTGCTAACTGTCTCCACTTCACCCCACCATCTAGGGTCTAGTAACACACTGATGAAAAGAAGCAGGGGTCCATGAGTGATTATGCTTAAATATAACCCCATCTCTAGGGGAGACACTGAGTGCCTTGAATTACCCTGTGTATCCTTGCAATAAAAGTGTCTTGCTACTAAGAGATGTTTGGCCCAATGTTTTCCTTCCCAACAACCCTCAGACTCTGTAGTGCCTACACAGTCAGTCTGAAGGCTGAGATAGCTTCGTCCTCAGGATTCAAGTGGGATGAAGGTAAGGCCTGATGGTCAGGGTGTGCTAGAGCCTTGGCTCATTGCTTTCAGAGAAAATGCAACTCTAGCCATGTTATGTGGGCAGCAGCTGCCTTTTGATGGCTGTCTGGTGGAGCATTGGCTCTATGGTCTGGGTTGTAAGCATGGCTGCAGCCCTGTAGTTGTTGTATGGTGATAGCACAGCTATGGCTCTGGACTGATGATTAGGGTATGATGACAGCCCAGCTTTGGCCCTGGGTTTCACTACATGGCTTAGTCATAGCACTGTGCAGAGGTTCAAGAGCCTCAAGCTCATGGACCACTTATGGGAGACTCTCCTCTTGAAACTAAGCGCTATCCAACTGGACTCCCTTACACCATCATTTTCTGGAAAATTCCATTCCCAATGATGGTTTTGCCTGTTTTAATTCATCTGGGGCTTGAGTACTTGACAATGTCTAGCTCTCCCTGCCTATGACATTAAAGATGGGAAACCAACTAGACATGCCTGAGGGAAAACCTGAATCCTCCCTACAAAACCTATGACTTTTAGCTTCCTCATTGCGCTGCTTTATCTGAAGATAAGTACAACCCTCTAGCAGCCCTGCACTGACAAGGAATGATGGAGAGTTTGAAAAAGTGTTGTGTGCCAAGTTTGGGGGTGCCCTTTCCCAAGGACTGACTCTGACCCACCCCCTTCTTCTTCTTCCTGCCATGGCCTGAAGAGCATCACACTTGATGCTCCAGCAACCTCATGGATTGTATCTTTTCCTTGTTTTCACCCTGCTCTGCCCAAGTTCCTGTATCCAGGTGTTTCATGTTAGGCTTTTACCCTCCTCTTGAGTGAGTTAAATTTAGTCATGTTTAAATGGACTGTTACTTTATCCATCCCTGGTCTGCTTCTTTTGTGAAACCCCTTTCAGGGCCCATAATTGGCTCTTTGCCAGTGACTGAAGCATCAGAATAGGGAGTTTGTGACACTATTGTGGTCCTGGGGGCTCAATGAAGCCACATTCTGGTGAGAATAGGATGATGATAGCACAGATATGGCCTTGTTCCAGTAATCAGGACATAGAGAGTCCACAGCATTAGACCTGGCCTTTTGGTAGATCTTGGGCATGGCAAATGTGTGGATTGGTGGTTGAGATATTATACATCCTCAACCCAGTGGTCAAAGCATGGGGAAAATCTCGAGAAGGGAGTTGAGATCCAGTGAAATCTTGGTAGGTAAGTTGGGGTGAAGTTGAATTCATTTGTCCTTAGGACACCATAAATCTATGCAGCCACCAGTTTCTCTGTAGGGCACAGTCAAGGCAGATCATGGCTCTAACTCAATGTTTATGGCTTGGTGATGGTATGGCAGCTGTCCCATTGGCCACAGGCTGGTTGCTCAGGAAAGGAGAGGTAGTAATAGCGCAGTCATTGCATGGTTCTCAGCAACAACTGAGATGACCCAGCCCCAGCCCAGTGTTTGAGGTCTTATGAACCACAATCTTCACAACATATAGTTTCATGAGATCATAGTCTTAAACTAAAAAAAGCAGAGGCATGTCATCGAGATGGGGAGAGCTCAGGGCTTAACTGTTTAGAGCTCTGGAAAAGATGGTGAGCAGGACTTTATAGCACACACATTTATAACCCACCCTGAAAGAACACAGTTGATCTCAGGGTTCCATGACAGTTGGAGGCTTCTTTAGCTCTTTGCTTGGTAAATTTCTTGGGGAGTGGGGAAGGGTGGGGGAAGGAAGGGCTACCTAGGAGAGAAAGGATAGTGGCAGATACCCAGAAGAAAACAATTTGATATCCTGCACTGGTATTTTAGTAGTAAAACACAAGACACAATTCCTATTCCTTTTAGATTTACATTACAAATTTGAGGGTTTCCTTAGGAAATGGGTACTAATCCAAACATTTAGGTTGGACATAGAATGGGATGGGAAAGGCAGGAAAAAGCAGGATCTTCAGCAAGTTATAAGATGCTTTAGCTCTCTACACCAGGATTTTACTTTTTGAAGTCTTAAAAACTGACATTTCTTTCTCCTTAGAAAGATGTTGATCCATAGTTTCCCCACCTTTTGGAGAATGAGGATTTATTTTTGCAGGTCAGTACAAAAATTGAATTTTTGCCTGATTTCTCTAAGAGGAGGGATGGCATTAGAAGAAACACAGGGATAGAAGTTGAAAACTATAGACTGAGCAATTATTCTCTCAATGGT
Organism: Vombatus ursinus; assembly: GCF_900497805.2. NCBI lineage: Eukaryota > Metazoa > Chordata > Mammalia > Diprotodontia > Vombatidae > Vombatus > Vombatus ursinus. The sequence continues at coordinate 12,042,321 of NW_020954610.1, read as the reverse complement.
GAATATCAGGTAAAACCTTGTAGAATATAAAGGGAATAGCATTGTAAAGGAACAAGTAGGGAATAGATTTGATTAGATTCAAGAGTGGTGCCTAGCACCTTTGATTAGACCCAGGGATATTTCCCAAATCCTGATGCTGATCAGGGAAACTGAGCTATGTTCTCCAGATCTGAATCACTATCCCCAAGTATGTTTAGGAAAATACTATTATAAAAGTGCTCATCTTCCCTATGAATTTATCTCTTATTTTAAAATAAAATTTCTAAAAAACCCATTCCAGTTCTAGGGGAGCTAAATTCTACTTTCTTTCATAATGCATCACCTTCAAAAATTATAAGATGTCCAATGCCAGTCACAGAGTAGAAGCTTAATACTTTTTGAATCGAATTTAATAAAAAGCACAATCAATCTCAAACTTTGATCCAATTTTTAAAAAACCATCAATTTATATCTCTCCTTGATAATACTAGTATATTAGTTAGCTAGCTGTTTTCTAACATAAGAATGGAGAGTGGGGTTGGACAGTCAGGGTCAGTGGGAATGCTAGGTTATTAGGAAGATACGGTTCTTAATAACTTATACATTAAAACAGCTCTTTATAAAGTCTACTGAGTACTTTATATATCTCATTTTAGTCTCATGACAGTCCCATGGGACAGGCACTATTATTATTAACCCTGCCTTACTAACAAAGATTTTAAAGCTTAGGAAATTTAAGAGACTTGCCTATGGTCACATAGCTAGTAGGTGTCAGAGATGGGATTTGAACTCAGGTTTTCTAACTCTGAGTCTAGCTCTTTAGCCACCAGGTCCTATTACTTTTTTTTTTTTTTTTATTGGAGGGCAGGGAGTAAAAGTACTGAGAATGAAGTAGAGTTGGCAGTGTTTAAAGTGATGAAACCCGTAAGAAAGGATGCATGTTGAGGAGGGGTTGGAGAGAGGAGAAGGATGTCACTGGAGATATTTGAATAGGCACCGGATGATGATCATTTTTAGTCTTGTTCCTTGGTGGTGGTGGGGCACTTATTCATGTGACAGAAAGTTAGACTTTACAACCAACAAGAACCTCTTCTAATTTCTAGAATTCTATGATTCTGTGGATCTGGAAAGCTCCATCTGCCTATAAAAGAGGCCAACTGACCAGCAGTCAGGAAAACAGGAACTGAGTGTGAAGCCTAGAGTATAAGAGGTTGGTGGTGGTGGTGGTGGTGGGAGAGAGGAATTGAGGGAGTCCTAGGAAACAAGCCCACTAAATTGCTACTTACCTGTCCCCAAATCCTTGTCATTTTCAACTGTTATATTCAATACCTATTGTTCCAGATCCTCCCACTGTTCTTTGAACTGACACAGAAGTCCTGTGAGTTAGGTAGGACAAGCATTATCATCCTCATCTGACAGATGAGAAATCCAAGGCACTGAAATTTGAATCCATATCTCCTTACTCTAAATCAGAGGTTCTCCAACTTATTTGGCCTACCACCCCCTTTAAAAAAATTGCTCAGGGGCCCATGGAAATCTACTTTCTTTAACCCTTTAATAAGTTTTTTTTTGAATTTGTATCATTTCAAAAAATAGAATTTTTTTTTGAAATGACACATCTTAAATTTAATAATTCATTGTAAATCTGTAGTTTTTTTTTCCTGCATTGAAAATTTGATGATGATGTCATATAACCTTACAGTATCGTATTGTAAATAAGTCATTACACGCACATATTCCTGCCGATGCATACTGGACTTCCCAATAATGTACAACATGCTTGCCTGCCAACACATCCTTGTTAAGACCTGTTGGCAGCCTTGACCTTGATTGGTTATAACTTACATTTTGTGTGTTTATTTGGAAAATAATATAATCACTATGACTTTAACTCTGTTACACAACAGATGAAATGTACCAATTTTTCAAAATTTTCTTCTTTCTTTGTGCTTCCACTTATGCCCCCTTATTTTTATTCAATGCCCCCCAATTATACCTAAGGCTACTACTTTGCCCCCCATTGGTCCAGCACCCCCCGGGGGTGGTATCGGTGGTATTGCCCACTTTAAGAACCTCTGCATCTAGTACTGGTTTCACTATATCATAACGGTCTTTGAAGGGGTTTAACTACCTTTCATTCCACCTGCTTAATAATGCCTAAGGACTTAAATACATTTTGGCAAAATAGGGGATAAAGACTAGATTTGAATTTGACCATGAGAGGATTAGATCATTCCATCCTAGGGTTTAGGAAAATTTCACAGAAGCCCAGAGTTGGAAGAGACTATAAATGCCAACTAGTCTAACTTTAGTAACTGAACTAGAAATCCCTTTTACATGCTCCCTCACAGGTGACCAGTCTGCCCCCCACTTAAAGGTGAGCAGGGAAGGGTAGCACAAGGGTTGCACATTAAGAATACTGACAGTTTTTATGTGGTTATTTCTTTTGTCCCTCTTCATTTTTCTGCCATGATTTGCTTTGTGAGATTTTCTTCCTCTTCCCCAGACACACCTCTAATCTTGTGTCTGCCCACATTGTTCTTTCTCTTCACTTGCCACTTTTGAGGGGAAAGAAGGGAGGGGGCTTAGTTATATCTGCTGTCTCTCTCTCTGTCTCTCTCTGTCTCTGTCTCTCTGTCTCTCTTTCTCTCTCCCTCGCTCCCTCCTTTCTTGCTTGGAACTCTCATCATAAGGCTCTCTTGAAAAAGTACCTGAAAGATATCTTCCAGAGGAAGATGGTGTGATGGCAACCCGAGGAATCTACAATATGGGATCAGGAACTGCACTAGGTAGGAATTATGTTAACACTTGGGGTGGGAGGGAGTTAATGTCTGTGAACCGGTGTGTACCAGGGAGAATCAACTTCTGGCCAGCCGGGAAGGCCTAGAGAGTTGGGATTAACCCCAGGGAACTTCCTTGCCAGTATCAGAAGTAACTTAATATTCTCCTTGTCCAAAAAGGTCCATAGCTGAGTCCAAGATCAGTCTACTCAGAGGCAAAATTAACCCAAATTACCTCAGAACTGTACCACAGCTTCCTTGCTTGAAGCAGTCCCAAACAGCTGGTGTTTTGGGAGTGTGGGAGGGATAAAGGGTAAAACAACTCACATCAGAGCATAATGTTGGCACTGCTGAAATGGATAGGTTGAGCTGTTTTATTTATGGGCCACAAAATCTGAATTTTATCGGCTATTTCCCCAGAAACCCTGAGGGTCTTCCCTTCCCAGGTCTCATTTTTTTTTTAGAGACCATTCTTTCCTCATCTTTATTAAGCCTTAATCACTGAATGGGCATTGCCTCATTCAGATTGAGACCTGTTAAAGACCTTAGCTTAAAAAGGCCAAGGTCTTCCACTGCATCCTGGGCCATCTCCAGTTGTCTTGATCCATATCTGGCCACTCAACCCAGATGGCTCCACAGGAAAGAGTGAGGCCAGTGAGTTGGTGACTTTGCACAGCCCTCCCTCACCTCCCTGATGTTGTGGTCCTCTTCGAGAATGAAGGACAGACAGCAGCAGCAAGCAAAGAGCCAAAGCGAAAGATGGATGTTCCACTTTCTAGAGTTAACAAATCTTCAAACTAATCTAGGTGTCATCAGCCCTAAACTCTGATTTTAAAATAAAATCTATTCATATTCATTCTTCCTGACAACTTGTGATATATCCACTGAAAGATATTCTTGATAACTTCCAGTGTAGACTCTATTAATGGAGTTCTATGAAAGCCTTTTCAATTCCTAGGGTAACCCAGGAGAATGTTGCTTGGCATAAGGACTAGCCAAACTTATAAACTGTCAGTCTTCACTAGACTGAGTACTGATCCTTTACCAGTTCACTTTATGAAATAGCTCACAATTATCTCTGCTTTTGGGTGGAAAATGCATTGTTTCTCTTAGGTGAAATTCAGCTTTTTAGTAGGTAATATTCAGCAACCTGTTAGACTACTTTCGTGTCAATATAAATCAGTATTAGTATGACAGAATCATCATTTGGAAATTACTTGGGGGTTATCATCTACTAAATATTCACAAATAAGCATTTGAATTTGCTATCATCTTAAATGAATTTAAAGTGATTTGTATTTAGAATGGATTAAATGATCATCTTTCTGGTGATAGGTATTGGTGTTCTAGATTGTCCAGCAGTACAAATTGATCTAAAAAGCATAAGAAACAGCATTGTTCGTTGGTTCATTCAGCACACATTTACTGAGGGCCTACTATGTGCACCATGCCGGGGGAGATTCAAAGGCAGGTAAGAGTCAGACCACGACACCGTGAAGCTTAAATTACTTTGCACATTGCTATAACAGGTTTTACTATTGAGCAGATTCATTACAAGATGGGTTCAAGAAAGTTTAGTTACTAAAAATAACACAAGATCTCCCTGCTTTCCCCATGCTTGCTCCCCACCAAACTAGAAATGATCCCTCCCTATTCTGAAATCTCTAGTACTCTACACCTCTTTTTAGCATGTCCTCACTTGCTTAAATTATGGTTATATATGTGGGATCATATGTCATAAGCTTACAGATCTAAAGTTGGAAGAGACCTCAGAGGCCATCTCAATTCATACGCTCATCTTATAGCTGGAGAAATCAAAAGCTGGTGAAAGGCAGTCACTTGCTGAAGGTTGTACAACCAATAAATATCAGACGTGGGATGTGAAGCCACGTTCTCTGACTCCAGAATCAGTGCTCTAGAAGAGGGGTTCTTAACCTTGTTTGTGTCATTGACCCCTTTGGAAGACTGGTGAAACTTATGGACTCTTTTGAATAATGTTTTAAATGCAAAAAGGAAAATATTTAAGATTATAAAGGAAATACATTGAAATCAGTTATTAATACTCACACACATATGTGTGTGTGTGTATATATATATGTGCATATATATATATATACATTATATATATACATATATATATATATATATATTCAAATTCATGGATCTTGGGTTAAGGATTCCTGTTCTAGAATGTAAGATTCTTAATATCAGGGACCATCCTCTCCAACCTACCTAACACAGTGTCTTGTACAGAGTAAGGTGCTCAATAAATGTTTTCTGTGGTTTAATTGTAAGATATGGATGGTGAAGGCATACATTTTAACAGGAAAGCTCCAGAATCATTTAATAATAGATGAGGATAACAAGACCTGGGAAGAATAAGAATGAGAATCCCAACTGTTATTGTTACTTCTGCTACATCTCTGAATTCCTTGGGAATTTTGAGTCTAATGCACTAATGTGTAGCTAACCATGTTGAAGTCATAACCTTAGCCTTTCAGAAGCCCTAGAGACAGCACTTTGAGACCTCCACAGCCCCATAGCACTTTGAAATAGTCATCCCCCTTGTATATTGGGCAGTTTCGGATAATACCCTATGAAAGGCACTCAAGGAGGCTGTGGAAAACAAAAGGGAAGGGAATAAATAAAAGAGGTTGGGGCAGTGGGAAGAAAAATGAAGAAAAAAAAAGCTGGAATCAAATCACCAGCCCTTAGATATCCCAGGACAGACCACTCTTCATAAAGCCTCTGGGAATCTGAATTCATTCAGTTCCTTTGACAGCCCCTTAAATCTCTGAGCTTGCCATTTCCAGTGTGATCAACCAGGGGCCCCAATGTGTGTCTTGCTGGCTTCCTCCATTTAACAGCCTGAACAAACAAAAACAAAATCCTTTTTAAAAATTGTCTATTTGGAGTCCCTTGCAAAGTGTGCTTGATTCTGTGGTTCTTCTTAGCCAATGTCCTGCCTAATTTCTCATTTGTACCTGACTTGTGGCATTTTGTGGGCTTCCCTGGGCTCACTTGGGCTAAGTGGGGCAGTGGACACAGCACCGGACCCCGAGTTGGGAAGACGTCAGTTCAAATTCTGCTTTATGAACTATGAGACTCTGGGCAAGTCATTTAACCTCTGCCAGTCTCATCATGTTCCTCATCTGTTAAGCAGGAGTAATAATAGCGCCTATGTCAGAGGGCGGTTGTGAGGATAATATGAAAAGAATATATGTAGAAGTACCTTGCAAACCTTAAAGCACTATATAAATGCTAGTTATTACTATGACTCCTATTAAAAATAATATACAGGCTTCTTTTTGCTTTTTCTCCAAATTGAGCTTCCAGATTTGTCAGCTAAAAAAAGGACCCATTAAATGATAGTGATTCAGTCCTATGAGAAATCCCTAAATGCAGGACACTAAGAACTAAAAATGAACAGAAAGGACAAGATTTCCGGGAGCCAAGATGGTAGAGTAAGCAGTAAATCACTGTAACTCTCCCATACTCAACCTCCAAACAACCATAAAAAGTGTCCCAAAACAAATTCTGGAGCAACAGAAACAGCAAAAAGGTAGGATGAAACAATCTTTGAGTCCAAGAAACTTGGAAGATCGGCAAGAAAGTTCTGTCTCATTCAGGCAAAAGGAGAGCACGGTTCTGGACAGGAAGCGTCCCAGCAAGCCAGCAGCAAGCCCCACTTCAGCAAACCAGTGGAGATCCTGAGCCCCAGGGTGGTGGAGCAGGCAGATGACAATACCAGACTCCCTACCTACTTCAGCATCGCCGCAGGCAAACAGGCAACCTCCAGCGGCTAGATCTCCACTTGCTTCAGCGTAGACTCCAATTCTGCGGGTGCTTAAGCAAACAGGTAGCCACCAGGGCTGGGCCCCCACCAAGTGCTTCGGCATAGTCCTAACCAAATAGGCGGCCGCCAGTGGCCAGACAGCATGTGCTTCACTGGGTGCCTTCCAAAGCACTAGGCCTGGGGAAACAAAGAAACACCCCACTAGCCCCAACACATGCCAGACCCTTACGGTCTCCATCAGCACCAGCCACCCCCACCCCGCAGCTCAGCATCAGACACAAGGGTCCCCTATGGGCCTCAGGGCAGCATCGGTGCAGTACCAAGTAAACAGCCAGGGCCTGGCATGAGAAGTTTGAGACAGTGCCCCTTCAATCCCAGAGCCGAGCTCAAATTTAAAAGAAAGGAAAAAGGCCGAGCAAAACAACAACAACAAAAGAGTCTGACCATAGAAAATTATAATCGTGACAGGGAAGATCAAGACACAAACTCGGAAGAAGACAACAATGTCAAAACACCTGTGGGCAAAACCCTAAAGAAAAATGGGAAGTAGTCTCAGGTCCATAAAGAACTCATGGAAGAGCTCAAAAAGGAGGTTAAAAATCATATAAAAGAGGTGGAAGAAAAATTGGGAAAAGAAATGACAGTGATGTAAGAGAATTATGAAAAAAGAGTCAACAGCTTGGAAAAAGAAAACAACTGCTTAAAAAGTAGAATTGGCCAAATGGAAAAGGAGATATAAAAATCCACTAAAAACAATTCCTTAAAAAGTACAATTGGTAAAATAGAAAAGAAAGTACAAAGCCTAATTGAGGAAAACAACTCCTTAAAACTCCTTAAAAGTTAGAATTGAGCAAGAGGAAGCTAATAACTCTATGAGATATCAAAAATCAATCAAACAAATTCAAAAGAATGAAAAAATAGAAGAAAATGTAAACTACTTCATGGGAAAGTCAATTTAGGAGAGACAATGTCAGAATCATTGGACTCCTTGAAGCCACAATCAAAAGGAGAACCTGGAGAGCATCTTTCAAGAAATTATCAAGGAAAACTGCCCTGATATCCTGGAACCAGAGAGAAACTAGATATTGAAAGAATCCACTGATCACCTCAGGAAAGAGATCCCAAAATAAAAACTCCAAGGAACATGATACCCAAAATTCAGTCAAGGAAAAAATACTGCAAGTGGCCAGAAAGAAACAATTAAAATATTGGGGAGCCACAATCAGGATTACAGAGGACTTAGCAGCTGCAACATTAAAAGATCAGAGGTCCTGGAACGTGATATTCTGGAAGCAAAGGTACAGGGGTGGGGAACCTGTGGCTTTGAGGCCCTCTAGGTCCTCAAGTGCAAACTGAATCCAGACTTCACTTAATAAAAGGATTTGTTCTGTGAAAGTTGGACTCAGTCAAAAGGCCACACCCAATGACCTAGAAGGTCACATGTAGCCTTGAGCGCAAAGGTTCCCCACCCCAGAACTACAACCAAGAGTCACTTTCCCAGAGAAATTAAGCATAATACTTCAACAGAAAAAAATGATCATTCAATGAAGTAGAAGGATATCAAGCTTTCATAAGGAGAAGACCAGAATTGAAGCAAAAATTTGATCTCCAATATCAAGACCCAAGAGAAGCCTAAAAAGGTAAAGAGGGAAAAGAAAACATAAGGCATTCAATAGAAATAAACTGTTTATATCCCTATATGGGAAGATAATACTTGAAATTCTTAAAAATTATATCACTAATAATATAACTAGAAGAAATATACATAGAGGGTATGAGTATAAGGTGAATTTGAGGGAATGATGTAAATAACATGAGATAGAGGAGTACAAAGGGTACAGAAGGAAGGGAGAAGTAGAATGGGGTAAATTATTTCATATGAAGAGCACAAAAGACCTATTACAGTAGAGGGGAAGATAGGAGGTGGGTGATGGACATTGCTTGAACCTTACTCTCATCAGTATTGGCTCAAAGAGGGAATGATATACACAATCAGGTGATAAAAATCTATCTTACTCAACAAAGAAGTAGGAAGAGAGGAGATCAATAATGAAAAAAAAATACAAAGGAAGGTAGTCTAGCACAGGGCTTCTTACACTTTTTCCACTCTCAACCCCTTCAGCACTTCTTAAACTGTGGGTCTAGCAATACCAGATGTTAAACTATATTATAAAACCATAATCATCAAAACTATCTGGCACTGGCTAAGAATAAGAAATGGTGGGTGGATCAATGGAATAATTTAGGTACACAAGACACAGTAGTCAATGACCATAGTGACCTAGTGTTTGATAAACCCAAAGATGCTAACCTTTGGGATAAGAACTCCCAATTTGACAAAAACTGCTAGCAAATATGGAAAACAATAGGACAGAAACTAGATATAGACCAACATCTCACACTGCATAGCGAGGTAAGATCAAAATGAGTGCATAATTTAGACTTAAAGGGTGACACCATAAGCAAACCAGAAGAGCAGGGAATAGTCTACCTGTCAGATCTACGGGGAAGGGAAGAATTCATGACCAAACAAAAGATAGGATTACAAAATTCAAAATAGATAATTTTGATTATGTTAAAATAAAAAGTTTTGTGCAAACAAAACCAATGAAACCAAGATTAGGAGGAAAGCAGAAAGCTGGGAAACAATTTGTAAAGATTGTAAAGCAAGTGTCTCTGATAAATGTTTCTCAAATATACAGAGAACTGAGTCAAATTTATAAGAATAAAAGGCATTGCCCAATTGATAAGTGGTCAAAGGATATGAATAGGCAGTTTGTCTATAGACATGTGAAGAAGTGCTCTAAATCACTTTTGATGAGAGAAATGCAAATTAAAATGACTCTGAAATACCACCTCACACCTATCAGATTGACTAATATGACAAAAAAGGAAAATGATACATGTTGGTGAGGAGGTGGGAAAATTGGGACACCAATGCACTGTTGGTGGAGTTATGAACTGAACCAACCATTCTGGAGGACAACTTGAAATTATGCCCAAAGGGCATAACTATGCATACCCATTGATCCAGCAATACCACTACTAGGTCTGCATTCCAAAGAGATCGTAAAAAAAAAAAAGGAAAAGGGCCTACATGTGCAAAAACACTTAAAGCAGCCCTTTTTGTGGTGGCAAAATATTGGAAATTTAGGGGATGCCCATCAATTGGGGAATGGCTGAACAAGCTGTGGTATATGAATGTAATGAATAGTATTGTGCAATAAGAAGTGATGAGCAGGCAGATTCCAGAAAAAATCTGGAAAGACTTGTATAAACTGATGCAAAGTGAAATGGGCAGAAACCAGGAAAACATTGCACATAGTATCAGCAACATTGTGTGATGGTCAACTATGATTTAACTCTTCTCAGAAACAGTGGTCCAAGACAAGTACAAAGGACTCACAGAGGAAAATGCTATCCACATTCAGATAAAGAACTGATGGACTCTGAATGCAGACTGAAGTATATTTTTTCACTTTATTCTTTTTCAGGTTTTTTTTCCCTTTTGATGTTTCTTCTTTCACAACTGTGACTAATATGGAAATATGTTTTACATGATAGCACATGTATCACCTATATCAAATTGCCTATCATTTTTGGAAGGAGGGAAGGGAGGGATGGAAGGAGAAAAATTTGAAACTCAAAATCTTGTAAAATGAGTGCTAAAAATTGTCTTGACATGTAATTGAGAAAAAATAAATGCTATTGAAAAATAAAATAGGAAAAAATGAGAAAACAAATATGAACAAAAGAAAAAGGGAAAACTTGTTATCCTATTATCATTAGGATATTTAACCGGAGGGATGAAGGTCAGGACTTCCCTGTGACACATATAATGGACAGTAAGAGTCCACAATGGTCTGGGAAAGTCTAAGTTTGGGTGAAAAGAAATGAGGCACTCTGGTGAGTTAATGAGTATGGGGAGAACCAAACAGAGCTGAAGGGCTGAGATGAGCCAGTGAGAAATAGGCAAACTCACAATGGGTCAGGAATAGACAATTTACAGAATTATGTACCTTCACAGGCAAATGAATCTTTTGACACCCCATCAGTGCAGTTGGGAGGCAGTTAACTCTATGGGGTAAGATGATGCTTTTCTATGCTCAGAACACTTCTAGGAGAGTTTTTATTTTTTCAGAAAGTTTGATTAGAATAAAATGGACATGTGGCTTCATTTTTATTTCTTAGCATTTTTTTTTTACCTATTGTGAAAACACAAGAGGCATGGAGGCCTAGAGATTATACCATTTACTCATTTTTTTTTGCATTTGGCATTAATTTGATTGTGATTTTTTAAAAATATAAACACCAAAATATGTGTCCCGGTTTTGTTCAGTTCCCCTGAAACCTGTGGTTGGTGTAGCTGGTCCTATAGAGCCCACCTTCCTATGTAGGCACTGCAGAGACAAAACATCTGTACCACAACTGACCAGATGGAATTTATTTCTTTAAAGCTGGCAATAGCTATTTGCCCAGGAGAACTGCATTGAAAACTTTCTAGTACCCCAGAGGGGTGATAGAAAATAAAAAGGGGTGAGGGGATGCCTTTTCTATGACACAACTGGAAGTATTGGGTAAAATGTAGGCTCTTTCTCCCCAGGTCTTTGGATCTGACGTTCAAGGAAGCAGTAAAACCATTAAAGCTGTGACCTCTGGTCAAATTCATCATTTGCCCCAGTGTTCACAAAAACTAAATATAAAATTCAATTGAGGAATATAATTTGTTAAGTGGAAAATGTACCATAGAATTATTTCTTTGCGTTTACTAAACGTGTAGTCATGGATGCATCGGTGACTTCTTTTCCAAGTCCAATAGATTTTTGTTAGACCTCAGTTTCCTTCTCCTTGTTAGCATTTGACAATGACAACCCCTGCTTCCTGCATTTTTGAATTTCTGTCTTTCCTTAGTTTCCATTCCCCTAGACTTTTTGGACCCTTCTATGTCTTTGACAATTCCTTCTCTCTCTTCTTTGCTGGCTCATTTTCTACCCCTTAAGTGTGGGCCCCCTCCAAGCCTCAGTCTTTTGTCTCATGCTGTTCCCTACATACTCTGTTCCCTTAGAGAATACATGTATACAGACTCACCTGCTTTTTCTGCTGTCACAGATGGTTATTTCTTTTTGTTACTTCTCATTTCTGAGTGAAAGCTTATTCAGAATCAGATGTTGTGAAGGAATCATTATCATAGATTTTCAACATGCTAGTGGTTCTGATAGCCAAAGACTGCTTCATAAGGATCAGTAAAGGCTAACTGCATAACTTCATGAGTAGGCTCCCACCATAGGACTCTATTGCCTATGGGATATATGAGAATTCATTTTCCTAGATCAGTGACAAAAGATCCTAATACTAGACAGAAGCCCATGGAATTCATACAAGGGAAGGAGAGGCAGGTAGCACTGCAATGGGATGTGGCTAGGTGGGCAAACACAATAATAGTATTGGGACCTATCTACTTACTGATTCTTGTAATGTCTGCCCTGAGGCCATAGGCTCACCAACTTAGAGCTAGAAGTACTTTAGAGGTCATCCAGCCCATCCCCCTCATTTTGTAAATGAGAAACTGAGGCAAAGAAGGGTCATTTGACTTGCCCAGGTTTACATAGCTAGTTAGCGTCTGAAGCAGGATTTGAACTCTGGTGCTGCTCTGGCTTCACTGGTAGGCAAAGGAGCTTTACTAGAAGCCCCACATTCATAACACTTAGCATTGAGAGCTTCAACCATAACAGTGGGTATGAAACCACTGAGCTAGGCAAGGGTCCAGAAGAACTGTTTTGGCCTGCTTCTCCCACTCCCCCTCATCTGTTTTTGAAATGTATTATTTCATTACTCTGCATACTAAACATTCCCTTCATTTGGGTCTTACTATATCTGAATGAACTTTTTTTTTAATTTATGGATACATTTCTCCCCATTTCTCTACCTAGGAGGCCAACCCTCACATCAAAGAATAAAAAAAGTGGGACAAAACAAGTTCAACAAAGTTAATCTAATTGACCTATTAACTCAGTCTTATAGTATGTGCATTGTTCTATACCCATAGTACTCCACCTCTGAAAAGAAAGGAAAGAAATTCGTCTTTTATGGTGAAGCTTGGTTATTATAAACACAGCATTATTTTTCTTTTTACCTAATATTGTTGCAACTATCGTATGTGTATGTGAGTGTGTGTGCATGTGTGTATACATATAAATTTCTGTTTCTGCTAACTTCTTTCAGCAATAGTTCATATAAGTCTTCCACTTCTCTGAATTCTTTATATTCGTCATGGTACAATGGTAAAATGTTTGATGAGGTTCTTGTTCCACAATTTGTTTGTAGAAACTAATCAGTAAGTTCCTAATTTGTTTCAAGTTCTTTACTACTACCAAAACCTATCTTTTAACTCCCTCATCAAATATTAAGTATCTGCTATGTATGATCCAGGTATTGTGCTAGGTGCTGGAGATATAACAAAAATGAAACAGTCCTTGTCATGAAAGAATATATTCTCTACTGGGGGAAAGCAACATGTACATACACAAATGAGCAAATTGCTCTACCTCTTTGCCTGACTACTCCACCAGCAGCTCCATGAAGCCTTCCTTGATTAACCTGCTCCTAAACTGATCAACATTCACTTTGTGAGCCCTGAGAACTTTGTATAATTTGGAATGCACTTTCAATCATTTGCTTTTGTTCTTGTTATATGTATATTTTCTCCTAACAATTCTTGCTATTCCCTCAAGAAGGGGCCATATATTCTAGTTTGTGCTGCTCAGAGTGCCTAATGTTCCATTGGCACACAGTTAAATGTTCTTAGAATACTTGTTGGAAGGATAGAAGGAAGGAAACAAGCAAGGAAGGAAAAGTGAATACTTTTAAAAAATAATTTTCATCCATCTGCACAAAGAAAATGTAGAATGAAAGGTAAAACTTCCTTGTAGAAAAGAGTTGGTTTCTTTGATCTTTCTTTATAGGAGCCCTTTATCTTTCTACTTTTGATAGCTTAAGCCATCACCTCCTCCTATATTTGGGGCCCCAGAGATTCAAAGTATCTTAGATACTTTATAATATAAGCATTTGGTGTGATTAATCAGTTAACAAATATTTATTAAGCACCTACTATGTGCCAGCTTAACAGTGTCAACCACTGTTAAGCACTGGGGGTCAAGTAGCAATGAATAAAACAATCCTCTCAAGATGCTGTAAGCATTAACTACTTGATATGTGGTCCACTGAGGAAATGTCACGACACACACTTTAAGCTACTCTGTTCATTAGATACTGCTTCCAAGTACACTCAGATTAGTCCCTCGTGCTTTCTACTGTCTCATCTCCTTTGTCTTAGGCCCAGCCAAACAAAATTTTCCTTAAAAGATTCTTAGTCTAATTCTTTTGCAAAGATACTATTTCTAGCTAATCAGTATGATAACCTTTGAGTTGCCTTAAGATTCAGTTTCCTTGAAAACATGAATTCTCATCCAGTTAGTATAGACTACTTAGCTTTTGCCTTTGTTTTTTATGTACTTCCATTGAAAACCTCCTACTGAGAATCCCCTATTCCAACAAAGAATGCAGAATTCAAAATCTTTTTTTTTCCCAAAGAAATAAGCATAAAACTCAACAGACTGAAATTATATTTCTATATGGCCACTGAATTGGGTGATTTTTGGTGAAATTATTTCCCAGCTAGATCTATCCAAGCTGTTGTCCATCTCCTGTCTTTGAATGTCTGGCATGTTCCATGGTACAGGGACAAACTAACATCCCTCTCCAGGCTTTCCATGAGGAAATATGCGATCACTAGTGAAGCCATTAATGCTCCTTGATCAACCCCAAAGTACCAGCATTACCAAAACATTATTGACACCCTCCAGTCTTCTGCCCTGGACTAGACATAAAATTCTCATGAATTTGGTGAATTCTCATCAAATGTAATTTAATTGAGCTCATAATATTTTTAAAGAACTTTGAAGTTAGAAAGGACTTTGGAGATTCTCAAGTCTAGTTTCCTACCTAAGATAGGAATATTTTCTGAAACTGTCCTGATATATAGTCATCCAAATTCTAGTTGAATAGTTTCAATGATGTGGAATTCACTACTTTGTTGGGCAGCTCTAATTTTTAGAGGGTCCTTATTATTGAGCTAAAATTTTCCTCCCTTTATTTTCTATCCATTGGTACTAATCTCTACAGTAATATAGAAGAAAATCTATTCCTTCTCCAAATATCTGAACACTACTTTTATGTACTCATCTTAAAACAAACAAACAAAAAAAAACCTCTAGGTTAAAAATCACCAGGCAAATCCTTTAGCTGTTCTTCATGGTTTTAAGACTTTTTCACTACCCCAGCTGTCCTCTGAGTTGTTCTTCTTATTCAGTGTCGTCCTCACAGAATCAAAAACAATGCCTTAAATACTAAGTACACAGCACAACAAACTCCTGTTACCTTGTTACTGTTATTCTCGCTACACAAAAATACATAAATCCTTTTGAAAACAGACTCACAGAAAACATAAAGGAACTCGGGGTCCACCAAAAGTGAAGTTACATGAAATCAATCTAGAAACATCAGTTGAAGCCAGATCGTTAAGGATGTTAAATGCCAACCTGAGGTGTTGGATTTTATTCTAGAAGCAATCAGGAGCTTCTGAAGCTGTTTGAGTAGAGAAGTGACATATCAGACCTATGACTTTGGGATATAAATTTGACAGCTGTGCGGAGGATGAATTGGAAATGTAGATCATTAGTAGATTATTATAGCAGTCCAAATGAGAGGTGACGAGCACTTCATCTAGAGTGGTGACCTGTAAAACTTGCTAAATATTCATCACCTGAGCACCAATCTGGTGATGAACTCCTCTTTATTTAGACTGGTCCGTGGACAACAGACATGCAGTGCGTTACCAGGTATGTACATAATTATAACTTTCTTTTAAAATAACTCGTACTTTAAGACAGGGGTTCTTAGCCATTTTTTATTTTTGTACCATAGACCTCATTTGTAGTCTAGTGAAATCTAAGAAACCCTTTCAGAACCATGTTTTTACGTGCATAAAATAAAATATTACAATTACCAAAGAAATCAATTATATTTAAATGTAATTATCTAGGAGATCAATGAATTGGGCATACAACTAAAAAAACTAGAAAAAGAACAAATTAAAAATCCTCAATTAAACACCAAATTAGAAATATTGAAAACCAAAGGAAAAAATAATAAAATTGAAATTAAAAAAAACTATTGAACTAATAAATAAAACTAAGATCTGGTTTTATGAAAAAAACCAATAAAATAGATAAACCTTTGGTTAATTTAATTTAAAAAAAAGAAAGAAGAAGACCAAATTAGTAGTATCAAGAATGAAAAGGGTGAAGTTACCACCAAGGAAGAGGAAATTAAAACAATAATTAGGAATTATTTTGCCCAACTATATGCCAACAAATTTGACAATCTTAGTGAAATGGATACATATTTACAAAAATATAAATTGCCCAGATTAACAGAAGAAGAAGTAAAATGCTTAAATAACCCCATCTCAGAAAAAGAAATTGAATAAACCATTGATGAACTCCCTAGGAAAAAAATCTCCAGGGCCAGACAGATTTACATGTGAATTCTATCAAACATTTAAAGATTAATTCCAATACCATATAGACTATTTGGGAAAACAGGTGAAGAAGGAGTCTTACCAAATTCTTTTTATGATACAAATATGGTGCTGATACCTACACAAGGAAAAGTCAAAACAGAGAAAGAAAATTATAGACCAATTTCTCTAATGAATATAGATGCAAAAAATTTAAACAAAATATTAGCAAATAGATTACAGCAACTTATCACAAGAATAATACACTATGACCAGGTAGGGTTTATACCAGGAATGCAGGGCTGGTTCAATATGAGGAAAACTATCAGCATAATTGAGCATATCAACACCAAAACTAACAAAAACCACATGATCATCTCAATATATGCAGAAAAAGGTTAGACAAAATACAGCACCCATTCCTATTAAAAACACTAGAGAGCATAGGTATAAATGGAGTCTTCCTTAAAATAATAAATAACATCTATCTAAAACCTTCAGCAAGCATAATATATAATGGGGACAAGCTAGAAGCATTTCCAATAAGATCAGGGGTGAAATAAGGATGTCCACTGTCATCACTGTTATTCAATGTCATACTGGAAACGTTAGCTTTAGCAATAAGAGAAGAAAAAGAAATTGAAGGTATTAGAATATGCAAAGAAGAAACAAAGCCATCACTCTTTGCAGATGACGTGATGATATACTTAGAGAATCCCAGAGAATCAAGTAAAAAACTACTTGAAATAATAAACAACTTTAGCAAAGTTGCAGGCTATAAAATAAACCCACATAAATCATCAGCATTTCTATGTATTACCAACAAAGCCCAACAGCAAGAGACAGAAAGAGAAATTCCATTTAAACTTACTGTAGACATTATAAAATATTTAGGAGTCTACCTCCTGAAACAAACCCAGGAACTCTATGAACACAATTACAAAACACTTTTCACACAAATAAAGTCAAATCTAACTAATTGGAAAAACATCAGTTGCTCGTGGTAGGCCGAGCTAACATAATAAAAATGACAATTCTACCCAAGCTAATTTACTTATTCTGTGTCATACCAATCAAAATAACAAAAAATTATTTTATAGTGTTAGAAAAAATAATAACAAGATTCATTTGGAAGAACAAAAGGTCCAGAATATCAAGAGAACTAATGAAAAGAAACGTAGGGGAAGGTGGCCTAGCCATTCCAGATCTTAAATTGTATTATAAAGCAGCAATCATCAAAACTGCTTGGTACTGGCTAAGAAATAGAGTGGTGGATCAGTGGAATAAGTTAAATATGCAGAACACAGTAGTCAATGACTATAGTAATCTATTATTTGATAAATCCAAAGACCCCAGCTTCTGGGATAAGAACCCACTCTTTGACAAAAACTGCTGGAAAAACTAGAAAAGAGTATGGAAGAAACTAGGTATAGATCAAAATCTCACACCATATACCAAAATAAAGTCAAAATGAGTTCATGATTTAGATATAAAGGTTGATACTATAAGCAAACTGGGAGAGCAAGGAATAGTTTACCTATCAGATCTACGGAGAACAGAAGAATTCATGACCAAACAGGAAATAGAGAACATTACGAAATGCAAAATGGATAATTTTGATTACATTAAATTGAAAAGTTTTTGCACAAACAAAGCCAATGCAACTAGGATTAGAAGGAAGGTAGAAAATTGGAAAAGAATTTTTATAATCAGTCTCTCTGATAAGGGCCTCATTTCTAAAATATATAGAGAATTAAGTCAAACTTATAAGAATACAAGCCATTCCCCAATTGATAAGTGGTCAAAGGATATGAACAGACAGTTTTCAGATGAAGAAATTAAAGCCATCTATAGTCATATGAAAAAATGCTCTAAATCACTATTGATTAGGGAAATGCAAATCAAAACAACTCTGAGGTACCACATCATACCTATCAGATTGGCCACCATGAGAAACAGGAAAAAAGATAAATGTTGGGGAAGATGTGGGAAAATCGGAACACTTATGCATTGTTGGTGGAGTTGTGAAATGATCCAAACATTTTGGAGAGCAATTTGGAACTATGCCCAAAGGGCTGTAAAAATGTGCATACCCTTTGACCCAGCAATAGCACTTCTAGGGCTATATCCCAAAGAGATCACACAAATGGGAGAAGGACCTACATGTACAAAAATATTCATAGTGGGAATAACATATTTCATAATCCATAAGTGAGAACTGAAAATATTATAAGCATAAGAGATAGCTTGTGCCAAAGCACAAAGACAACCAAAAAAAGTAATAGCATGTATGGGGAACAACAAGTAAGTCATTTTGGCCAGAACGTGGAGTGCATGTGATAGGGCAGATTGTGAAAGGTTTTACATGATAAACAGAGGGGTTTCATACTCTAAGCAATCTTATACTATAAGAAATAGTATTTTTGCTTTACTACTTAGAAATAGTATTAGTCATAGCAATATTATTTTATATTATGAACAAAAAAGATATCATGAAGTTTTTTGAACAAGAGAGTGACATGATTAGGCCTGTACTTTAAGAATATTAATTTGGAAGTTGTGTGTATACATTAAAAGTTTTAAAAGGTCATTGAACCAAGAGAAAGTTAGCAAGGTAAATGATACAGTATTCACCATAGTCTTATCTATTTTACCCTAAATTTTTAAAAGAAATGATATCTTTATGAAGCGTTTTATAATTAGAGGCTTATCAAATTAATCTTTATAAAAATATATTATTTTTTTCTAAAATTTCTTTATTGTTCCATTACTTTGTTTTCCTTTTCTTTCTTTTTTTTTTTTGCATATGTTGTTTGGTTCAGTGCTATATGACTTTAATAATGATTTCTTCATGTTATGTTTTGAAATCTAGCAGGGGGAGACCTCCCTTATTCACATTTTACTTTCTAATTTTCCAAGGTAGTTTTGCCTTTCCTCATTACTCTCCAGGCTGTGCTCCTGACCCTCCAGAGTTTTGCTGCCATGCCCCAGAAACCTCTTCACCCCGGAAATGCATTCCATTCCTGAAATTTTTACACTAGAAGTACCTTGGCCACTCCAGCTTCTTTCTCTGCTCAGCTGGTTCCTTCCAGAAACTCCATTTTAAAGAGGACACCCAGGGCCAACTATTCTATTCCTCCACCTTTTCAGCTTGCTTTTATGTGTTGTCTTCTGAGACTAGAATGTAAGCTCCTTAAGGATAGGGATTGTATTTAGCATAGTGCTTAACTCACAGGAAGTGCTTACTTAATAAATTCAGGGTCACTTGTTTTTTTTTGTTTTCCCTAAGGCATTTTGTTATTTTATCAAGTTCCATAAAAGAACTCATTAGTGTTTTAATTAGTGTTGTGTTAAATCTATAAATTACCTTAGGAAGTTTTGCCCTAATATCTCAGAGGCATAATCTTCACCTACCTCACCTCAGTTTCTGGGGAAAGGAGAATTAGGTTCTCAGCTTAACTCTGTTCAACATAACTTTAGTCCCACCAGATTCAAGTACAAAAGTCCTCCTGGACTTGTGTCCCCAAGACCCTGACTTCTCAGAACTTCCAAGATGAGTTAACATCTGTCCTAGAATCATGACCTCCAAGTTCCCCATGGTTCAAAGCTTCCAGGTTCAGTACTCCACTCCCTTAGAAATGAAAAAGAAAAAACAGGGAAAAGCATCAGGCCTGTTTTGGGAGCTTGGGGGTGGCCCTCAGGCCTTGCCATCCCCTCCCTTCACCCCCTTAACTTATTGTCAGTTGCTATAAGTGAATGAGTCATTCCCCCTTGAACTCTTTAAGAAAGAGAATAGCAGTGCCTCAAGTAGATTTCAAGATGCATACATCCAGATCCAGCTATCCAGCTAATGAAAAAAATGTTGCTTTTAACCACATGGTAGGTCTATGCAGAATATCCATGCTTGTGTCAGTAGTACTCCTGTCTCCTAGAAACTGGTGTCTGGAGTCTGCTAAGTACTTATCTGTGATATTTCTTTAGTGCAGAACCAATTGATCTTTGGTAGTATGGGTTTTCCTTTCTTAATCCTTTGAAGCTCTTTTAATTTTTAAATATCCATCTTCTGCATTAGAACAGAATAAATTAATCTTAAATTTTACATTTGTTATGCTCCATTTTTTTCACTTTTTCAGTGTTTTCTTGTTTTTGACATAAAATCTGATGAGATCATGGTTGGTTTGTTTAGTATTCAATATCTTCATCCTAATAGCTTGAAGAGGTTTTTGCTCTGTTTTGGATATAGTTTTGATGTTTGATGATGGTTTGAGTGAGTGGAATTTAAATTTTATCCTTCTGGGACCCCTGTGTGTGTGTGTGTGTGTGTGTGTGTGTGTGTTTATTCCTCTTCTCTGTTTGCATGGTAGTGACTGCTTTTAAAAAAAAAAAGATAGTCCTGAGACATTTTCTTAAGTTAATTCCTTGAAATATAATAGTCAGAGTCTTTTCTGATGTGATCCAGAAACAAGATAATTCTAAAGTTCCCTCTACTCAATCTGTTTTTTAAATCTATAGTGTTCTCCTACAGTGCTTCTAAGCCTTTTTTTTCATTTGAGTTATTTTTAGCTTGTTTTTCCACTTCAATTGCATCATGTGCCACTCTTTGCTCCATTGCATTAATATTGCTTTTTGCTGTATCCAGCAAAATTTTGAAGTTCTCTATGCTGTTTCTCATTTTCATCATTTTTCATTATCTTCTATTGAGTTTTTTTTAGCTAAATTCAATTCCTCCTCTAATTCCTCTTTGTTACTTTTTTAAATAAATCTGAATCTCTTTTAATTTTTCTGAATGTCTATTAGCTATTTGAACACATCTGTATCTCTTGGGATTTATTATATTGGTTTTGATGCAATACATAACCCTGTTTAGCTATGTGCAGTTTCTTTTTGATATTTATGTTGTTGTATTTGAGGAGAAATATAAATAGCATAAATTCCTAGTGACCTGTTCCTCTGCCAACTTCCTGGAAATTCTACAGGTTATTTGCCTGTCAAAATTTTCTTGAGTCCTGCTTTTATGGTTCAACTCTGTCAGGCAACCCAGAAGAAATCTTTCAAAGCTCTCCTCCAAGTTTTCCCTCCTGGATCTCTTTATGATCCAGCCCATTAGCTCTTCCCAGACTCCCTGTCTGGGAAGCTTGATGTCATGATTGCCCCTGGTGACTAGCATGTCATGAATGGTTCCTTATCCCTATGCAAACATAACTAAAGTCTAAGCTCAGAGTGGCTTCTCATTTAATTGACTCCAAACTGTTTTCCATCCTTGACTTTCCATATCTGCTCTGGGTTTTGGGAGAAAATGTATGGTGTCCAAAGATACACAAGCTTCTGTTCTGAGATGGATTTAAGTTGACACAGCTGCCAGATGTGTTGGATCCCAGAACCCCATCGGGTCTTGTGGTCATTCCCCCTGGTACTCTGCTCTGTACCAAACTAGACCTCTTGGATACTGCCTTGATTTCCAGGTTGGTGAATGAGGAGACTTTTCTTCTCAGTGTTTAGCACAGTGACTATAACATAATAGGTGCTTAATAAATGTTTATTGACTGACTGGATCCCTGGATCCAAGGACTCTTTTCTTCGCCTTTTGGCCATTCTCCACTGACCTGGAAAATCTTTTCTTTGTCTTACACCTAGAGGATTCAATGGTTTCAATCCACTAAAAGCTCAGAGCAACCCAGAAGCACCTGATCCTTTCTGACCTGTTCAGTTTGCATGAAGCAAAATCACTATCCTGGTATTTAATCTCATTTTCATCTTCAGTTAATTTGACAAGATTTCTTCATGGAATTTCTCTGAAGGACTTCTAGAAGTTTTATTTGTGACCCTTGGTTCAGGGCATTACATGACTGGTGTTCCTGTGTCTACATGGCTTATTGAGTTTATATTGCACATAATTAGGTTTTCCAACTTTATTTGAGTCAAAATCTGAGCACATGTGTTGTATAGGGGAAAGAGAACAGACCAAGAGTTAGAAGACTTGGAATTTGATCTTGGTTCTGCCACAGGAATGAGGCATATTAGCTCAATGGGCCTCAGTTTGTTCATCTGTAAAATCAAGAGATTGGGTTAGATGTTTGCTAAGTTCCCTTCTGGCTTTAGGATTCTATTCTATTTATTTATATTCTCTTTTATAAATCTATAGCCCTTTACATGAATCATGTAAAGTTGACTTACCTACTATTGCTACTATAGTCCAAATTAATGACTTCCCCATTTTAGAATGATGCTGACCTTTTTAATTGGTTAAAAATATATACTATAAGATTTCTGCAAAACATTCAGTGATAATAATAGACTCTACAATGTTAAAATCACTTGGAGCTAATTCTGATTAAATTGAAAATGACAGTTCTGCAACCTAAAAGTATTGTGTTTCCCTTTTCTTATTAGTCACTGGAAAGATACTTCCTCCTAGTTGCAAAAAATACACCAGATAACCATAACATTTTGGGTGCTCTCCCCTACCTACTGTTTCAGAATTCCAGGGAAATGGAACAGTTGTGCTGAACTATGCCCTCCAGATTGCCAAACTGTGCATCCTCGTTGACTGAATGATAATACTACTTGGCCTGTACCCCCAAAGGAACCAAAGAAAGAGGGAAAGGACCCACATGTACAAAAATATCTATAAAAGTCCTTTTTTGTAGTGGCAAAAACTGGAAACTAAGAAAGTACCCATCAGTTGGAGAATAGCTTAAAAATTATGCTATAGGAACATAATGAGATTTCATTATGCTATAGAAAATTATAAAAGATATGGTTTCAGAGAAACCTATGAAGACTTGTATGCCCTGATACAGATTGAAGTGAGCAGAAACAGGAGAATGATATCTTCCATAACAACATTGTAAAGAAAAAATAACTTTGAAAGATTTAAGAACTCTGATCAATAAGATAATCAGCCGTGATTCCCAAAGATTGATGATCATGAATGCTATCTACCCTCCTGATAGAGAGGTGATGGACTCAGGGTACAGAATTAGACATATTTTTGAGGCACCTGGCCAATTCAGGAATTTGTTTTGCTTGGTTATGTAGATTTGTTACAATAATTTCTCTTTTCTTTTTAATTGGGGAGATGTCAGAGGAAAATAATAGATTTTTATTAGTTGAAAAAGATAAAATTACATTAAAATAAAACAAACAGTTATGCTTTTACTTCTTTAGGAGGCAATGCCCTCAAAATCATTAGTGTGGCCCTTGAGACTGAGGTCTATGTATAACACTAGTAGAAATAAGATATAGGGGAAAAGCATCACATATACATTAAACCAATAGTTTGGGCCAAATAAGTAATTTATTTTTGCCTATGTTAAATCTTGTGTGTAGTTTCTAAAAAATTGGTGCTATTCTTGGGAATAAGGAGCTTGCCGAAGAGTTGGATGTGTCTCCGCTCCTCTGCTTAGCCCTGGTGTTACTGCATCTGGCATGTGACATGCTGTTTTTGATTTGGAAATTTTAAGGAAGATAAAGTCAGAGAAATAGCCATGAAGGATAACACACGTCTTACCAAGGTTGAGGAAATGGGACATATGAAGAGAGGGAAATGGAGCTAAATATACAAGCTCTAAGAATACATAGAAAGCTGGGTGGGGGATGGGGGATGGCGGGAGAGCATTGCTGACCTATAAATAATTTCAAGGTGAAGCTATATTGCTTTTACTTATATAATATCCTCCCTTATTCCCAGATTGTAGTAGTTCATTTCTAGATTCAAGGAAGAGAAACATGGCTCATATCCACAGGAATTTTACCTCCTTAGAATTTATTGATGTTAAAACAAAGAATGCCTAGAGACAATGTTCTAGTCTATGTCAACAGCCCCTGGGTCTATTTAGTAGTGATATGGGCCTTGCCACAGCACATTTGAGGCTCAATGGGGACCTAGATTGATCTTCTAGGACCATAGACTGACCAGAGTAGTTCCTGGATACTGGAGTTAATACTGTTTAATATTTGGAAAAAAACAAAAGGACCCAGTGTTTTATAAATTTGAACAAATCAATCATGAGTAAGGCAAATAAGGATGTACCCAAGGTCTGGCAAAATTCCTTTAGTTACACCTATGGATTCTTCAGCCACTCTGGCTGTCTGTTTATTCATTTCCCTTTCTCCCTCTGAGGCCTAGTCTGTCCAGACCTCACGAATTAAAAAACTCAAATGGAGGAAAATATTGTTCAGGCATCTGGGTTTTTTATCTTAATTATCTTGGCAACTTCCATTCCCATTTATCAAATTTCCTGTATGTTCGAGGAACTGTGTGAAGAAATTGGGATAAAGAGATGGCCTAAGAAATGACTTCTGCCTTCAAAGAGATTATAGGCATAAACAAGTATAATATATGCATGGGCCTTTGTAAGAAGAACAAACCAAGAGTTAATGTCATTCAGAGGAAGGAGAGAGCCCTGTGGTTGGGTGGACCTGTTGAGGTAAGAATTAGGGAATATATTTTGAAGGAGGTGGCATTTGACCTGGACTTTGAGAAATGAGTAAAATTTTGAGGGATTGAGATTATAAGGTGCAGGGTAGGGGTAGGTAAGGGGTTTGGGGAATATCCTAGGTGGAGAAAACAGAATATGTTTACAAAGGTGCCAAAGTGGGAAAACACACATGTGTGTGGGAAAATATGACTGGAACAGTTTGGCTAGGCCATAGAATACATGAAAGAGAGTAGTGGTAGGTAAGACTGGGAAAGATATTTTGGGGACCACATCATAAAGAAATTCTTGATAGCTGGACTAAGGATTTTGGATTCTCTCCAGTAGGAAAGTGGGGAGCCATTGAAGGTTACTGAGAGGGTAGTGACATTATTAAAGAAGTACTTTAGAAAGATTTATCTGATGTTAGTGCATAGCAGGAGAGTCCAGAGGCCAAGAAATTGGTTAGGAGACTATTTCGGTAGTTGAGATACAAGTTGATAAGGCTCTAAATTAGCTTGGTGGCAAAGGAAATGGAGAAGAAAAACAAATTCCTTCAGAATGAAACAGAAATTAGGATAAAGTTAATAATTCAGGAATTTTTGGCTTCTTAAAGATAAATAATACTTTAAATGGCTGCCGAAACAGGTTTTTGGTCATTGTGAAATATGGGGAAAGGAAATGATTCAAAATTACTAAAATATGGAATTTAAACTTAGGTTGCCTTTCTTTTAAAGTTTCATGTTTGAGATATAAGTACTTTTGATCTTAGAGAATAAAGACCTAGAATTTACTGCAACCCCTTCTCATTATTGGTGTTTCTTCACAAGGCTAAAAGTAAATTGGGGAATTGACGGCCCTGGGTCTTCAGCCCCAAAAAGGTAGAATGAAGATGAAGAAAAGGGGATGAAATAAATGGCAACTGGATGAGAAATACAGAGAAATTTTCACTAACCACCAATATCTTCCTCCTCTAATCTTCATTTGCCCAGGTATGAATAATATAATTTTAGAGGAGACTCTGTTAGTTGGTAGGTGATATTTCAAAGCCGATTAAAATGAGTTTGTGGGATATATTTAGGGGAACTTTGCAGATGAAAGTTTTCATTTTCTTATATGTATTATGTACATATATGTTGCTGTGTTTGTCCTCCATTCTCGAGGAGGACCATGACATCGTGGAGATCATGGCATGACTTGCAATTGAGTTTGATTTGAGGGAGAGAGGGCTGGCACATGCCTGTGTGCGTTTGTATAAATATTTGCAGTGGAAATTTGTGAATACATAGGACAAGAGGGACGAAACAGTGTTTGTAGGGATAGGAATGGTGGTAAAGCTAAAAAAAAGAATAGTATGTAACCAATTGTTTCTTTTCTTTTTGTTAAAAAGCCTTTAATGAATTAATTTTTAACATTCATTTGAAAGAAAAGATTTGAGTTCCAATTTTTTTCCTTTCCTCCAGCCCCTAATCTACCCATTGAGAAGGCAAGCAGTAGGATACCCATTATACATGTGACATCATGCAAAACACATTACTATATTAGTCATGTTGCAAAAAAAGAAAAAGAAAGTGAAAAACAATATGCTTTCGTCTGCACTCGGAGTTCATTAGTTCTCTCTCTAGAGATGCATAGCATCTTTCATCATGAATCCTTTGGATTTGTCGTGGACCATTGTATTGATCAGAGTAGCTAAGTCTTTTACAGTTGATCATCATTACAATATTGTTGTCACTGTATGCCATGTTAGTTCTCCTGATTCTGCTCACTTTGTACAAGTTCATATAAACCCACCCAGGTATTTCTGAAACCATTTCCCTGGTCATTTCTTATAGCACAATAATATTCCATATGTGACCAATTCTTGCAGGCTTGTTGATTTCCAGTTCCAAATACTTAGTCTTGGTTGTCTCTCATCCCCTGTTTATTAAATTTGTTGGACCATAGCTATGATAGGCAAGATAGACTAAAACATATAGAAGAAATGGAGACATTGCCTTCTAATATGATTCTCTATGAATACGTTATTTGTATATATATATGTATATGGTCTTTTTATGGTTTGTTTTCTACATAACTGTTACTTCCCATTGGTGCCAAACTCATTAAATCCTCCCTTGTAGCAAAGCAAAGTAGTTAAGCAAAACAAACCAACACAGTGATCATGCCTGTCTGTGTATGAAGCATTCTACCCCTGCATTTACCACCTTTCTTAAATGAGGAAAATGTGCTTTTTAAGTCTCTGAAACCAAGATAAGTAATTACAGAAATCTGAATTATGATTTTAGTATTATTATGGTATACATATTTATGCATATACATATATAAATATATATTGTTCCTCTTAAAATCCCTAATTTCCTTGAAGGT
Organism: Vombatus ursinus; assembly: GCF_900497805.2. Classification (NCBI taxonomy): domain Eukaryota; kingdom Metazoa; phylum Chordata; class Mammalia; order Diprotodontia; family Vombatidae; genus Vombatus; species Vombatus ursinus. The sequence goes on along the minus strand of NW_020954610.1, from coordinate 12,015,402 downwards.
CTGCTCAAGCATCACTTTCCATATGAAGCCTTTTCTTATCCCTCCAGCTGCCAGTGTCTTCCCGTCCAAAATGATTTTGTATTTATGTATTTGTTTTGTGTATACATATTTATGTATTTATTTCATGTATATGTATACATATGTTTACCTATATTGTGTATATTTTATATATATGTATATATATAGTATATGAAATACTATATATATATTTTTTTTCTCCTTCAATAGAAAGTATAGGACCTGGACTATTATTTCTTTTTGCTTTTTGTAACCTCAGGACCTAGCAGAGTGCCTGGCACATAGTGATGCTTAATAAATACTTGTTGATTAATTCAATGGATTGACTCTACTTTCTTCACTCTGTATTGGTTCATAACCAGTTGTCTCAAGTTTCTCTGAATTCTTCATGGTAATTCTTTCTTATGGCATAAGAATATTGTATTACATTCATAAACCATAATTCTTCAATTGATGGACACCTACTTTGCTTTCAGTTTCTTGCTTCTTCAAAAAGTTAGTTGTATACTTTTCAGCAACAAGCATCTTTGAATTAGATGAAAGCGTTGAGCAATTTCTCCAATGCAATACAGCCTGGTTACCTCCTCCTACTTAACTCTGAGCTCAACACTTTGTCCATAGGCAGCACCCAGTCACATATCTTGTGACAAATCATTTATGGACTTAAATATTTCTCTTATTTGCTAAAGCAGTTTCTGAAATAGATGGAGCGAGCTTTTTAATCAAGTGATAGGAGGTCATGATACTGTGATTCTTCAGAAGTCCTCAGGGTCAGACAAGAACAGGTCAGAGATGTTTCCAGTTGAACAAAGTGGAGACTTAATCAGCCAAGACAATAAAGTCAAATGGCAGGGCGAGGTAGAGTAGAAGTTCTGGTATTCAAATCCAAGTCAGATTAGGAGGACAGCACTAAAGCAAGAGTAGATACAAAGAGGATGGAAATCCCTGGATATGAGAAATACAAACTGGTCTTGTCTAACCATTTGAACCATTAAGTGATTATGAGTGATTGTGTTCAGTGCATAGAGTGTTGGACCTGAGTGGAAATTCTTACTAACCCCTTAAACCCAGGCAAATCACTTTTTTTCCTCAGTGTCCTCATCTGTAAAATGAGAATAATAATAGCACTGACTTTACAATGTTGTTAGGATCAAATGAGATAACATATAGAGCACTTTGCAAATCTTAAAGCACTATATAAATGCTAGCTAAAAAACCTAAGTTCCATGTAGAAGATGTTGACTTTTATGCTATTCCTTCTGGTCAACCTTGATTTCTGCTGCTTAATTGAAGATCAACTGCCTAGTCCTGAATTCATAAACACGAAGTCATAAACATTGGTCATCAAAGACCAGGTGCAATCGAGGTTGTCTTCACCCTCACCTAATGCTTGCCAACTTTTTAAACATGGTACAGTGGAAAGAATGCTGTACTTCAAGTAAAAGGATCTGGGTTCAGATTAGCTCTGCCACTTAACACCTGTGTCATTTTCTTATTCTCATAACTTCTCTGGGTCTGTTTCCTCAATTATAAAATAGGGTCAGACTAAATGGTCTCAGATATCTCTTCCAGCTCTAAATCTATGATCCTGTGATTTTTTCCCTCTAGAAGCCTCTTTGGTCTTATTCCTCTCCCCATGTTCTGGCCCCTAGGGTGAGGATTGGCTAGGTACAGAGTAATCAGACTGCTTTATGGTCATGAATCTTCTGACTAGCCTAGCAATGTCACTGCCTGGGAAAGAGCATAAACCCTCCTTTACTCACTCACGAGAAAAACAACCATTAACAATGGGAGGAGACATTTGGGAGTCCTAGACTAACTTATAATTTCCTCCCCAAACCTTTGCCAGGATGAATCTATATGTGTGGGGTATTCTGAGGTTTTGAAATTGTTCTGAGTTTTAAGGTGGTGAAGTAGGACACCCAAAGGCCCTACATACAGAGGGTCATGGTGCTGATTAGCCAGTGGTGTGGGTCTTTGACCAGAGGCTGGTTGGTGAACATGGCTTAGTTTTGGGTCCTGAAGTCCCACAGTTAAGTTAAATGCACAGTATCAAAAGGTTTCTTCAGAAATTTCAGGTGAATAATTTTCACTGAGAGTACAAATGAGCCATGGATGTGAAAGTGAGCAACAGAGGCCACACTATTTTCAAAGTTTAGGTCTCCAATTTTAAAAGCTCTTGAAACCAGCCAGCAGTGATTCACTCCCTGGGGAACTCCAGATAATTGCCTTCAATACCAAGAGTGAATCAGACCTGTAGTGTCTCAGTGTCATCTTCTCAGATGTGGTGGTTCAAAGATTGTTATGATTGTTATTCAGAATCACATTTTGTCACATAACGTCACTGAAGAATTGCAACCATAGTCTTGGGAGATTTCCCAATTCCTGTTTCAGGCTTGTTTAAAGAACTTATCCAAACTATTTGATTTTTCAGACTACTTGATTGATTGTGAGTGGTTAGCCACAGAATTCTGGAGAAAGTGGGAAAAAATATGGAGACTACATTTAAGGTGACTGACACTTTTCATGGATGAACAAGGAGGTGAATGGTAATTGACAGAAACTGAGATTGACCAAAGCCCTGAAGGAACATCATCATTTCTTTACTTTTGGTTTCCTTTTTCTTATGGTTATATTTATTTATATAATTTCAATCCAATTCAAAGAAAAGGTTTATTATGTCCCTACTATGTGTAAAGCACTATGCCAAGTTGGGAGGATATAGACAAACAGAAAAAGAATCCAAACAGATAAGTACCAAGAAGTGAACTCATTGAGGACAAGGACTATTTCTGTGCTTTTGCTTTTCTTTGTATTCCTAGCATTTAGTATGGGTTCCTGGCACATAATAAGTACTTACCAAATGCCTATGGATGGATACACACACACACACACACATGCATATGTATCGTGTGTATATAATACATGTATATATACACATGTAGTGTATGCGTGTGTGTGTGCGTGCGTGTGTGTGCGTGTATGTGTGTATGTGATAATTTGATAGGGAAAGAGGACAAAACAACCTTGGGAGATTAGTACAAACTTCCCACAGGAGATGACATTTGATCTGAGAATTGAAGGGAACTGGCCATTCTAAGAAACAGCAGAAGTGAGAAGGAAGTTCATTCCAGGCATGGGGCAGGGGACAACCTGAGCAAAAGCATGAGGGTGAGAGATGGAATGCCAAGTTCTAGGTTTAGCAAGTAGGTCAGTTTATCTGGAACATGGAGTGAACGAAAATGAATGATAAACTAAAGTTATATTGTGTAGGGCTTTACATGACAAGTTTAGCTCTTTGCCCATGTATCCATATAACCTTAAGCTAAAATCACTTAATGTTGACCTAAAGGATCATCCTTCAGATACTTACTAGCTGTGTGATCCTGGGCAAGTCACTTAACCCTGTTTGCCTCAGCTCCTTGACTGGAAAATGAACTGGAGAAGGAAATGGCAAACCACTAGAGTATCTTGGCAAAGAAAACCCCAAATAGGGTCACGAAGAGTTGGACACAACTGAAATGACTAAACAGCAGCAATATCACTCCTGTACCAAACTCTTTCTTAGCTGGAAGAATTTAAGAGCCCCTGGCCTGTGGCTCAGCACCATTAATCTTGCTTCTGGTGCCACTCAGATTTTATACCTCAGCTCTAGTGACATGATTCCCGTGATGTTCCCCACATTCCTCAGTTTCCCTAGAACTCTAGGAACTCCAGATCCTTTGGCATTGGTCCTTCTAGGAATTATATTCCAGTTGTCATGGCTAGGTCCCTGCTACTTGCAGCTAGGCCCCACTGAAGTTAGCTGACCACTTGACCTCTTAAGTTATGGCCTTGCCCTTGTGGGCCCATCTGATGTCCACTTCCCAGCCATGCAGAGGTTGTGCTGTCTTGGTGCCAGTTAATCTTGTGACACTTAGATTCACTCTACTTTCTTTATCTCTTGGTATTTCTCAGTAGTTAATCAATCAAAAATTATTTACTAGTACACATTGAGCAAATACTTATTTCCCTTACATTTTGCTAAGTGCTAGGGCAAGGGAGACTAGAGGTATAACTCTTGGTCTTTGTCCTCTAGTTGCTTCCTTTTTAGTTGAAAAAATGTGACTGATGCATGTAAAGCATACTTTTTCAAGTTCTCAGGTAGCAGCAATCCCTTTACATTGTTAATGGCAGTGCATCCCACAAGGTGGCATGATTAGTTTATACACAACCTAGTTGCCAGAAAAAAGACTCTTGGGGATTCTGGGAGATGGCCAGAATACCAATACCAATCTGATTAAGCATTAAATTTTTGCACCTTAATTTTCTCTTTTTTTAGCTAACTATCTCTAATTCTTTCAACCTAGTTTCATTTAACATGATTTAGAGTCTCCCCATTGTACTGTTCAGACTCTTCTGAACAGACTCTAGCTTCTCCATATTTCTCCCACAATGCAGTGTCCAGAGCCAATCACAATATTCCACATGTATTCTGACCACTGTAGAGTACAGGAAGACAAAAATGATCACCTTGAACACCATGTTTCTATTAAGGAAGCCAAAGGTGGCATTATATTTTTTGCCTGCCGTATTATGATTCAAATGCTTAAAGTCACATGACCCACAAGATGGCAGCATGGTGGTTTTCTACAAACCCCTCCAAACTAAAAACTGCTTAAACAAAAAGGAAAGAGGCACTAAATATAAAGTAACTAAGGCAGAATCCATTGGATAGGAAGACAGAAATATCTCATAAGTTAAAGCCTTATGAAATAACAAAAAACTGAAATATTTAGAGCTCCCACTCAATATTCCTACCCTCAACCTACACCATGCAGGGCTTAATCTTGCAGGCTTATGCTTCAGAGTTAGGATGTATTGTCCTCTGTTTTGTTCCCTTATGGCGGTAACTCAGTTTGAACCTGCCTTCTTCTCCTTCACCCTTTATCCCACAAGAGATGGAAGAGAATGACTCTGCTCAGTCACATGAAGGAAAGGAAGTGTGGTGGCAGAGCTGTGGGGTGAGTGGAAGATGGCAGTACAAGGCCAGCTTGAAGGGAAGCCCTAGAGGCTTCTGTGCCAGAGAAAAAGGGAACTATAAACCCCAGCTGGGATCAGGGCTCTCCCTATAGAATTTGCTGTAAGAAAAACTCAAAGGCAAATGTCCAAGGGAAAAAGGCTGGATATAAACTGAGCTTCCAAATAAACACATTGATAGTTAGAGTCATAAATACAAAAGGAAAAAATGAGTAAAATTTCAAATAGAAGACCATAAAATTTTGAACAAGTATACTCTGAAGGAAATTGAACCTGAAGTCCCCAATCCACGAGAGAATTCTGTGGTGTCCCCAGAAATCATGGAACAACATAAAACTCCAGAAAGTTTCAAGAGAGAAATAAAACTTTTAGAAATCAGATATTAGATGCAAATTAGGTCAGAAATTAGAGGTCTCAATGAAAAATTAGAGACAAAAACAACATTGGAAGATTAGAACACTTTTTAATGGGATAAATAGCAAGTGGAATGTAGCTCTAGTGGGGGAAGGGGAGGCCAATGATATAAGGTAGCTGCTGATGCTCTACCCCTGCCCCTACCAGGCCTCGAAGAAGAGAATTGATAGTAATTTCCTTAATTCTTCAACAAGAGTGTAGGGATATAGAAGAGTAGTTTAAAAACAATGGCAGGGAGAACCTATACTGAGAGATTGGAGGGTGGGCTCCATCTTAGGGAAATAAATGGGTATCACTGATGAATGCTCTAATGCTTGTGATGATGTTGGGGGTGGGGTTCGATATGTTTATGGTGAGAGACAAAGACCTTACAACCAATTTTGTTTGAAGGTGGGGCCAGAATGACCACAATATGGAGACTTAATTGGCTGAACAAGGATAGGATTTCTGAGGGTGAATAAATGGGGAAAAGACAGGAGTTGTCTTACATCTTTTCTTTGGGACTGTGCTTGTTCTTTGTAATTTTGAAACATTCACATTTTTGTGGTTGTTTTTCCCATTTACATTGTAGTAATCATCTATATTGTCTTGGTTCTGAGGTAAATGCTAACTTCCTTTTGCATCAGTTCATAGATATCTTTCTCTGTATTCATCATATTTGTCATTACTTATGGTGCAGCAATATGCCATTAGATTCATGTGCCACAATTTGTTTAGTCATTCCCCAGTATTTGGTGTTAAATTGATTTAATTGTCAGGGAGCAGATTGGGATCACTGAAAGTGCTACACAATTTCTCAAACATGGTCTAGTGCTCTTTCTTTTAACATATTTTGGGCTGAGCTTTTCCAGCTGCAGAAGCTAACCAGGCATCCTCTATCTATTCCACTCAAAATTTTGTTTTTTAAACTAAAAAAGAGGACTTCACATATATTTCTATTAAATTTTATCATGTAACTTGCAGCCCTTCATTCAGCCTACTAATATCTCTTTCTATCACAGTTCTGCCATCCAGTATATAAGCTATTGCTCACAACTTCCTGTTACCTGCAAACTTGGTAAGCATACCATTTATGTCATCTGTTTTTGACAAAACCATTGAACAAGACAGAGGCAAGTAAAGAACCTCGAATCATACCACTGATGGCCTTCCTCTAGGTTGATATCAATTGATTAATCTGGTCTCCTTGAGTATGGTTGTTTAGATAGGTACATATCTACCTAGCTTAACTAGGATTCAACACATAAATTCTTCATCTTGTCCACAAAAAAAAAATCACAAAAACTTTTTTGGATACTTTCTGAAATCCAGATGCACAATACATATATAGATATAGATATCTATGTGTGTGTATATATATATATATATTTGTCTTTTTGACCATTTTGATAACCCTATTTAAAAAAAATGTTTCCACTTGTAGGCCATGATCTAAGAAATCATAGAATTGGCTTTAGAATCTGTGGCATAGTGTATTGAATATTTTACTATCATTTAGTTTAGGCCTTTTCTTGTTTTTGTTGTTCAGTCATTCCACTGTGTCTGACTCTGCATGACCCCATGGATCTGTCTGTAGGGTTTTCTTGGTAAAGATACTGGTGTGATTTACCAATTTTTTCTCCAGGTTAAGTGACTTGCCTAGGGTCACTCAGATAGTAAGTGTCTGAGCTCAGATATGAACTCTGGTCTTTCTGACTCTGGGCCTAGTGGTCTATCCACTGAACCACCCAACTGTCCCAACCTTTTCTAGGGTCACAGTATTATGAACATGGAACTAGAACAGACCCTAGATGCCATCTAGTCTAACCCTGTCATTTACAGACGAGGAAACTGAGACTCAGTGAAATTAAGTAATCTGCCCATGGTCACACAAGTAGTGGGATTTGAACCCAAGGATCTGAGCACACCATGATGGCAAATCTTTATCATTTGATTGAGGGTGTGCTTGAGTTTCAGAATGAGTTGATAGTCTTCCTGAGACACGTCTGAATAGGATACAAGATTAAGTTTGAATGAGTAATGAGAGTTTGGTCAAAAGCAGTATGTGAGCACAAAAAAAGGAGATTGAATTCCTCCTTTGGATTCTTCAGGAACAAAAATCATGGAGTATTGGAGTCAGAAAGGACCTTGTAGGCTATCTAATTAACTTCCTAATTGAGGTATGAATCTCTTGATATCCCTGATAAGTGGTCATCTTGGCACTGCTCATATACTCAGAGTGATGAGCTCTCACTACTTACTAAGGCAGTGAATTTCCAGTTTGACTCAAAGCATCAGGAATATTGAACTGATATTTAGACCTGGGATTTTGAGAGGATCTGCTAGTTATGGATGACCATGGCTAGTTTGTAGCACCCCACTTAAACTTTGTGAGCTTGCAACATGAAAACCCAGGGACAACCCAACCAGCTGAATTAAAGGGAGAGGTACCCCTCCAAAGGGAAGTTTTCTCAAGAGCCATCATTAGACCCATCATGTGAGACAGAACTGATGTTCACTAATCTCTTCTCTAATGCCATGGAAATTCATCAACCTCATTCTTGTGTCATCTTTCCACTTCAGAGTTATCTCTCATGGGGACATTGATAACTCAAAGTACATTTCTTTTCTTCTCATTGTACTTTCCACAGTACCACAGGATTTCAGTAGATCTGAACCATAATAATCATTGGGTCCAACCTCCTCATTGCCCATAAGAAGCAGCAACAGAGCTAGAATTTGAAGCGAGGTTCTCAAACTCCAAATCTGAGGCTTTTTTCACTATCCCATACTGCTTCCTAGAGCTAATGCACTTGCTGTGAATTCACTTTCTGTGATGGGAAAATGATAATAAAACATGTGTTAGGGTATGCTTGCTATAGGACTAGCTTGAGAAAAGAGAAGTGGGTAGTGAGGGATCTGCCAGTGATAAGAGAATATAGAAGATGATTACTATGAGTATGGTTACTGAAGCAAAAAGAGGACCTCCATGGATTCCTGCTGGATGTCAAACACATACTGACAAACCAGGCATACTGGATTGAAGGAGGGCTGTGTGATGAAGTCAGAATCCAAAAATGATTTCAACAAGATCAAATAGTGGGGTCAAAATGAGTAAGATGAAATTTGAAAAGAAACAAAGCGAGGGAAAGGGGAAAGAAAATGCAGTAAGGAAAGACATAATATATTTCTGTTTAAAGGTATGGAGATTGGTAGAACTGCCTTTGGTGACAGTAATTTCACAGGATTTAAAGTTGGAATGATCTTAGAAATAATCTAGAACAACACCCTCATTTTGTAGAACAGAGATTCATAACCTATCTTGCATCATGGATCATCTCCTTTGGTAGTCTGGTGAAGCTCATAGTCCCTTCTCAGAATCATGTTTTTAAGTAATTGAAGAAAATGCTAAATTTAAATTAGAGATTAGTGAAAATAAAGACATGATTTTTCCCCCATCCAAGTTCGTGGATCTCCTGAAATCTATCTATAGACTCCCAAATCTATCTGAGGCACTTGCCTAGGGACACTGTAACATGACCAGGGTCTCAAAGCAGGTATATGTTTGGCAATACTAAAACTCTAATCTTCTTACTCTATCTGACTCTATATCCATTACCCCACCCTGTCTTTCTCTTATGTTCTAATATCAGTCCATTCACTGAATTCATAATTCCTGCCTTCAAATCAAAAGAACTCAGTACCAAGTGAGGAGGTCTTTTGCCTCATTTTCGTGTGAAATTTCTTGCTCATCTCTTCAGGTTCTCAATGTACCATAACAAAAGTGCCCATATATATTTTGTTGGACAACTTGATAATTTATTTGATGACATGTGAACTATTCTAATCACATATGTAAAATTGAACCATGATTAATTTTTCCAATCTCTCTACCTCCAGCCCCAGCATATTAGGGGCTATCCCATGTAGGACAATATTTTCAGAATCAGAACCCTCATCAATTTGGACTAACATCATTGCTTCTTAAAGGAACTCTGCCAAACTAAAATAGACACCTTCCCTTTCCTTCCTTTTCCTTCCCTTTCCTTCCCGTCCCTTCCCTTCTCTTCCCTTCCCTTCCCTTCTCTTCCCCTCTTCTCTCTCTGTCTCTCTCTCTGTCTCTCTGTCTCTCTCTCTCTGTCTCTCTCTCTCTCTAGTAAGAATGGGAACTGAATTCATTGTATATTTTACTCGTCCTACAACAAATAAGTAATACATATTTTTAGACGTGACAAATAATAGAATGCCATCACGAATGTTTATGTGTAGGATGGCAGAATCAGCAAGGCAACCTACACTCTTTATCCTGCTAGTGGCATCATCAAACTTCTACACCACGCCTCCTCTGCGGATCATAGCACAGTACCACCCTCAGCATCAGTGCTTATGTGGGCAGTGTTTGTGAAACAAACAGGAATGTCAGCATCCTTGTGAGCACAACATGGACGCTTTGTTTTCCTATTAGTTTAGTCATTGAGGTAAGAATTCATTTCTTTAGACCTTGATCAGCCAGGCTGCTGGTAGTAATCAGATTTCTCAGCAGGTAGTTATGTTAATTGACACTAGTATGTAGTATTCTCCTATCATTACAACTATAAACGAAGTCAAAAAATAGCTGCATATCTACTAAAATCATTCTGATGGATTAGGTCTGTAGAGCCACTAACTTCTAAAAACTGATGCGCTATTTTCCCAAAACTCAGCAATGTCATAGCAATGATGCAGCAAACCTTCAGTGTCCCAGCACTGGGATTACAAGCTATCATTTACATTGCTATTAACATTTTTATTAATTTATGGCCTAGTTCCTGATAAATACAATCTAATTAGTATTTTTTAAATTATTAAATTTTTTTATTTTTAATTTGTGGAATAAAACAGGCATTTCTATAAAATAGTATAATAAAAAAAGATGAGTGAACAGGAAACTGCAAATGTATTATGTACAACTTGCTATTCCTTTAAAAAATTTTTTTAACATTTTTATTTCAAATCTTAAGTTCCAAATTCTTTCCTTCCCTCCCCTCTCCCCTCCCTGAGATGGTAAGCAATCAGATATAAGTTACATATGTGCAATTATATAAAACATTTCCATATTAGTCATTTTGTACAGGAGACTCAAAAAAAGAAAAAAAATGAAATAAAGTGAAAAATAGCATGCCTCAGTCTGTATTCAATCAATATCACTTCTTTCTCTGGAGCCAAATAGTATGCTTCATCATTAGTCCTTTGGGATTGTCTCCGATCATTGTATTGCTAAGAATAACTGTCATTCACAGTTCTTCATTGAACAATATTGCTGTTACTACGTACAATGTCTTTCTGGTTCTATTTACTTCACTATGCATCAGTTCATGTAAGTCCAGGTTTTCTGAAATCATCCTACTTATCATTTCTTACAGCACAATAATATTCCATCACAATCATGTACCATAACTTATTTAGGCATTCCCCAATTGATGGGCACTCCTTTATTTTTCCTATTCTTAGCCACCACAAAAAGTGCTGCTATAAACATTTTTGTACAAAATGGCCCTTTTCCTTTTTTTTTTGGATGTCTTTGGCATACAGATCTAGCACTCAACCTAATTAATCTTAAGTCATTTGGCTTCCAAATCCATGCTTATTTGTAATTTCAGGGTTAAAAATAATGACATCATGCTTTAAACAAATCAAAGCAAATACTCTGGTAGGTTTTATGTGAATATGGTAAGTGTTCCCCTCTTTCTGCTTATTTTGAAAGTCAAAATCAAATAGTTAAAGAAAGAGGTGAAACGTTTTTTCTTATCTAGGACCCAATATCCACAGAGGAAAAAGTAGTTGAGAGTTATGTGTAAGTAAAAAAAAACAAACTTAATTTAATTTTGCTTTTTAAAAGAGAGAATGTAAGATGATTCACTCATGCACTTTTAAAATTAAAAACAAGGAGCATAAAAATCTTAGTGTAACACTGTTGAATGTCACTGTGGACTATATAACTGGCTGCTGCATCCTTTTACCTGCATTACAGAGGGGCTGAAGCCTTCCCAGACCTTGCCTATCTCCTCCCAGGGAGGCAGTGTGAGATGTCACCACCCTTTCTTCCTTACTGCTTTTTTCTTGAGTTTTTATAAGCTACACTCTCCTACAGCAAATAGCTCACTTTTTTAACATGGGGCCAGTATGATGGCACTCAGATACATGTGGTCCCTTCTTCTGCCACTTTGTAGAGATTATATCAATTGAAAAGTTATAGAAAAATAATAGCTATAGAGATTATATCAGTCAAAGTCATATTCACAATCCCCAGTTAAGAAAGTATCTAGCTGTCAAATAGAGGTTCTCTACCCTAATTTAAATTGTTTTTTATCTCCAGGGTATCTTGACCTTTGCATTTGAGACAAGATCAGGATATTGGAAATATATAAATAAAAGAAGAAAACAGCATATTACAGTCACAGGGAGGGGAAATTGACTTTAAAAAAAAAAACCCCACAAAAAACTTCCTTTAGTCTTTGAATAGATGAGTATAACCACTCACCAGTCGTCTCTCCTGAGATGTCTGAGGAATCTCAGTAGTTCACCTTTATCTCTCCCTTCTTTGCTACACTTCCTTCTTCCTTTCACTTTCTCCTTTTGGTTTTTCTTTTCTGTGTCTTTTGTTAGTTGTTACCGTATCCTGCTTATGTTTTCCGGGAGGCTCATTAAGTCCTTTGTAGGACTGGGGATACCATCTTCCCACTTCTTACTCTCAATCTGATTTCTCACAAGTTATGTGTATGTCTCTTTTAAAACTGGTTGTGACTCAGATTCCCCTTCCAGCTCAAAGATCAACTCACTCCTAGGGCTTTGAGAGAATGCTTGTATTTCCTGACTTATGAATCCCAGAACACTAGCCAGTTCATGACTCCCTACTACATTCTTCCCAGTGGTTTAGGATTTTTCAGTCTTTTGCAATATTAACTATGGTATACCTGACATCTCCAATTATACAGTACAACCTAGAAAAAGACAACAGCACTTAACAAAACAAGAATGATGAACCGGTGTCTCCAAGTGCCATTCACAGCAAATATAAATTAATACTATGTGTAATACAATGCAAAGTGTCATTTCACAGGCTACTTTTGTAACTACAAATCTAACTTACATGTAAGATATATTACACATGCATCCCTCAATGGTAAATTCATATCCATATAACACAATGAATACACAAAAACAGCAAAGAAAATCAAAGCAGCATCGGTAGGCTTACAAAACACTCTACTATGTAAAATAGGTTATTAACACATAGCTAACAGAAAAACTAAGCATCATTAATGAACTATAGAAAACAAGCATGGTGCTAACACAAACATAAAGAAATAACAAAATAAGTATCAAAATACGTGTATCAATGAACATATGTAACTATATGCAACATGGACATTGCATGATTAAATATCTCAGCATCATCATCTGGTTACATGTAAAACCATTTCACTGGTTTCTCTCTGATTACTTGTTGGGTAGTCTGTGCTGTCCTGTGATCTGTTAGTCTATTTACTCCTATACTAGTGACAGTTGATAATGCAGGCTGATCGTCTTCATTATGAGAATAGTTGTGCCTTCATAATGCTGAACTTGCAGAAGGCTCAGACCACTTAGTGTTGTTATTGTGTTCTCTGAGGGTATATCTGTATCCTTGGAGTCTGCACCACAACTCAAACACTAGATAGAAAAGGTGTTAACTCTGTGTTCAATCTTCTCCCAGGTTACTGATTAAATGAGATAGTATTTTTAAAGCACTTAGCATAGTGCCTGACATGTGGTAGGCACTTAATAAATAAATGCTTATTTCCTTCTCTCCCTCCCCACCTATCCCCATGAGGAAAGCCCTATGTGTTCTGGGAGATTTGTAGGTACCACCCTCTAAGGAGGATGGAGAGGTGAAAGGTGCATTAATTATTTTCCTTGTTTTTATTGTCCTTGTGTTGTAAAAAGATTTCTATTTGTTCAATTTTATCCCAAATATTTGGAAGTATGAAAGAAATTTTCATTTCTCTGTTTGTGAACTGTGCTACATGGACTTTTCTCAGACTTTTCTTTTATATAAAGAACTGAGGAAGGCACTAGATGTTTGAGTCTTGTCAAATCACTACAGAGCTATCCAGAATTTGGGACTATGCACTTTGCCAAAGACATTCCCATCAATTTGAGGACAAGAAATGTTTAACTCAGGGAGAGTGTAAAGATATGGGCTTCTACCTCCACCTCCACCTAGATTAATGTAATCACAAAAGCCCAAGATAGCTTGACTGAAACAACCAATTCATTAAAAAGTACATACTAGGTGCAAGTAAGTCTTTAATCAACATTTGAGAGATTATAGAGTGCTTTTATCATTAGATAAAAGCAGATAACAATACAGGAAATATCTTCTGATTGTCTGAAAGAATCAGACATAATTCTCAGCCTATGTATAAGACAGCAGTGTGACTGTGACCCCTTATCAAAAGCATGGATCTTCAGAGCCCAGCACAGAGCTTCATCTAAGAGGAACTTCATGAGTATTTCAGGAAAGGAGAAAACAGCTTCTAGTAACTGGGGTCTATTTGGCCACATACTTTATCTACATGTGTGCCTCAATATCATTTTATTACTAGTTTGAGACTAGTCTCCCCAGGAATCTTGTGAGTAGAAAAGGAGATCTCAGTTTGGGGGGTGGGAATTATTTTTGTATCAACTATTCTTACCTAGTAAATATCTTTGCTAAAAGCTAATTGAGCTACTGGCTGATAATCAATGGGAAGCACACCACAGGGGGCTCATAAACAACAATTAAGAAACCTCAGCCCTTCAGGGTTACTCTTGGAACCTTGAGGAGAGTAGTCATTCATTCTCTGGGAATTCTCTGGGATTCAGCCTGCTCCACCAGTGTGAGTGGAAGTTGGGGAGATAGTCTCAGATGGGGTGCTACATATGCCACTAATAATAATGATGAAGATAATGATAAATGTTTGAATTCTGTTTTATAGCCATGTAAAGGAAATGGTCATAATGGGAAGGGAGAAAAAAGAAGAATAGAGATACAGAGGCTGAGATAAAGAGAGCAAGAGAGAGATAGAGAAAGATCGATAGAGAAAGCACATAGAAACAGTCAGTAAGAAAAAGACAAACACAGTGAAAATTATGGTTAAAAAGAAAAAAAATGCCCCTCCAGACACAGAAAGTCATGCAATGATATAAACAGAGAGAGATAGGTATAGAAAAGAAGCAGCTCTTTAGATTTAGCCTATACTTAATAGCCAGTCCAGTTCTAGGCTTGGCTGTGAATGTTTTAGACATGGAAGTATGTTATCATTTATTATCACTGCCTTTAGATATTATGGTAGCTTCAACATTAGTTTAACCCATTTACTTCCAAAAGCTCATGTTCTGTTGTTCATTTGTTTCCATTGCATATCCCCACTGTCAGGAGCTATCTAGATAAAAACAAAACTGAATAAAACAAAAAATAAACCCCTTCAATTAGATTAGAGCTAGAAAGCTCCAAACAATGAAACATATCTCTTGGACAAACTGGCTTTCAAGTACTGTGGAATCAGCCAGCTCTAATCTCTCAAAGAATGAAAGAAGCATTTTTTTTTTTTTGGTCAAGGGGATTTTCAGTCACATACAAATTAAGTGACCAACTAAAACCAAAGTCTTTTTCAGATAAAATGCTGCCTTCCTCATTCTGTACTTGTGCACTTGGTTTTTGAATCTTAAGTGTAGATCTTTATGTTTATCCCTATTAAATTTCACCTCTTTGGATTCAGCTCATCATCCAGACTGCTGAGATAATTTGGGGTGGAGTGGGGGAATCTAGATTTTGTCATCTCTCTCTCTCTCTCTCTCTCTTTCTCTCTCTCCTTTGTGACATCAGCAAACTCCATATGCATATCTCATGTGTCTTAGAATTTTAAATACACAAAGGCTTAAAGTTTTAGAAAGAATTGTAAAGGTCACCTAGTCCAACCCTCTATTATACATACATCACTACACCACTACACCATATGCCTGACAAGTCTTCTCAATACTGTAGATAATGGGCTACTTTATTTTAGAAATTTGATATTAGATAATTATTTTAGATAATTTAGATAATTTGAATTGTTAAGCAGTTCTTTACATTGAAACAAAATTTGTCTCTTTGCACATCTCATCCTCTGGTTATAATTCTTCCCTCTAAACGCAAGCATAAAAAAATCTGATCTCTCTTCCACATAACTGGGACTGGCCTTGTACTTACATTGACAGAGGGAATTCCCACTACTACCAAGGCAGGTTGGTGCCTTCTTGCAATTTACAGTCTTTGAACATTGAGATGTTAAGTGACTTGCCCATAGTGACATGGCCAGTAAGTATCAGAGGAACTTGAACCCAGGTCTTCTTGGCATCAAGCCTGGCTTTCTATCCACTTTATTATGTTCTCTTCCTTTTAAATATCTGAAGACAGTTCTCATGGCTTACCTAGGAGAAGCATCCCCAATTCATAGGATTAAATTACAAAGTCAGAGCGAGAAGAGACCTAAGTATTCATCCAGGCTAGTTTGTCTCATTTTATAGATGAGAAAGCTGAGAGAGGCCTAGATGGGTTAAATGAAATAATTGTTCTACATCGCAGAAGTAGTAAGTGGTAAAGCTGGGATTTGAACCTTCTATCTCCAAACATAGTACTCTTTCCATTATATCATGCTACCTCAATAGATTCTCATATAACATGGTTTCAATCTCCCTCACTGGTCTAGTTTTCTTCCTTTGTTCATAGTACAATTTATTAATATCTCTGCTAAAATTTAATCCTAGGTACTGAACCTAGCATTTTATATGTTGTCTGACCAAGGCAGAATAAAGCAGGACTATTACCTTCCTCGTTCTGAGCACCATACCTCTATTAATGCCACCTGGATTCACATTAGCTTTTTTCTTTAGTTCATACTGAAACAAAATTCATTCTGCTGAACTAGTCATATTAATTGTTATCAAAGTATATTCTGTACCTTTTGTGTAGCAGTTGATTTTTAAAAATAAAAATCTAATCACAGTTAGTCAAAAAACTTTTATTAAGCATTTATTCTCTCCCAGGCACTGTGCTAAGTGCTGAGAATGCAAGGAAGGGTAAAAACAAAACAAAACAAAAAATCAGTTCCTGCCCTCAAGGAGCTTAGATTTTAATGGAAGGAGACAACATATAAATAACTAGGTTATATAAAATATATACAGAATTAATAGAAATCATTCTAAGATGAGAATGCATTATCAGCTGGAGTGGGAGGTGTGGAGGTCTCCTGAAGAATGTGAGATTTGATCTGAGTTTTGAAGTAAGCCAGTGAAACTAAGATCCTGGCATAAGTGAAGGGGCAGAGCATTCCAGGCTTAGAGGTGGGGAAGCACAAGATTTTGCTTTTGTCCTGATTAAATTTCATCTTATTAGAGCTGGCTTATCATTCCAGATTGTCCTGAGATCTTTTTGGGTCTGAATTTTGTCATTCAACCTATTAGCTCTCCTTCCTAGTTTCACTTCACTGACAAATTTAATAAGGGTACCACCTATGTGATCATATGAATCAATGACAAAAATTTGGCCAAAATAGGACAAAACTCTTTAGCATACTGCTGGAGAAAATCCTCCAGACTGACTTTAACTCTATAAGATTCTTAAAGTCCAAGTATTCAGCCAGTTATGAATTCACCTAACTGTATTATTTAACAGCACTGGGAAAAGTGCTGAATTTAGAATCAGGAAGACCTGGATTCGAATCCTACAGCAGACACAAGCTATGTGATTCTGAGCAATGGCCATTACCTCATAGGGCTGTCACAAGAATCAAATGACATAATGTGTGCAAAGTACCTTGCAAACTCTATATGAATATCAGCTATTATTATGTTATTATCCAGCTCAGATATCTCCAATTTGTCTACAAAGTTATCATGAAAAACTATCAATGGATTGTTCACAATTCAAATTCAGATATGCCATGTATTAACTATCTTGCTGATCTACCAGTCTGGTATTCTGGCCAAAAATAAAAAAGCAATGATGGTTAGTCTGGTCTGACAATTTTAGCAATAAATTTTGAATTAATTTTGAATAGGTTGACTGTTTCTTACTTATTAATCATGGACTTCAATTCTCTCTTAATCATGATTATTCTGTCCTTTCATATACAAAGAAATTTTTCTTGATAGAGAGGCAGAGGTAATGTTCTTTCTCTTGTAAAATGATTATATTAGGTGGGCACAGGCCCTATTTTCTCAGTGGAATAGCTATCTCCTTGAAGGCAGCAGTTGTTTTGACCTTAATGTTCTTAGCACCTTACCCCTAACAGTTGTTTAACAAATATTTGTTTAACTGAGTTTGTTGAACTGGAAGTAAAATACCATCTGTATATTTTTATTCTCTTTTATATATTATTGTTATGCCATCTACCCCAGATTGGGGGTCTATTCTTTCCTTATTTTTCTTCTTGCTTCAAACATACTTTAAAAGATAATTTTTTTATCTTTGATTTTTTTCAACTTCATAAAGTTCTCTGCTACTTTTTTGTGTCATTAATTCTTAGATATATCACATGTAGCTCTAGGTCAATGCATCCAATATGTAGCTATAGAGCAATGCATCTAAGTTTTTGCAAATGCCATTAAAAATTGTAAGTCAATGAGAGCTCCTGATACAGTCACTTAAATATCTTTAAGTAACTCTTTCTTTTTTCCTTCATTGAAATATTTCCAATTATATTGTCAGATTTTCACTTTTGTAAGTCTTGTTCTTTTTGTGCTACCTTCCCTTTTTAATATTTTATATTATGTAAGGCTTGTAATTTCTCAGAACTTTTTGAAATATGTTTTCCTAAGGTCTGGGGCACATGTCTAAGGTCAACATTCTCTTCATTGCATTTTATGAACTTTAAGATAACAGTGGCTATCTTCAAAGCTTCACATTGCTTCCACTTTACCAATTATTCCTTCCTTCTTGGTCAGAATTAAGTCCTGAATAGAAGTTCCATTCATTGTTTTTCCTCTACTTCCTGAGAGATGGAATTATGGAAAGGCAAGAAAGGATTGTTGTGAAAATCAAATAAGAGAATTGTAAAGCCCTTAGCACAATGCCTGGCACATAGTAGGTGCTACAGTTCATTCCCTTCTCCTCCTTCCCACTCCTGCTCCTCACCAATCAATGGTGAAAGATTATTATTTCCCTTGTCGTGGTTATTAGACCTCTAATAATACAGTCCAAGATCACATTAGCTTATTTGGTGGGTCTGTGGAAGTCATTGTGGTATAACATGCTGAAGGCAGTCAGAAAGACCCGGATTACAATCCTGGTAGAAGTACATTCTACAAGCTATGTGACCACGAGTAACCTCTCTGAGCTGTAGTTTCATCAACTGGAAAAATGGAGATGACAATACCATAGTGCCTATTCTACAAGAATTGTTGTGAGGTTCAAAGGAGCTAAGGTACTTATTTTACCAAATTCAAAGAACAATATGAATGTCAGTTTTTGTTATATCATGCTGATGACTTACATTGAATTTGTATACAAGTAGTGCCTCTTTCCCCACCTGGCTTTCCTTTATGAACTTCTGTCTAGCTACATGTTCCCCATCTCGAATTTATTCAGTTGACATTTTTGACCTAACCAAGAGGGTAAAAAAACTATCTTCACTGAAGGGTCACAGATAGTATTGCCACAATTGTGAACAACTTTGGGCCGTATGCTAAGTGTTATTTACATCAATACTTGGGACCTAACAGAGAGGTCAATGTGTCTGAGGATATGAGAAAATTATACATCCCCTAGCCTGTTTAGTATATGGTAGAAAATAAAGACTACCTTGACTGATTACTAACTTGATATCACTGAAAAGGATTAAGTATGACTGAAACACCGCTGGGGAAAAAATACAGGGGAGTCAGAGTGAAGGGGACTCACTGAGGTATAGCACTCAAAGTTTAAACTTCTAATCTCTAGGGACCAGGGAGACTTGGTAAGGAACTCAAATAGAACGCAACTCACTCATATAATAGGCACTTGAAATCTTGAAAATGTTTTCCTAAAGCCAGAAAAGATGAAATAAATGTATTGGGACTGCAGCATGGTAACTGAATTCTCATGGAGTGTGAGGTACTACCTTGATAACCTGGTGCTACGAAGGTATTATAAGATTGATGACATTTCCAAATTTTGACAACCATCCAAAGGAACACTCTGGAGGGCAATTGTAAACAGATAGCAAGAGAGAGACTAAACATAGCCATATACTCATACAAACTCACAGCACATAAAATTCAGAGGCAGAAAGAGCCAGAGTTCAAGAAATTGAACCATTAAATCCTTGGCTCAGGCTAGTGCTTATATATTTCAGACTATGTTCCATACCTCAATCTCAGATCTCTGTTCCTTTTTGGTTTGGTCTTTTGATAGTTAAACAATAAGAACTGAGATTCTAGATGTATCATCGAAAGTATAACTTGAACACATGAGAAAAAGAAACCTCAAACTAAATGGGAAGTTTTCTTCTCCCCAAAACTTCAGGGAGTTTAATTCATTCCCATTTTAGTTTCATTTCCATTTTTTTGTAAAAAGAAATTGAGGTGATATAATATGTCAGTACTGATGTAGCTGTGAAATAATAAATTTCAGGATAAATACTGTTGAAATTTACTTTTCAAAGACAGAGAAGAGAGTGAGATTACCATTGTTGTCCATATTTTCTTCTCCCCTATTCACCTCAACACAGACATACACAAACACAAACACACACGTGCGCATACACACACACTCACACACATAACACACGTATGGCATCTTTGGGTTCAAGGTCAGAAATTCCAGATGAATCAGCTACTCATCTCCTTGGTAACTGCACAGCTACAGAAATCCATTCCTTTAACAGTGAGTTCTCTTACTAAGGAAATAGCTTCAATATTACACCAACATAGAAATTAATATACTAAGAAATATATGTATAAATGCATCATGACTTGTAACTAAAATAAAAATTAGGTTTGTCTATACCTCCTCTAAGAAGTAATTACTGCTTTTCTCCAAAATAAAAGATCATTCTTGCTTCAAGTATGTCATACCATTTTTGACACATCCCACGAACTTAAAACTTTTTTCTTTTTTTAAAAAAATTCATATCTATTGATGCATTTTTACACCACCATAATTTTTCCAATTTACCTCTTAATTACCCATCCCAGAGAGTCATCCATATGAAAAATAGTATTTTTTAAAGACAAAGAAGAAAAAAAGAATAAGAGGAAAAAATCAGCACAACTGATCAATATATTGAAAAAAATCAGAAAATCTGTACAATGTGCAACACTTGTGGACCTCCAACTCTGCAAAGTGGTGGGGTAGGGGTGGTTTCTCATGTCTCTTCTTTCTAGTCATTCCTTATAATTTTGCAACATTTACTTTTGTTTTTTTTTTCTTTTGTGGTACTTTCCATTCACATTGTTGTAATTTTTCTGTGTCTTGTTTTCTTGGCTTGCTTACTTCATTTTACATTAGTTCGTGTAGATTTTCCCATGCTTCTCTGAATTTGTCATAATTGTAATTTTCCAGTAATATTCAGTAATATTCTACTACATTCATGTACCACAATTTGTTTAGCTATTCCCCAAAGGGAAAGTATCACCTTTCTTTCCAATTCTTTGTTCTCACAAAAAGCACTTTTTAAAATATTTTGTATACATGGAGACTTTCTTCTTATCAACGCCTTTCTTGGGCGTAAAAGTCTAGCGATAGACTCTATAGAAGGAAATGTGCATTTTTGTTACTTTATTTGCATAATTACACATCGCTTTCTAAAATGATTATACTGATTCACTGCTCCACCAAGAATGCACCAGAGAGCCTATTTTCCCACAAGTCCTCAAACATTGGTTGTTTCTTACTTTGGCATCTTGGCCAACCTCAAGGTTGTTTTGATTTGCATTTCTCTTATTAGTGATTTGGAGCATTCTGTTACATGGTTTTTTAGTAGTTTCTAATTCTATTTTTGAGAATTGTTTGTTCAAATCCTTAGACCACTTAACTTTTCAAGAAAACATACCTTTTAATGAAGCAATCTCTTTTATCCCATAATATTTGATTGTAACTTTCTCAAAGGCAAGTGTTATGCATTGTTTCATTTTGTACCCATAGCATTTAATGAGTTCATTCAAATTAAGGGGATGGCTTATGAGCACTTATAAAAGGAATGAGGGATCACTATCACAGAATTATCAAGAATAAGTTATAGTAGGCTAAGCAAATGTCCTTCTTTGTCAATGATAGGTAAGGGAAATACTACAGACAGGATGGCAGAGGGACTTAAAACCATGCTACATTGATTAGAGACAGTCAGGATGTTTGGAGTGTAGAAGAAGTGACTTGGGAGACAAAATGTTTGTCAAACCATGTGAAAGGCTATCATGTGGGAGACAGATTAAATTTGTTTTACTTGACCCTCAAGAATAGATCTGGATGGTGGAAGTTAAAGATAAGTAGATTTCAACTCAGCATGGGGGAAAGCTTACTGATAATCAAAGATGCACCAAAGTCAAAGAAGATGCTAGGTGATCACTTCGCAGAGATGTTGTAGAGGGCATCCCTTTTTAGGTATAAGTTGGATTAGATAGTCTCTGGGGTCCCTTTCAACTCTAAAAATGGATAAGTAACCATAGCTGTGAAGCTCTCTAGTTTCAAATGCAAGGGACTTATTGGTCCAATGGTGAAATTTCCTAGAAATCTATCTACTCTGGGTTTTTTTTTCATCTTTATGAGGAAATGTTTTCTACATTTTTCAAAGAATGTTTTTGGTTGTGAGATGTTGAGAATTTGCTAATAGCACAGTATTGTGTCTGTTTGGGAAATTACATCTTGGTTGCATGGTATTGTTTTGATTCTGGGGAAATGAAAACCTACATTCTTGTTGAGATGAGGTCAACTGTTTTGCTCCCAAAGGGAACTCTAGCCAGAAAGTGGTATAAGTCAAGCAAGGTGAGCTGCAAGTGTTTGTTCTATGCCCCTCCTGTAAGACACATTCTCAGACAAATGTAAAAGGAGCTGGAGCTGACAGTAATCACACAACCCTATTGAATGGGTCCACTACAAATCTCTGTTATTTAATCTTAACTGGATTCCTGCCCCTGCACAGAAATCCTCTGACTTTCCCCTAATCAACTCTGTTGTAGTTCCCACAGTGGCTGTTCCAAACCTCCTCTTCTTTGCTGAAATTTGCTACATGACCTCTCCCTACTCCTTTTCAACAACAAAACTTGTGAGAAAATGGAGACTATAAGGAGCTTCCTTTTTCTCTCTGTCTTATACCTCAATATCCCTTGACATCATTCTCCATTTTCTCTTCCTTTTTGTCCAGTCTGATGAAGAGGTGACCTTTATTCTCACCAAGTTCAATACCTCTACCTGTGCCTTTGATCCCATCTCTTACCATCTTCTTTGGTAGTTTGTGCCCTCCATCAACCCCTCCAGAGTCTTCAGTCTCTCCCTATATATTGATTCCTTCCCTGCTGCCTACAAACATAGGCGGGTTCCTCTGCTTTAAATAATCTTCACTCAGCCCCATTATTTCTTCAAGTTATTCCCGAACATCCTTCTTTTCATAGTCAGATTCTCAGAAAAAAAGTTGTCTATAATTATTTCTTCCATTTACTTTCTTCTGACTCATTTTTCATTGCCTTACAATCTGACTTCCAATCCCATCTCTTTGATGAGGTATAGGCCCAAGCTGAGAACTTTGCCCCTTACCCCAAAAGAATTTGGGTTCCATTTGTCTGGGGGACCTGGAAAACCCCACTTTGAACTCTCCTTGAATTTTCCCACTTGATCAAGTAAGTCTCTGGATTTCACTTGAGGCTATAATCCTCTCAACTGGCCTTTCATTATCACCTAAGCCCAATTCTCTATTACCCTTAAACTAGCCCAGCCCAGTGTATGGGTGGCTACTTCTCACCCTTGATCCTATCTAGATCCCATTCTCTTGGTCCAGGTGTTTGACCTCCAGTCACCCCAGACTACTGGCCACTCCCATCAAGATCCTCCCTAGACTACTTGGCCACTCCTAGATCCTTCCCACAGTGTTTCTGTATTATAAGATCCATCTTGTCTCCATTAAGGTGCTCAGATTCAATCTAGACTGCTTGTCAATACCAGCATCACAAATGCTCAGATTTCTTAAAAGTCTGGCCAATATGGCAAATCTTTAATAAACCTTGTCTTTGGCTGAAAGAAGGGTTGGGTCAAATTCATTCAGGCAGCAGGTGCTGTTGCTGTTTCAGGGTCCCAGCACCCCTAAATCTCTAAACTTCAACATCTTGACTGACACTGCTCCCAACAACATTATGAATGATTGTTTAACTATTAAATCTGATAGACTACTTTCAGTCCTCAACTTTTTTGCGCTCTGCTATATTTGATATTGATGATCATCATCTGGATATTCTTGCATCCTTGAGTTTCTGTGACAATTCTCTTTCTTGTTTTACTTCCTACCCATCTTACTGTTTCTTCAGTAAGAAGAATCTTTGCTGATTCAGTCCATTCATGTTTCATTCCTTAACTAGGGATATCACCTCCTAAAGTTCTGTTCTGGGAACTATTATTCTCTCTCTCTCTCTCTCCATATATATATATATATATATATACATACACATATATATATACACATACATACATATACATACATATACACACATATATTTATAATTTCCCTTAGTGATTTTATTAACTCTCATTTAAATATGTTTATTCTAGCATTCTTTTTAAATTTGTGAGTTCCAAATTTCTTCCCACCACTCTTTCTCCACCCATTGAGGAGGCAAGAAATATGTTATCAGTTATGGATGTGAAATCATGCAAAACATTAGCTTTGTTGCAAACAAGCAAGAAAAATAAAGAAAGTGAAAAAATGATACTTCAATCTGCACTCTGACCCCCATTAGTTCTTTCTCTGGAGATGGTTAGCATTTTTCATCATAAGTCCTTCAGAATTGTCTTGGATAGTTGTATTGATCAAAATAGCTAAGCCATTCACAGTTGAACATCATACACTATTATGGCTAATATTTATATAGTGCCTACCATGTGTCAGACATTGTGATAAGGGCTTTATAAATATTATCTTTTTTGATCCTCACAACCATCCTGAGAAATAGGTTCTATTATTATCCTCATTTTACAAATGAGGAAACTGAGGTGAACAGAGGTCAAGTAACTTGCCCAGGGTCATGTAGCTAGAAGTTATCATCTCTATAAAGTTTATTCCAAGATTTATGTATATATCCCTGGTTTCTCTCCTGAGTTCTAAACTTGTATTACCAACAGCCTGTTTACATCCCCAAATGGATTTCAAACTTATTATATCTAAAACACAACTCTATCCCTCCTACTGAATTGAGAGCTCAAATAATTGTCCATTTGCAGTGCTCATCCAATACATACAAACTGATTGACATAGCCTTTATAAGTTGCATATGCAACTACATATCTGAGTCTATAAAATAAGTCTTTACCTTCTTGGTTTTTCCTTTGTAGATAATTTGGCTAAACTTTGAGTGCTATCTAGGTATGAATCTATATACATCTACCATCTATCTATGGATATATATACATTTATTATATTGTTCAGTATTCTGAGGCTTGTTGCAAATAACAGTGTCATCTTCTGAAATACTTGAAAAATCTCATTATGTGTAGGGAATCCATTTCCATTTTGACTCCTTGTACAAGATACTGTCCATGACAATGGTGAACACCTTCGGTAGGCATACATTTTCCTGTCTTATGCCTCATTTGCTATTAATTATCAGAGAGTAATTGAATTAAGTTATCTCTGTTGTTACATCTTTCAGAGACTTCTGTATGATTTTGACATACACATTATGAAAACTAATATTCTTTACAGTATTTCATTCAATTGGGAATATGCTTATATTGGATAGTCAACCTTATATAATGCATGACTTTAAATAATTTTTAATGATTTTCAGTGTGCTAGAATTCCTTCCACATGATTCAACAGTAATAGGCAAAATCCAAAATGTATATTATTGTTTCTGTGCTTGGATGTAAACCCATAAGAGCAATGTCCTGTATCAAGAAGCAAAAATAATAGTTTTTGCTGATTACTGTTCTACATTAGTATGTGCCTGCAAAAGTACATTACAGTCTACTGCAGGCTGTGAGCCCCCACTGGTACATATGAGAGGTGATTTATGAAAAAGTAAACATCTAAATGGTATAGAGAGCTGAATTTTCTGACTTTAAAAGTATGATTATTTTATAAATATTATAAATGTGTATACTTTTATATATACAGTCATATTAAAGAGTGACCCTCATTATATCCTTTCTCTGGTCTGCACCCTTAGAGGATCACTTACCTTGCCTGTTCCTTGTTCTGTCTCTGAGATTAAAGAAAATTAAAAATTATTTTTTACTAAAGATGTTTGCTTTGACATTCATCCTCTGACAAGGATAGTCTCTTCTGGGCTTAATTTGACTTCTTTATGTGCCAAGAGGAAACTTTGTATCTGAAGAGTAGGCACACAGATAAGTGAAGAGGTCTTTATGAGGTACTTTATAATTTCCTAGAATGCTGGGAGTAGAAAGTGTATTGATTAAATATATCTTTAGAAAGTCTTAAGTATTTTTCCTTTTTTTTTCATTTTTAAAGGGATTGTTGGTAAAAAAAATGATATCCACAACGACATCACTTATGCTAAGCAGATATATGTTTTCTGGTTGTCAGTCTCTACACCTACCTTGAAAGTGTCTGGGTCTGAAATCCTATGGGAGTTGTCCAATTGTTTGCACTGGGAAAGTAAAATTGAAAGGCAAACACTTATACCCAATTGATTTGGAATTTAGAGTCATATTCAAAATTTTTTTCAGTTGCTGATTGAATCGACCATGCCACAATCCACAAATCTTTCCAAGATGTTTGCCACAGACCTTTTATATATTCCAGTGTATTCAAAAAAGTAGTCTGTAGTTAGCCAAAATAACTGAATAGCGTCACAGAGGGAGCAACATCTTAATACATGTCGGGGTAAATGGCTTATATTAGTTCTAGTATCCACCATTGTTTTGCTGGAAAATATAATACACACTGGGGTTTTGGATGCTATTAAAAAAAAGTAGGGAAAATAATTTTCTCCAACCCAGATTTTAAATGATAAGAGGGGAGTTGGCTTTTTAAAGAAGTCTCTGCTACAAGGGGACATTTGTCCATCACTGTAGTTATTCTTTCTTCTTTTCCATAATTGTGTAGGATTTGCTTAAGTCCAAGTCATGTTCACTGCTATTCCCTAGACATAAAACTTCAATCCATCAAATTTTGACTTCAAAGATGGTAAAGAAATATATGGTGAGGGGGAAGCAAAGACCAAAGAGGATAGCGACAGCTTAAGAACTAAAATCAATATTTCTCTGTGCGCTACACTTTCTCTTTCTACTATTTCTATTTACAAAATTTTGCTCCCACACATCTTTCCAGACTTTGCACGGTTATGGCCATGTCACTGCTGTAAGGATCTTTCCCGGGCCCTCTTCTCTTTTCTCTCTCTCTTCTCACATTTCATGATCTCATCAGCTCTCACGGGTTCAATTATGATCTCTATGCAGATGAATGTCAGATCTGTATATCCTATCCCAAGTCTCTCTACTGAGTGCCAGGCCCATATCACAAAATGCCTCAGGGACACCTCCAACCAGCTGTCCTGTAGGCCTCTCAAACCCAAAATGTTCAAAATAGAACCTTATATCTTTTTTTTTAATAGTTCTCATTCCTTTTTTGTTTTTAATTTTATTAGGAATTTATTTGTTTATTTTTAGTTTTCAACATCCACTTCCATAAGATATTGAGTTCCAAATTTTCTCCCTTCTTCCCCTCCCCCCACCCCAAGACAGCATGCAGTCTGATATAGGTTCTACATATACATTCATATTAAATATATTTTCACATCAGTCATGTTGTAAAGAAGACTTAGAATTAATGGGAGGAACCATGAAAAAGAAAAAACAAACATAAAAAGAGAAAAGAGAGAGAGCAAAAAATATACTTCAATCTGCATTCAGACAATCCATAGTTCTTTTTCTGGATGTGGATAGCTTTTTCTTCTGGAACTGTCTTAGATTCTTGCATTGCTAAGAAAAGGTAAGTCTATCAAAATTAGTCATCTCACAATGTGGCTATAACTGTGTACAATGTTCTCCTGGTTCTGCTAACTTCACTCAGCATCAGTTTATGTAAATCATTCCAGGTTTTCCTGAAGTCCACCTGCTCATCATTTCTTATGGAACAATAGTATTCCATTGTATCCATATACCACAACTTGTTCAGCCATTCCATAATTGATGGGCATCCCCTCAATTTAAAGAGCTGCTATGAATATTTTTGTATGGGTGGGTCCTTTTCCCATTTTTATGATCTCTTTGGGATATAGATCTAGAAATGGTATTGCTGAGTCAAAGGATATGTACAGTTTTATAGCCCTTTGGACATTGTAGAACTTTATGTCTTTCTTTCACAAACCTACCTCTTTTCTGAAATTCACTGTTATTGCCAGGGGGACCACCATTCTTCCAGTCACTCCATTGTACAATAATAGGTCATCTTCAATTCCTGATTCTTACTCCCCATAGTTGAAAAATCCTCTGCTTTGTATTTCTACAACATATCTTCCCCTCATATCTTCCTTTTTCTCCACTCATGCAGCCCTGGGTTAGGCCTTCATCTCTCCTTGCCTGCACTATTGCAATAGGATCCTAGGTGACCTTCTTACTTCAAGTCTTTGCCAACTCCAAGCCATTCTCTCCATAGCTGCCAAGGAAGAGGTATGATCCTGTCACCCATCTCTTCCCCTGCCTCATTCCCTATTTAATAAACTCCACGTGTACCTTTTTACTTCTAGGGTCAAATATCAACTCTTCTGTTTGGCATTTAAAGCTCTTCACAACCTGGACCCTTCCTATCTTTCTAGTCTTCTTACAAATTACTCACTTCCACACCCACTCTAGTCCAGCTGTACTGGCCTGCTCACTGTTCTGCACACAGAACTCTCTATCTCCCATCTCTGTGTCTTTTCACTGACTATACTCCCATGCCTGGAAAGCTCTTCTTCACTCCTGCCTTTTAGAATCTCTTCCTTTAAGTCACAGTTTAGGTGATACCTTCTGCAGAAGGCCTTCCCTGGTCTACCCAGCTACTGGTGCCTTCTCTTATAAGTTTACCTTTATCTACCTTTTCTGCCTCTTGTTAATACCTAATAATATGCATATTTTCTCTAGCATTAGAAATAAAAGCCTTGAAGGTGAGGACTTAAAAATATATATCTTTTTCTTTATATCTCCAGCACTTAGTACAATGGCTGACATGTAGTATTCACTTAATAAATATTTATTGATTAATTGGTGTATGTATGTTCTATATACAAAGTAAATTTTAAGCTCCTGGAAGGCAGGAACAGGTCCTTTAAAAAATTCCTTATATGCCCAGAAGCAAGCACAATGACTTCACACACAGTAGTCACTTAATATATGGCTATTGAATTGTAGAAATCCCCATCTCATTCTATTTTTTTCTTCTATTCCCCATCCACATTTTTCTATTCTTTATCATTTCTTCTTCTTTCCTTCTCTTCTATAATTCTCCATTCTCTACCCTTCAAACAGTTTGGGGAAACACTAGCTCCACCTTGTCCATTTAATTAATTCAATATAACTCAATTAAAATCAACAGTTATTAAGCTCCTGCTCTTTTGTGAGGCATTATGTAGGAGGTCAGCAGCAAACAAAAATTAGTAAGGCAGAGAGAGTCTGTCCTCCAGGAGCTTATAATGGCCTACTTGGGCTTGTGAGACATGTAGTTGTTACTTCAATCCCTAAAAGTATCTGTGATTACATCAGGGTTGGGGGGAACTCCTACTTATGGCGATCATAGATAACTTGCTTTCAATGGATAGCCTGCATGGATTGCTTTGAGCAAAATAATCCATCTTTCAGTAGACAGCCTTCTGGTGTTGAGAATCTCTGCTAACTCATACTTATCATCAAGCCCACAGTGGAATCATTTCCATCTAGATAGGAATGGTCAGATCTCAGGCATTGCTGACATAGAACTCAAGAACCTAGGGTTATATATATGGCACAATGAAGCATTACAGTGGGACTTCACTGGGGGAAGATGTGCACAAATACCTATAATTCAAGGTAGAATAAAAAATGAAGCATCATAGTAGGATTTCAGTGAGAGGAGACACATGTACAAATGCCTGTAATTTTAGTTAGAATAAAATAAGTGCATTAGAGAAGTATAAACAAAGTATAATGAGAAATTCACAGAGGTATGTTTACTTCTGGCTGTAGGGATGATGGAAGACATCAGAAAAGATTGGTCCCTGGACTGGGTCTTGAAGGATGGTTAGGTATTTTAATAAGCAGGGATTAGATGTATAGTTCTAAACATAAGGAATGTCATGAGTGAAGGTCTGGAGTTGAGAAAAGGCAGGGCAATTTCGGGCAACAGTTTGGAAGGGGCACAGAGGGTACATTGGGGGGGTGGATGTGAAATCAATCTGGTATAAAAGGTATATTACAGCCAGATGGTAGAGAGACTTGAACGCCAGGCTAAAGAGTTTGATCTTTATTCAGTAGACAGCCGGGACCAATTGAAGGTTTTTAAGAAGGGCAGCAACACAATTACAGCTGTGCATTAGGAAGATTACTCTGACAAAAGATAAGAAGGATAGGGTGGATAGATGAAAGACTGGGAGTAGGAAGACTAACTGGAAGGTTATTGAAATAATTCAGAGGAAAGGGAATCTGGGCTTGAACCAGGGTTGTAGCAGTAGGAATGTAAAAAAAGGGAAAAGGTGCCAGAGTGATGACAATGTTTTGAATGCAGTGAATGACAGAGAAAGAAGCAAAGATGGATCTGAGGTTTTGAAAGCCTGGAGGATGGTAGTGCCACTAACAGAAATAAGGAAGTTAAAGTTAGGTTTTTGAAGGAAAATGATCAGTTTGGGTAAGATCTTAAATTCTCTGAGGATTAGAACGCTCTCTTGAGATTTCATTGCATGTCTACAGTTGTGAATGAATAAAAAAGAAATGCTTATTAAATGCCTACTAGGTACTAAACACTGTGAAAATGCTGGAGATACAAATAGAAAAAGAATAGAGGCCCTGTTCCCAAAGACCTCATATTCTCATTAGGTATATATATATATATATGTATATGTATACCTAAGAAGGCTCAACTTTAGAGGGTATGAATATATATATATAAAAATATATATACATATACATACATATATATATATATATATATATATACACATAAGAGGGCTCAACTTTAGAGAGTATGAAAAGGTCCTGAGGCTATAATGGTGGGGCTATAGGATGGGTGGGTGGCAAGCCACAGGAATCCTAAGAGTTCATCACGTAGGGTGCCCTTCAAGGTGCAGAGCTCAGAGATGACTGGCCCTTTACTGTGGAGGAGTGAGGAATAACGTGGGCCTAAGTTTTGTGCAGCTAGATGGCACAGTGGATAAAACACTGGGCCTGAAGTCACGAAGACTCGTGTCCCTTAGTTCAAAACTGGCTTCAGATACTTACGAGCTGTGTGACCCTGGACAAGTCACTTAACCCTGATTGCCTTAGTTTTCTCATGTGAAATGAGCTGGAAAAAGAAATGGCAAATCATTCCATTATCTCTGTCAAGAAAATCTCATCTGGGTTCACAACAAGTCAAGTGAACAACAAAAACTTGGAGGCAGCTAGATGGGTTAGTGGTTGCAGTGCTGGGCCTAGAGTCAGAAAGACCTGAGTTCAAATCTGGCCTCAGATACTCACAAGCTGTGTGACTCTGGGCAAAGTCACTGAACCTCTGTCTTAATCCACTGGAGAAGGAAATCGCAAATTGATCCAGTATCTTTCCCAAGAAAACCCCATATGGGGTCACAATGAGTCAGGCCCTACTGAACAACTACAAGGTTTGGAAACTGTTTTCCCTCTAGTTTGGATAGGATTGGTTGTTAATGTCTGTATGATGGGGATACAATGATGGGGTTATGGGATTCATTCTGGACCGCTAAAAGGAAAACACCATGTCTTTCGGACCTGAACCCCATAGCCCCCGAACCCAGATCTCTAGCATTAGTCTGAGGTACCCTGCCCATTACAGTCAATAATCCTTTTAACTGCCCTTTTGTTGTGGCTCTCTGGCCACTTACCTTTTCCGGTGGCTTGCACCTGGCCGCACCCCAAGCTACTTGCCACCCCTTGATCCCATCTAGATCTTCTCACAGTCTTTTTCCTTATAAAAATATCAGTCCCATCCTCATCAAATGCACAGATTCTTAGAATCTGACCTGCTTGTATTGGCATCATAAATACCACAGACTCACCAGGAATCTCACCCACCCAACTGGTGTTGGACTCACTACTTGGACTGAAAGAAGGCTTGAGTGGTCAAATTTTTTTGAGGCAGACCCTTGCCCCGTACCCTTGTATTTCCAGGTTCCTAGGACCCCTAGACTGCATCATGTCCAGGAAAGGTAAAAGAAAAAAGGATGTTGGTAGAAAGGTTGGAGATGAGCCCCTCTATTTACTCCTAGACAAAGATAGAAACTTCCCAGAAAAGAAACTTCCCAGAAGAGAGAGGAAAGTATAGAAACCTTCTGATTGACTGGGAGAAGTAAACAAAAATCAATATCTATTTTTCATATGACCAGGAAATGATATCCAACCAAATCATCAGTAGGATCTAGTCTTGCAGACACTAAGGAGAGTTCACTGCCTATGTCTTTGAATTTTGTTAAGGTCATTGAGATTCCAAGGAGGTTCCTCCCCTTGCCCAAGGTAAGGAAACTCCATAGAAACCGGCATTAGGTCTGGCATACTCTTCTTTTGTTTCCTAAGCATAGGAATTGCTGTTGAAAGCCAGAATACAATGCCACTTGGGTAGAAGACAGGCTACATAGGTGGGGGGTATTTTGTTCTAATAAAGGAAATAGTCCTTAACAGAAATCTGTTTATACCTATACAATTATATTGAGAGAAGATAATTAAAATTAATTTTTAAGTTTATAGATATAGAATTTCTGGAGTATTGGCAAAGCTCTTAGAATAAAATGAATGTGATTCGTGGAATGTACTTACTCTGGTTATCTGAATTCTATGACCAGACTAAAAGGAAATCGGGGGCCTACAATATGCAAACAGCCCTCTGTAGACAAGGTGCTCATCTCATACAAGAGACACCTCTAAAGGTGCGGTCTATCTCTAGAGGTCTGTGACTTATACAGTGCTTGTTCAGGGATTTCTATGCCGGTGAACTTAATGGGCCACAAAACCCTTAGGCTCATTATCTCTTACGATCCAGAACATTTAAGCAAGTCAATCTATTTTATACTAGAACAATTAATTTAATCTGAAGAAACTCCATCACTGGGGATAGCACTTCGCTCTGGGGCTATCTCCCCTACTCTTATGTGCACTGGTGATCCAGGTCCCCAGAGGGCAGTTGTGGTTTCGGTGTCTTGTGGGGTCCTTAGCTGTCACTTTGCTTCTCTTCATTATGAGGAGTCACACTCCCTGAGTTTATCACTGTCCTTGAGTGACTGTCTTTCACACCCATCTGAAGTCATTCCCCTTTTTAAAGGCTACTACCACTCTGTAGAGTAGGCCTTTGCTGCTAAGTGGACCGTGTTCCCAACTCTACACAATGGTGGGATTTCTGATGGCATACCAGTATCTCTTCAATCCACTTGTGTAGTGGAAGAAAAGAGAGAGAAACTCTCTCCCCTCACTCCCCAGCAATACCCTCTCTGGCTTATTGGAGCTCCTCTACCATTAGCCTAGAGTGACCCTGACCTCCATGACTCTGCCAGATAGGCTTGCCATTATATATGAAGGCCCACAAGTGTGTCTTACTCTTTTATCCAAAACATTTCCATCTAACACTTCAAGATAGTCATCTGTCTTTATCCAAGCACCAAACACCAAAGTAAATGCTGTCACTAATAAAGGACTTGGTTTTCCCTATTTTATACTTTTTCATTGATTGGTTCAATGGATTTATTCACGCCTTCTGTACTTACATTTTTTGGGGAAGGGAAGGGACACCCCCACAATGGTAACGTTAAGAGAATGGGGGTAGGAGTGGTAGGCAGGGAGACATTGCCAGGAAGTATCTGTTTGATGGCACTTGATGTTGGCTCAGAAATCACTAGTCACTCATCATTCTCACATGATCCACCCTCAGTTTCGTGTCCTCCTCATTTAAATGCACTCTTCCTGCCAGGTAGGTTATTGGATGGCATGATTTCACTTCAAAAAAAAAGATGTCTGTTAGATTTTTCAATCCATTCAACTAACTTTGCAATTCTGTAAGAGAGATAGGAACATTTGCTGTAGTGGCAGTAACACAGGGTAAAGGAACCCACTCACTTGCCTCCTCTGGAAATGTTGGCAGATGCCAGACATTAGCTTTCAGGAGAATGATGGGAGTTAAAAGGAATTCACTCACCCTAAGTATGAATGAGGACTGGAGGACTTCCTCTTGGGGAGGAGTATGAATCAAGAACAACAAAAAGTCTTTACAATAGCCTGAGCAATTCTTGCGTGTGTCAGACAGATGAAGACTTTCTTACAATAGTTCAAAAGGTTATTGATTAACTCCAAAGACGTGTTGCTTCAGTCGGTCTCACAAAAGACTAATAAAATGCTGCCTCCTCCATTCCCCTGCCTAACACCTTTCCCTGACCCCCCTCCCCCACCCCCCCACAGTGGAATTTTTGGAAGGAAACCTCTGGAGGGGGTGGAGCTTTAGTGTATGATGACTGTCAAGGACAAATAGAGTCAAGGCTATGCCAAGAGAAAAAGTTAGAACCAAGGATCAGTAAAGCCCAGAAAATGGGGTTATAAGCAATGTTCTAGTCATGCTACAATTACCTCTCTTTTTGTCTGACCCTTTGGTGTAAAAGTCTTTGGCAAGGGGTGGAGGGAGGGCTGCAAATGGATCTATTGCTTTATTTTTCCAGTTATTTACTGGGTTAATCTGTTCCGGTTAGATGCTTTGCAATTTGAGTTACGGTTCATGCTTGGTCTATTGACACACAGAGAGATTCTATTAGATGGGTGCTTGAGCCGTATTTGAAAAACCATGATTACTCCCTAAGTCCCACATTGAATATTGAAGTAGTGAGGAGTCCCAGAACTGTCTGGGACTCGTTTATTCATTTAAATACAGAAATGCAAGTATATGTCATTGAAGAACGGAGTATTTATTCAACCAGGACATAAGCTTTCTTCATTACCCATACATAAAGATGGCAGACTCTCTTAAGAGAAAAATCACTTTATTCAATGGGGAAAATTGTCTTTCCTTATCCCTGGCCTTTTCATGACCCAATGGACATGACTGTGTATATATCAGTATCTACTATACAGCACGAGTAATCTCAAAAAGAGGTAGGGCTCTTTGTATAGTGAGTGGGATCAATAGAAGCCCAAGTCCGAAATCTTCATACTCATTAAGGTACTATATCTGACATAAATCTATGTGTGAAATAATATGCAAATTCCTACCTCTTCCACTTCTTATCTACTCTATATGCCAGTCAGATACATTTCTGGTCTGAGAGGAAAAATATGAGGGTAGAGGGATAATGAACAACCTATAGGCACCCGTATTCAAGACCACGCTACTTTCTTCCATCCTTGCCTACCCCTTAGATCTGTAACCTAGAATGTCCCACCTAGACAGGTGGGAGAAAATCAGGTGTGTGTGTGTGTGTGTGTAGATCATTTCCATCTCGTAAAGCTTGGGTGAGAGGAGCATCAAGCTCAACATATGTCATGATTAGGTTTTATACAACATTTAAAATGTACTTCATAGAAATTCCTCACACATGGAAATAGAAAGATGGAATAGACTAGATTATTATGGTGTCAGTGATTTTCAGTGAAATAACACTTCCCGTACCAGCTCCAGTTTCGAGTGGGAGAAGGTAAAAATAACATAGTTCCTGAAATTGTTTTCTTTTTTCTTTTTTTTCAAGGAGCCCTATGAGGAAGTTGAAGTTCCTAAAAAAAGAGAAGTAAAGATGACTTTAATTATTGGCCCCTTTTCCTATAACTGTCTTGTATACCCTCCCTCTGGAACCCTTTGGTTTTTTTTGACCCTTTACCCTTCTCCTCCCCATGGTTGAATCGTAGAATTTTGTAGATGGAAGGGAGGCATAGTAGTTAGCTATAAAAGAAGCAGTGTAATCTTGTAGAAAGAACCCTGAGCAGGGCAACTAGGTGGTTCAGTGGATAGAGCACTGTCAGGAGGATCTGAATTCAAATCTGGGCTCAGACACTTACTAGCTGTGTGACCCTGGACAAATCTCTTACCCTCTCTTTGCCTCAGTGTCCTTATCCATAAAATAGGGATAATAATAGAACTTATCTCCCAAGGTTGGTTTTTTTTTAATTCTTTTTTTTTTTTTTGCGAGGCAATAGGAGTTAAGTGACTTGCCCAGGGTCACACAGCTGGTGAGTATCATTTGTCTGAAGCTGGATTTGAACTCAGGTTCTCCTGATTCCAGGGCCAGTTCTCTATCCATTGCATCACCTAGCTGCCCCATCAAGGTGATTGTAGGTATCAAATGAGATAATAATTGTAAAGTGCTTTGCCCAGTGTTTAGCACATGGTAAGTGCTCCGTAAATGTTAGTCGTTGTTATTGTTGTTGTTATTATTTATTATTACTAATCCAGAGTCAGAACACCAGGGTTTGAATCTGGTCTCTTCTCCTTACTAGCTTGGGTGACCTCAGGCAAATTGTTGAATCTTTTGAGTTTCAGTTTCCTCATCTGTAAAATGGGTATAAAAATACTTGGATTAGCTACCTCACAGGGGTTGTCATCAAAGGGATTAAAGCACTTCAGACATCATAAAAAGTAATAGAAAGGTTCACTATAATTATCCCACAGTTGGCCATTTCCACTCTCTCTGCTCCTTAGCCTTTTAGAACACCAATTCTTTAACCACTGGGAATATACCATAGTAGCAAACAAATTAGGAGGTCTGAACTCTGCCTCAGTCTGGTGGAGTTCAAGTACAGAGAAGGGCACATGGGGCAGCCCCAAGTAACCAGTTACAATGCCTCTACCCACTGCATCATAACTCTCTCCCTTTGAGAATGCCTTCAGCTGAAAGTAATTAGGATGGTTTCCATGGTACCCTTATCAAAACATCTTGCCAGACAAAAGTCATTTCTCTAAAGATGCAGGTGCACAGCATCTGAGGCCAGGCTGCACCACAGTCATTCCCCAGTGCACATCCAAGCAGAGCGGTATCCAAATATTCCTGCTTGCCTTTTCTATTGGCTTTGAATGGCTAGCTCTTGGCCCATCCAGGAGGAACAGGAAAATTTCCTGTTAAGTATACAGATTTCTGTATTCTTCACTAAAGGACAAAACCATCATAGCTTTCTTAGTTTCTTTTCCTAGTCTTGCCCCATTCTACCTCACCTGCTTCAGAGATTGGGTGGAGGGAACAGACCAGACCTACCAAGGCTTCAGTGATGGCTACATTTGACCTTCACAAGGTAACCCCAGTTTTTGAGCCAGATGAAATTTGTCTTTGGCTCATTCCCACCTCTCAAAGTCCTGGGTCCAGGGAGTGAACAGCCTCAGTGAAAAGGAGGATATCTGGCACCCAGCTACCGAGGATACCCTACCCCAAAGTCGGGTATCAAGGTATCCCTACCCCCAAGAACCTACAGACTTCCTACTGATTTGTTCATAAAAGGTTTTATTCATAGTCCTATCATCAAGCTCATAGTGAAAGTGTCTCATTAGATGCAATCTGCTATCCTTTGTTATCAAGAGAGCTGTCCAGATAGAGATGGTCTCAGCATAAAACTAGTAAAAGCCCCTTAATAACTCTTAAAGGTACCAGTACCAAAGATTACTCCTTGACCCACTAGGGCCCTCTTCTGCTCCTGCTCCTCCCTTGGTCTTATAAATTTCCCAATAATTTCCCAGGATTGTGCTAACATCTATTTTAGTGCCTTTGCCCCAATCAGAGTCATTTGCAACGACTCTGAATGACCTGGATCCATGATTTTAAAAATAAATAATTTTATTTATCTGGATTTTAACAGAACATTAAAATGTGTATATATATATATATATATATATATATATTTTCTGAGGAACAATACATTTTCATGAATAAGATTATATATACATGTGTCTATGAAGTAGTACATACATGAAGTATTACACAATTTTCACAAATAAGGTATCTAGATTTCAAACTTTCTCAGAAAGTACACAAGACAACATGTGGTATAGCTAATTTGTAGACATGTC
This sequence comes from Vombatus ursinus, assembly GCF_900497805.2. NCBI lineage: Eukaryota > Metazoa > Chordata > Mammalia > Diprotodontia > Vombatidae > Vombatus > Vombatus ursinus. Next base: position 11,977,582 of record NW_020954610.1, on the reverse strand, counting down.
TTTTTCTCTTCAGTGATCAAGAGGTAATAATAGGGATCCAACAGTATATTAAGACAAGAAAATGTGATATCACATAGATTGTTGCTTCTTTTCCAAGCAATTTTCAGTATCATCAAACACCTGAGCCACAGCCTTTGAAATCCAAGTTTCAGGACAAAATACATGGTTAAGAACAATACTGTGTAGAAATTTATGATCCTGAGGTGGCATGACTTCTCTGTATAAGAGAAAAAGATCTGGTCATTCAAGGGTGGACAAGGCTCTTCCATGAGTTTGGCAACAAGGGTTTTATGCCTTTATGTATATACATTTGTGTATGTACATATATACCTATACATTTATTTTATCCCATTTTATCCCCACAACAACCCCATGACCTAGCTGCTATTGTTAGTCCCATTTTACAGATGAAGAGACTGAGGCAGACAGAGACTAAGTGACTTGCCCAGGGTCATAATAGCTAGGAAGTATCTGAAATCAGATTTGAACTCAAGTCTTCCTGACTCTACGTCCAGGATTCTTATCTATTGTGCCACCTAATTGCCTAGGTTTCTATAAGGGGGAACTTCCATTTTCTGGGCAACATTTTGTCTCAATGGTAATGAGCTATAGGGTACTACAATGGGATTTATTATTATTTTTATGATGTCCAACCCCTTCAATGGGTAGAGAATACTATTGATCTGTAGGTGCAACTCTTTTAATGTGATGGGGAAGAATGAAAACTCCAGGCTGCTCCTAACTGAATTCAACTCACATTCAAATTGCTCAGTTTATCGCCTACAAAAATTCAGGGACCTCTGGACTGTGGCCTAGTTTTTTTGGAATAGAACCAGTTATGCCTTATACGGGCCGCACGCCGACCTTCTGCCAGTCGTGCGCCAGTACCCACTTCTCTTAAAAGAAGAGCACTGCCAGAGTCTTACCCATGCCTGGGTCCTCGGTCCTCAGCCGGATCACCACACAGAGACAAGCCATCGGAAGGCACCAACACCAGAGTTTTATTCAGAGGCCAACACAGCAAACCATCATAGCAAGCCCAAGCAGCAAGGCCAGAGCAACAAGGCAGGAGCCAGGGGAGCGCGCACGTGTGTGTTCTGACCACGCTTGTTCCTAAGTACCTACTTAGCCCCTCCTCCCCAGCCCGCTACTAGCCAATGATTGTAGGGTCAGATACCGGAAGGGGCTGTCTGAGTTTAGCACACCAAGGGGGAGGGAGTGACGTAGGAGGCTAGGATTGGATACAGGAAGGAGGCATCTGGGATTGACGCATAGACAAGAGTACGTGACCTAGGAAGTCAGACTCAGGAGGGGACTGGGTCAGTGCTGCACAAAGTCAGGAAGGTCACAAGAGGCATCTGGGGATGACGTTGCATATAGGGAGGGGACTAAGCAGAGGGAACTCAGTCCTCTGCCATCCCACTCCCACGTGGCACCGCCCCTTGCCTCAGGAGCTCAGGCTCGGCTACTTCCTTGCACCCAGCTTATCTCATAGCACTGCCCAATTGCCTCATGGCTTCTCCGTATCCAGCCCATCCCAGTACACACAACTCTGTCTACCACAGTCCCTGCCTCGACTTCCAAAATACCCAGATCTTACCTTACCCATGCCACAGCACCCAACTGGCAGCTGCCAACATCAGACAGTCCCTCACAATGCCTATAACTCAGATCTGAGAATTTTTTGCATTCAGTTCCAACTTTTTGATAAACTTTATTAGATGACCAAGCCACAAGGTAGGCAAAACGTTGTCTTCTAGACTCCAGTCTCTCTTTGAATAACTAAGAGTTATTTTTTCAAAAAAGAATTCAAATAGAATTTGAAGGTCCCTAATACCATAAAGCCACCAAACTTAAGGTCCAAGAGACTGAGCTAGACAGGCTTTTTGAAAGTATGAGAATGTCTCTGAACATGACACGGGCAGGCAGGGCTCTCTCTGTATGATGACAGAAGCAGCTTTGGGGCAGTTGTCGAGTAACTGTCTGTAAGGACTGGTCCTTGGTTACCTGCAAGCTCTTCTGTGTTAACTGCTCTGCTTCCATTCTTGACCATCCCTTGTGGATGCTCCAGACATTAACAAAGATTCCTTCACTTTGTGGCTTGCTTCAGTTCTGCTCTCTGCTTTTGCCCTCCCTGACAGCAAGAAATTATTCTGGGGCTCTTGGATACCTAACAGTAAGTGAAACTCACCGGTTCTCAAAAGAAGCTACATTTACTATATTTTTAGGTGTATATATATATGGTTTATAGAATCTCAGAATTTGAAGAGACTTCAGAAGTTATCTTATTGAAGCTATATTTGAGAATAAAATCCCTCTTCAACACTATGGTCAACCAGTCACTTTTACTTAGAGATGTCTAGTAACTGAGAACTCACTAGCCTCTACCTCCTCAGGCACTCTGTTTCATGTTTGGAATTGGAACTTAACAAACAAACATTTAAGCATTTTTCCTTATACTGAGCTCTGAAATCTAACTCTCTAGAGTTCCCACCCATTCCTTCTAGTACTACCCTCTGGATACAAACAGAAAAATAAATGAATGCCTCTTTCACTTAAGGCTTCTTCAAATAGCTTTTTAAAAATTATTTTCTATTAATTAATTAATTAATTTATTTATTTTTAGTTTTCAACATTCACTTCCACAAGATTTTGAGTTCCAAATTTTCTATCCATCTTTCCCCTTCGCTCACCCCCAGATGGTGTGCATTCTGATTACCCCTTCCTCTAATCTGCCTTCCCTTCTATCACCCCTCCTTCTCTTATCCCCTTCTCCTTCTATTTTCCTGTAGGGCAGGATAGATTTCTATACCCCATTGCCTGTATATCTTATTTCCCAGTTGCATGTCAAAATAATTTTTTAACATTCATTTTTAAAACTCTGAGTTCCAAATTCTCTCCTTTCCTCCCTACCCAAATGCATTGGAAAGGCAAGTAACTTGATACAGGCCATACATGTGTAGTCATGCAAAACACTTCCATAATAATCATGTTGTAAAAGACTAACTATATTTACCTCCATCCTATCCCACCCCCTGTTTATTCTGTTCTCTCCTTTGACCCTGTCCCTTCTCAAAAGTATTTGCTTCTGATTACCTCCTCCCCCAATTTGCCCTCCCTTTTATCATCCCCTCCTTCTCTTATCCCCTTCCCCCCTACTTTCCTGTAGGGTAAGATAAATTTCCATACCCAATTGAGTGTGTATGTTATTTCCTCCTTAAGCCAAATCCAATGAGAGTAAGGTTCACTCATTCCCTCTAACCTCCCCCCTCTTCCCCTCCATTGTAAAAGCTTTTTCTTGCCTCTTCTATGTGAGATAATTTATCCCGTTCTACCTCACCCTTTCTCTTTCTCCCAGTACAATCCTCTTTCACCCCTTAATTTTAAGTTTTTAGATGTCATCCCTTCATATTCAACTCACTCTGTGCCCTCTCTCTCTCTCTCTATATATATATTTTGTCCAACTTCCCTAATACTGAGAAAGGCCTCATGAGTTACAAATATCATTTTTCCATGTAGGAATGTAAACAGTTCAATTTTAATATGTCCTGTATGGTTTCTCTTTCCTGTTTACCTTTTCATGTTTCTCTTGAATCTTGTATTTGAAAGTCAAATTTTCTATTCAGCTCTGGTCTTTTCAACAAGAATGCTTGAAAGTCCTCTATTTCATTGAAAGTCCATTTCCCACCCCTGAAAGAATTATACTCAGTTTTGCTGGGTAGGTGATTCTAGGTGTTAATTCTAGCTTCTTTGACCTCTGGAATATCATATTCCAAGCCCTCTGATCTCTTAATGTAGAAGCTGCTAAATTCTGTGTTATCCTGACAGTGTTTCCACAATACTTGAATTCTTTTTTTCTGGATGTTTGCAATGTTTTCAACTTGACCTCGGAACTCTGAAATTTGGCTATAATATTCCTAGGATTTTTCCTTTTGAAATCTCTTTCAGGAGCTGGTCAGTGGATTCTTTCAATTTCTATTTTACTCTCTGGTTCTAGACTATCAGGGTAGTTTTCCTTGATACCTGGAAAGATGATGTCTAGGCTTCTTTTTTGATAATGACTTTCAGATAGTCCAATAATTTTAAAATTATCTCTCCTGGATCTATTTTCCAGGTCAGTTGTTTTTCCAATGAGATGTTTCACATTGTCTTCTGTTTTTTTTTATCCTTTTGGTTTTGTTTTATAATTTCTTGATTTCTCATAAAGTCATTAGCTTCCATTTGCTCCATTCTAATTTTTAAGGAATTATTTTCTTCAGTGAGTTTTTAGACCTCCTTTTCCATTTGGCCAATTCTGCTTTTGAAGGCATTTTTCTCCTCTTTGGCTTTTTTGGACTTCTTCTGCCATTTGGGTTAGTCTATTTTTTAAGGTGTTTTTTTCTTCAGTACTTTTTTTGGGTCTCCTTTAGCAAGCTGTTGACTTGTTTTTCATGATTTTCTTGCATCACTCTCATTTTTCTTCCCAATTTTTTCTTTACTTCTCTTACTTGCTTTTCAAAATCCTTTTTTAGCTCTTCCATGGCCTGAGCCAATTCGTATTTTTCTTGGAGACTTCCAAGGCCTGAGCCAATTCATATTTTTCCTGGAGACTATGGATGTAGGAGCTTTGACTTTATTTTCTTCTGGTTATACATTTTGATCTTCTTTGAGCTTACCAAAGTAAGATTTTATAGTCTGAGTATTTTTCTGCTGTTTGCTAATGTTCCCAGCCACTTAGTTGATTTTTTAACTCTTTGTTAAGGTGGGGCTCTGCTTCCAGTGTGGAAGGTGTACTGTCTCAAGCTTCAGGGGTTTTGTGCAGCTGTTTTCAGAGGGACTTCTAGGGACCTGTAAATTTTCAGTTTTTCCAAGATGGTATGATCAAGGGACAGGTGTTTACTCCTCTCTTGGCCTGTGCTTTGGTCTGGGACCACAAGCACTCTTTTCTGCCTTGAAACTATGAAAGGAAAGCTCCTAGGAATATTACAGCCAAATTTCAGAGTTCTGAGGTCAGGTTGAAAATATTGCAAGCAGCCAGAAAAAAATAATTCAAGTATTGTGGAAACACTGTCAGGATAACACAGGATTTAGCAGCTTCTACATTAAAGGATCAGAGGGCTTGGAATATGATATTCCAGAGGTCAAAGAAGCTAGGATTAACACCGAGAAACCACTGCCACAAGCTCCGCCTCAACAGCACTCCTCCTTACCCCAAGATCGCCACCCAGGATTGCGACCCAGATCCAAGCACGGGCAAGGCAAGAGAATCCTGCCTCAGTGCCAGCAAAGAGATTCCTTCAATTCCCCTCTGATCAGTCGCTTGATTCCCCACCATTTGTGGGCCAAGCCCGCAGCCACTACAAGTTGGGGCCAGACAGTGCTCCTCTCTCACCCAGGTCTGACGGAACTTTCCTCCTGACCTTCCAAGTTATCTTTGGTGTTTGTGGGTTGAGAAATCTGGAAACTGCCACTGCTGTCAGTGATTCAGTCCCTTGAGGTCTGCTCCAGGTTTGCTGTGTCCCACTTTGTGCTGTCATGTTTTGCTCTAGAGCTCCTCTCAGACTGGTACAACAGACCTTTCCTGTTGACCTTGCAGGTTGTTTTGGGCTGGAAATTTGTTTCATTCTGTCATTTTGTGGATTCTGCTGCTATAGAATTTGTTTAGAATCATCTTTTTACAGGTATTTGGAAGAGTTTGGGGGAGAGCTCAAGCAAGTCCCTGCTTTTATCCTACCATCTTGGCTCCATCCCCTCGCTTCTTTAAATACTTGAAGTTCTATCTATCATATCCCCTTAATCTTCACTTTTCCAGAGAAATCAAGCCTAGTTTTTTTAACCAGTCCCATTATGACATGATTTTAGTTCCCCTCACCATCTAATTTGACCTTCTCTGGACATGCTCCAGCTTATCAGTGTCCTTCCTAAAGCACTTCCTAAAGTGCCTAGGATTGAACACAATACTCAAGATGTGGTTAACTAAGGTAGAACATAGCAAGTCATAGTCTGGCATGGGCTAATGCAACCTAAAATCATAATTTTATATTGCTACAGCACACCATGCTTTCTGTCCACTAAAATCCCTGGGTGTTTTTACATGAAGTGTATTTCCCCCATTCTGAACTTGTGCAGTTGATTTTTTGGTACCCCCTGGAGCATTTTACATTTATCCCTATAGAATTTCATAATGGTTTGGTTCATTATTTAAGCCTCTGAAAATCTCTTTTGATCCTGATTCAGTCATGTCACATAATGGCCATCTCTCTTAGTTTTGCATAATTCACAAATCCAACAAACATGCCAACTATGGCTTCATTCAAATTATTAATAAAATGTTGATAGAGGTGTTGTATTACATTACAGTATATAAAGGATGTGGTTAGTATTCTGATTTTTTACATTTATTTATAATTTCTCTATGTCTTAGCAATGATCTATTTTTGTAAATGTATTCTGTGTGCCAATAAATATATTCTTTAATATTCTCATTCAGAAAATATCATGTCTTTCAGTCCTAAATTCTCCAGCAGTTCAATCTTTCTACTTATGTTTCTGTGAAAATTTCCCACCTTTGATGGAGGAACATTAAAATTTTCTACAGATACCATTTTGCTATCTTTGTCTCTTGTGAGTCAATTTTTTCCTTCATGAATTTAGGTGCCACATCATTTGGGACATATATGTTTAGTGTTAATGTTCATTGTCCATAGTTCCTTTAAGCATAATCAAGTTTCCCTTTTCATATTTCTTGATAGTGTGAGTTTTTCTTTTCTTTTTTTTTTTACTTTGTCTAATAGCATGAAAACATGGTTTTAACTCCTGCTTTTTTAAAATCACCTGATGCATAGTGAATTTTGTTCCAGTCTCATTTTCATCTTGCATATCTTTATTTTTTTAGATTTTTAAAAATAGTGTGTTTTTTCAAGTGATTTTTATCATTCTCTTTCATTTTATTGGATTCTCTATTCACATGGAAAGTTGTTAGTATCAGGTTTGTGTTTCCCTTCATTTATTTCTTTTGTATTGATTTCTATCTCTTTTTAAGGTGGTTCTTTATCCTCGAGATTAGTTTCGCTTACACTACTTTGATGCTAGTTTGTTTCCACAGGCTCCTCTCCTACTCTCCATGTCTGTTCACTTGTCCTTTATTAAGTTATATGAATTTGCTCAAATTGTTAACTTCTTTATCTTTCTTTTATTCAAATCTATCTGCCTATCATCTCTCTCTCTCTCTCTCTCTCTCTCTCTCTCTCTCTCTCTCTCCCTGTCTCTCTCTCTCTCTCCCTGTCTCTCTCTCTCTCTCTCCCTGTCTCTCTCTCTGACTCTCTCTCTCTTTCTCTCTCTCTCTCTCTTTCTTTCCCTCTCTCTCCCCCTCTCTCTTTCATCTTTCTATCATTAATCATTTATCTTCTTTCCCACTATTTTGTCCTTTCTTTTTCCCCATCCATTTATATAAATAGTTCAAAATCTGCCCTCTTTCCCCTTCCAACCTACTATTTTAAGTATCTTTATTTGGCTGAGTCTTTTTCTAATAACTTCTTATGCGTTGTCCTTCACATTGTTCTAATCCATAGACTTATTTACTCCTTCCTTCTTAATTTTCTCCTGGTCCTTTATGGGGATAAATTTCTGAAGAACTAAGTTTGACTCTCTCTTCTGTCTAATTTCTATGTTATTGCTTTCTTCTCCTCTAGAGTTTTCACTTTTTTCCCCATTCTTAGAAATATAAATGCATAAAGGCTGAAATATCAGATGGGAGCATTGTTGCATGGGTCTCTGTCACATGTTGTGAAATCCATTCTTATTCTCTCCTTTATCATGATTACCATTCTTAAGGCTACCTCTAGTTCTTTGTTCTACCCCCATATTCCACTCCCACTCCAGGTGCTATTTGCCCTTAAGGATTCACATATCCCATCTCCTGGGGTAGAATCTTTCATTTTCCCTTCTTGGGTATGATGCCTATACTCATACAGTCCCTTCCTTTCATTGTTTTTATCCTCTTCTTCCACATGTCTCTCCCCATTTTTGAGACACTAAATTAATTATCTCTTCACTGTTCACCTTGGAACTTTGTAGGGGTGTATCATCTATTCTCCTGTATTCTTTACCTTCCCTCTCTCCATTTGAGCAACTTTGCCCTCTGTTATTCATTTGCCAATGATATATTGATTCACTTATAATAAGTGAGGAGATTTTGTTCATTGAATATTAATTCAATTCTTCCACTTTCCCTTCACCTGATATTGCTCTTCAATTTTTAGCCTCTTGTTTTCTTGTTTTCCTCTTAACAGTCCCTCTTTGTGCTTTATTTTATCCTATAATGTCATCCCTCTCATTTAAAAATAATAACCTATAAACATTAAGAAATTATTTCATTATTTGGCCTTCTATTAATATCTTTTTATGTTTCTGAATTTTGAGTTGTTTGCAACTTGAGTAATCTGCTCAACTGTGCAATTTTAAAGAATTGTTTCAATGCTTCTAATTTGCAGACTTTCCATATTTGTTCACTAATGATTAGACTTGGGTTTGCAGGTTGTTATTTTGGGTTGCATTTGATCTTTCACTTTTTGGAATATAATTCCAGTTCTCTCCAGAGATTGCTCATGAATGTAGAATAATCCTTAGTTATTAGAAATGCTTTTTCTTCATAATTGAAAATCTTTCTTCTCACTGCTCATAGAATTAGTCATTTGTTATTGAAAATTTTAAATTTATCCATTGCTTGTCTTAAAGTTTGAATTCTTTTGTTTTTCCCTGAAAGCAGTCTATGGATCCTTTCAACCAGGTTTCTGTCTGTATTAAGAAGTTCTGTATAGTTTTCTTGTATTACTTCCTACAATATTGTGTTCAGGAATTTTGATTTGTCATTTTCTTCAAGGAGACTTTTATTTTGGTCCTTTGCTATTTCTCTGTATCATGTCTTTAAGGTCAGTTGCTTTAGCTTGGATAGAATTCCTAAGTTTCTTTTAACATAGCTGCCTCTTGTTTTTCTTTGGCCAAGCTATGTTCTAAATTTGTTGTTCTCATAGAGATTCTTCTTCTTTGGAGAGATTCTCCATTTACAATTAAATTTTCCTACCTTGCATTTTCTGAATGTGTGTGTGTGTGTGTGTGTGTGTGTGTGTGTGTGTGTGTGTGTGTGTATGTTTAATTCTATGTTGAGAGCACTGATTTCTGGCATAAATTCATTCCTAATTTCTCCTTCTAAAAATTTTATTTCTCCTCTGAACCATTCTTGAGTTTTGTGCTATTCCTGTGATCTCTGGGCAGTTTGCAAAAGTCTCTTCTTCATCATGTAATTTTGGTTGATTTTACTTCATTTTATAATACTTGCTTGATGTGCTTTGGTGTCTGTCTCTTTGGAGATTTACTCAATCTTCCTTCTGTTTTTTTTTTTTATGATATTCTCTGTTGGTTTATCTCCTTAAAATTAAGGCTTATGTTTGAGCTTTCTCTCTTGAACCTTTGGTTTTTCAATCTCTCTCTCTAGTATTTCTCATTACATTCTTCTGGTTTCTTGCTTCATTCTTTGATTCCTTTCCCTTCAGCTGCTATGTAGACATCCAAAATGGGGCTGTTGGACATCCTTTCTAATTCTTAGGTTTCTGGATTCTAGGGGGTCTGATAAGTACAGATTCATGTCCTGAATAAACTCCAGAGGGGAAAAACTGGTCCCATCTGGGGTCCTAGTCCCCTATCTCTCAGGCCAATACTCTTGTTCCCTTAGCATTTGGCTCTGAGCTCATTTTCCACCTGCTCCATCCCTTCAGTAACTCTCCCTTTCCTTTGCATAAGTGGGCAGAGTCACTGTGCTGGACATATATAGAATAAGTGTGCTTCATCTGCTTATGCTATCAGGTGGGGAGGAAGTGGAGAATGTGGCCACAGTCCTCAATATACTAATAAATTAGATAACTGAACTTTAATGATGATTAATAAAATGTATAAATGATTGAAAATGACAATTTCATATCAATTGAGGTTGCAACTGGAGATCGATAAATTAAATTGTCCAATTTCAGAGGAAGAAAATAAGCTTTTTATCATTGAATTTCAATTATTTCACTACTTCAAGAAGCCATGATTTCATTAGTATGCTTTACTCCTCCACCAATACTGATTACAATCCTTCTCTCTCTTTGTAGAGCTGCTGTGGCTGACTATTTCATCACTTTGCCATCAGTGTATTATCTGGTGAAATAGCACTAGGTCCAAATGGGCTCATAGGTCATTTTTCTAAGTGTGATACAGTATAATTAAACATTAAATGAAGAAATAATCCCTGCAAAATATAGGCTTCCTAAATGTAGAGAAACATGACTACTTCATAGTTTTTTGAAGCAAATATGGTCTTAATTTAGAAACCTGACAGACTTCTCTAAAAAAGAATATGAAAAATTTGCCTAATCAATACAGATGCAAAATATTAAAATATTTGGCAACATAAAGCAGAAATACATTGGAAACCATTACTTATATACAAGTAGGAGTTATATCAGGTATTCTAGAAATTCAATATTGGGAAAAACTACCAAGAAGAAAAAAATTTTTAAATCATATTATTTGTATGAATAGTTGCAGCAAAGATCTTTGACAAAATCTAACATAAATTTATTATTTAAAAATACTCAAAAGAATAGGAATCATGTTGTCTTTCATTAATGCAATAAAGTACATATACTTTCAACCAAAAGTTAACATTATACATAATGGAGAACCTAGAAAAATTTCCAGCAAAGGCAGTTATGAAACAGATACCCACTTCCATCACAACTATTTGACACAACAATAGAAATGTTAGTAATTACAAGTCAAGAAAAAGTAGTAAAAGGAATTATATTATTAGAAATGAAGTATCGGGCAGAGTAAACAGTAAATCCCCATAACTCTCTCATATTCAACTCCAAACAATCATAAACTAGCTCCCCGAGACAAATCCTGGAACACGAGAACCAGCAAAAAGATGGAGTGAAACAATCTTTTCGCCCAAAAAACTTGGAAGATTGACAAGAGAGGTCTGTCTCACTTGGGTAAAAGGAGAATGCAGTACAGCACAGGAAGAAGCCCAGAAAGCCAGCAGCAAGCCCCACCTCAGCAAACCAGCAAGAGATCCTGAGCCACAGTGCCGTGGAGCATGCAAATGCCAACACCAGGACCCCCTTCATGCCTCAGCATAGCCAGGGGAATGGGAAGACTGCAGCTCTGAGAATGGCCAGGTGCTTCAGCATAGCCCTAGGCAAACAAGGAACCTTCAGAGACAGACCACCTCATACTTCAGTATATCCCTGGGGAAATGCAGAAACACACCCACTGGCCTCAGCACATGCCAGACACCATCACCAGAACCCTGGCTCAGTGCCAGATAAGCCGCCACCATCAGTGCAGCACGAGGTAAACTGCCAGGCCTGCAGCCCCTTACACAAGAAGCCTACATCATGTCAGCAACATCGTGTGATCAGCTATGAATGACTCAGCTCATTGCAACACAATGATCTAAGACAAATACAAAGGACTCAGGAAGGGAAATGCTGTCTACCTCCAGATAAAGAACTGATGGACTCTGAACTCAGATTGAAGCATACTTCTTTTCATTTACTCTATTCTTTTCCATGTTGTTTTTCCTTTTGATCTGTTTCTTCTTTCACAACTGTGACTAATATGGAAATACGTTTTACATGATAGCACATGTATAAGCTATATCAACTTGCCCGCCATTTTCAGAAGAGGGGAGCAAGGGAGGGAGAAAAATTTGGAACTCAGAATCTTGTAAAAATGAATGCTAAAAATTTTCTTGACATGTAACTGGGGAAAAAAATAAAATACTATTAATAAAAAAAGAAATGAAGTATCATTTTGTGCAGATGGTAGGATTATTTACAAAGAAAATCCTCAAATCCCAACAAAAACTAGTTGAAACTTGAAGAAAACAAGACAACCTCAAATTCTCACATGGTATAGTTAGATACCTTAAAAATAATATTTGAAAAGTACTCACTTGGAGCAAATTTAGTTGGATGGATGGATGCATTTGTGTTCATTTGCAGAAATGAGGGGAAAAAAAACCTTCAGACCTCAGGATTTGTTTCCTATGTGGAAGTAGCTTAGAGATGGAATAGGGTTAGACAGGACTGAGGAAAATTCACCAGGTGTGGGAAGGCTTTGGAATACCAGGCATTCTTTATAAATGACACAGCTTTGGTCCTTAGGTCCTGTGTAATATGAATTATAGAAGACAGTCTGACCCAACGGGGAACACTCACACAGAGAGAATAACCTGGTAGCATTGCTTATAACCCTTGACCTCCTTCTGCCACCTCCAGCCCTAAGAGGAGGCAGAACATGGTGGTAAGCTATGGGCCTAGTAGCAAAGGCTAGGTGAAGAAGCTGGAGCAAATGTAATTTTTTCATAGGGCCTGCAGAGAATGAGGAGGTACAGGAAGAAAGTATACCCCAATAATCCATTCTGTTGTCAAATAAAAGCGTTTGTGGAGTCAATCTTATTATACATCCAAAGGTAACAAGAAACATCATTTCATGGAATATTTGTCCATCTCACATAGCACAGCTCATGATAAATACAAAAATACTAACATGAAAATAAGTATAGTTTATGTACCAAAATTGATTTTATAGGTAGAGAAATCCATGAAGAGATAGACAAATTCTCTTGAGAATGCCTTATAATTCTCTAAATCACCTTGGTAACTTTTATGTAAAGGTGGGAATAGGTGGGGGTGGAAAGAAATATGCTAGGAAACATTGGTAAAGAATAAGGAATGTGAAAAAACAAAAAGCAAAAAACAAAAAAAAGAATAAGGAATGTGAGTGGTCAAATGATTCTAAACAGCATAGAAACTTTGTGTCTCTACATCATGAATACTTTCTTTACAAGAATCAGTAAATGCCAGACATGATAATCAGCATAAAAAATGAAATTGTATTTTCAAAGACAGGAAACAACTTATACTGATATTGGCAGTTACCTCTGTGTAGTCACCTTACTGACTTGTTAAAACAAAGATTGAAAAATCACGAAAAGATATAATGTATAATTGAAACAATTTAATCCTGATCTATTAACACGAGCTATTGATCATGAAAAAGTGAGTAATGTATAGAAGGAAAGATAAAGACACAGACCATAATAATCTTAACCAAAAGTTTAAATTATTAGAATCCATAAACCAGTAGGCAAAAAAGGCCTAGAAATGGCCTTAGTCAGCAAATACTTCACTTGTCAAGCAGAAAGATATGACAGCTAAGTGCAGCAGTAGCTTAGAATACAGACTTGCTTGCAAAATCTTTTGGGAAAGAACAATGAAAGATTATGAGTTTTACTGCCTCCTAAAACAGAGAGTAGCAGTTGTGGGTAAAATCAATTTAAAAAGAAAAAAAAAGTTTGGTGAGAGTCACAACTAAGCAAAGTTCTTTGAAGTTAAAACAGAGGGAATGTAGAAAAGATCTGCAAAGAACATGTAACATCTCAACCCAGTTGGACATATAGAGAATATATGAATGTCAGTAAAGAGAATCAAGTTGGGAAAAAGGATAGGATTAAACCAAGTATACAGAAAGGTTATCCATGCTGGAGGTGGCAGTTATGTGGGTATTCAGGATCAATTCACAAGGAATCAGAGGAAGATATCAAAGATGTGGGAAAACTCTCAGACTCTACTACACTTGAGAAACAGGTGAGCAAGAGAATACTCACAATGACCAACCTGTATGCTCATTTTCCCATCTATTAATGGCACCTACCTCTCAGGGCTGTTGGAAGGATCAAATGAAACGGTGTTTGTAAAGGTGTTTAGCGCAGTGCCTGGCACATGGTAGGTACTACCTAAATGATTATTTCCTTCCTTTCCTCTTCTCCTTATCCACATAAATTTTTGTGAGAATTAGCTATATATGCATTGAAGATATACTTGAAGCTATTAGTAGGATTAGTAGGGAACAGAGAGGCAAGTAATATTCTACAGCAAACCACTTCTTTATCATCATAAAATTGACTGAAAGATGCAGATAGTTCAAAATCCCAAACCCCATTGTATTTATGGTTTGTTGATTTTTTAAAATTTATTTGATTTGTTAGAACAAAACATACCCCTAGAGGCTTTCTTCCAAAAATTTCTCTCTGAATCATCTATCAGAATCACTAAGTTTCCTTGAAAGATGTAATAACAGAGATAACATTGTTCAGCAACTCTCCATTGTAAACATTATATGAGATGTAAAACAGTAAAAAATTGCCAGAGATATTTGCCACCATAATGGAGGAGACACAGCATAGAACATAAGTTGAAAAGAGATGCTGAGGGACTCCAGATATTCCTGTTTTTAGATTACATTGCATTGGTTGTATCAAGTCTTAGAGCATTGCTTTCAAAATGGGCGGGCATGGATAGGTTGTCATCTGTATCAGCAAAGGGAACTTCCAAATAAACGAGATCACAATTCCATTTGAGTGATTATTGGTCCAAAGCCTGTATGTAAGCTGCTAGAGTCTCTAAGTATCCAAGTATCAGGACTTCACTGGCAGAGAATTCCTCACCCTCAAGACCTATCTTAGTTTGTTTCTTCCTGCTGGTCTGAGGCAGACAGAATGGAACTGGCCAAACATTTTATTCTCACTCCCTTGAATCACTAGGCACTTCCATCTGGTCTACCAGTTTCTCAGGCAAAGTCATGTGCTATAGTCTCATCTTTTTATACCAATTTCCTGAATGCAATGTGAGGGGCTTAATCCACCTCCACCCATTTTTTCTCTTTTCCCCAAATGCTACTTGTCCTTTGCAAACTCTTCATTGTCTCTCCTTAAATTGTTCTCCATTATGAGCCCCACTTATCAGCCAAATATCTTGAGACAAGCACATTTTATTTTGAGAAATCAGCAAAGACATGTAGTCCATAGATGCCCTGTGATGAACTCATGAGAGGATAAGGACAAGAGTCTTATAGAATGGGCAAACATGGATGGATTGGGATTTGTAGCTTGGGAGGGAATATTCACACTGATGAGATCACAGATCCATTTGAGGATGTGAGTATAGCCATATGGTTTCCAATTATGGAATACTGTAATCTCAAGAATTAAAATTGTGAATGACCCAAAGGGCAATGGTAAAACATATGGTGGGCAAAAAATAGGCTGCAGTGAATTACCAACTATGACTTGCATACAAAATGACAAAAATTGTATTATTCATGAGATAAATGGATTGAAAAAGGAGGTAAGGTGGTCAGGTAGTGAGAGTGAAGATTAGAAGATGGACAGTTCAATTGCAATATTGATATTCATTATATGTTAAAAGTTCCAGGGAAAGGTGTCCAGTATATCAGGCAAAACTCCCTATGGAAGTCACTAGGAGGACATGAATGAGAGTCACCTAAGTTCGGAAGAGGTGAATGGGTAGGTTGTAATCTGTGTCATTAGGAAGGGTATCACTTTAACATTTAACTGTTCACAGATCCACTGAAATATTGGGAGCACTGATGTATAAATGAGATAGGAGGAGGAAAGAGAAAAAATTCCAATATTCACTATATAAATTATTATTCATTTTATGTTAAACACATAAAGGATTATTTTTCTAACAAGCAAGATTTATGGGGCTGTTTTATATTTTGCACAACACTTCATATATGTGTTATCTGTCCTGAGTCTCCCCAAAACTTTGTGAGGCAGATACTACTGATACGATACTGATATTATGAGCCCCACTTCTTAAATGGGGAAAGAGGTTCGGAAACTAATCACAAAGCTAGTAAATATCAATGGGTCTTTCTGATTCCAAATCCAGCATTTTAATACACCATCATGTCTCAGTCAAGGAATTATCTCCATAGAGAGTGAATTTTCTATCATTAGAAGTGTGCAGGTTGAAGTGGGGTGAGAAGAGGGGAACCATTTGTGAGGAATGTTTTATGGGCCATTTTTACATGTGTGGGGTGTTTGAACCAGATCACCACAGAAGTCTCATCTAATTCTGGGATTCTCGGATTCTGTGACTAGGCCTTGCAGTTGGATGGAATGCCTACATCAACGTTGCCAGAGCCTAGCTGTTTCAGTTGTCTAGACAAAGCCTTGGTCTCCTGGTTGTGCTCTTGGCAGAATTCCACAAGTTGTGATGAGTAATACAAATGGATTCTATTTTAAAGATGCTAATTACTCTTTAAAAATACTATTATAGGACTCTGCATTAGCCCTTTTTAAAAACAGAAATAGCCAAATGACAGTTACAATAAGTCTCATAAGTACCATAACCTAGAAGAAGCTGTTTTCAAAGTTATGTTCTTTTTATAGTTCACATGAAGCTTAGCAATTTCATGATCAGGAAGAAATGCTTCATTCATGTTTAAAATTATTTTTCAGCATGGCCCAAAATAATCTTGTTACTACAAATGAATATAATTGTATAGGGAAATTTTTACATAACATGTTTCCCAGGCATAACTAGAGACTCTTCTTCGATTCAATTCAATTCATTTCAACTGTCACGGGGCATCTATTTTTGTGTCCAGTGATGTGGTAGATAATATGGAATTTTAATGGAAGGATTTCAAGACCTGATGCCTATCCTGAAGGATTTTACAATTTTGTTGGGGAGACAAGGCTTACATCCATGTAGCTGTTTATCTGAGGAACAAGGTCAAGGAAAGTAACAAGCACAAGTACTTCTCCAGTGTCACATCATGTCACAGAGGTGACTTCCATTGTTAAAGGCTGTGCTACAAAACCCACGTTCTAACAGGCCCTATTTATCTGGAAAGACATCAGGTATGGATTCAGGATGGCCTTTTGGCCTTCTTTTGTCTGAGCA
Organism: Vombatus ursinus; assembly: GCF_900497805.2. Classification (NCBI taxonomy): domain Eukaryota; kingdom Metazoa; phylum Chordata; class Mammalia; order Diprotodontia; family Vombatidae; genus Vombatus; species Vombatus ursinus. Next base: position 11,960,780 of record NW_020954610.1, on the reverse strand, counting down.
CTAGAATGGATAATTTTGCAAAGGCCTATCATCAGAAGATTGGCTACCAGGTGATGACCTCATTTATTTCTTTATTTTGGCTTAAGCATCTCATTATATTGGCTGCTAAGACATGGAGGAGTTGTGATCTGTGTTGATGAAGGAAAGACCAATAATGATAAAATCACCAGTCCTTGACATACAGGTAAACCAGCATATCAGCTGTTAGAGACCTATGCTACATTGATATGTAGGCAAAAATTTCCCATCAAATATGGCTTATTAAAAACTTGAGGGGGGGGGCAACTAGATGGCACAGTGGTTATAGCACTGGCTCTAGAGTCAGGAGGACCTGAGTTCAAATCCAGGCTCAGACACATAACACTCACTAGCTATGTGACTCTGGGCAAGTCACTTAACCCCAATCGCCTTAGCAAAGAACCAAACCAAAACAGAACAAAACCTGAGGGAGGCCACCTAGTGATAGACAGCCAACCTCAGAATCAGGAAGACCTAAATTCAAATCTGCCTCAGACACATATTGGATTTTCACCCTGGGTCAATCATTTCACCTCTCAGTGTCCCAGACAAATTTTCTTAGACCATAAGTTGCAGAGAAGATGCCAATCTGCATGATAGAGTGAGTTTTTTCATCAGAAGTTTTCTATACCAATGAAATCATAGACATACAATCCTTTTCTGGGTTTTTGTGACATTATTCTCTTCTGAGTCTCCTCCTTCATATCTGACTTCTCCTCAGTCTCTTTTGTTGCTTCATCATCTACATCGAACATGTGGCCTGCTGCCCACGTGTAGCCCACAGCAGCCTTGAATGCAGACCCATCTAGATTAAATGTAATTGGGAAATATTTAAGGGAATAAATAAAAAAATATAGTAAAACATCGATAACATGACATTTAAAAACAAAGTCAATATATAGCTCACAGGGATCCTTATTATGGATTAATGGTCTTTGTTTCTATTTGAATTTGACACCACTGATCTGTATTATGTTCCTTATGTTGGATATTCTCCAGGGCTCTGTCTTAGGTTATCTTCTTACCACACACACACTCTTTCTTTCTCAATAAACTTGCCATCTCCTATGTTTTTAATTGTTATCTTTATGCAGATGATATCCAGTCCCAATATCTCTACTGAGCTTCAGTCCCACACCACCAGTTGCCTATTAAACATTTCAAATGTATTTCCCAGAGACATGTTAAATTTTAATGTCTAAGAGAGAACTGATGGTCTCCGCACACACACTCTCTCCCAAGCTTTCCCATTTTGCACACTTCCTTATTTTTGTTGAAAACATCCTTGTTCCAGTCTTCTAGGTTCATACAGTTATAGTGTTGTAGTAAACTCTTCAGTCCTCCTCACCCAAGAATTATCTAATTGTCCTCTCAATTACCATTCCTACTTGCCCAAAATTCCTCACATCTGTCTCTTTCTCTTTTTTTCTCATGCAACCACTATCTTAGTTCCAGTTCTCATTACCTCTCACATAGATTATTGCAAAAGCTTCCTAATTAGTCTCCCCATTCCAAGCTTCAAGTGTCACCATTCCAAGTCCATCTTATACGTATCCGATAAAGGGATTTTCCTTAAGCCTAGATTTGACCATGTCACTTGCCTACTCAATAAACTTCAATGGCTCCCTATTACCTCTAGAATAGAACAAAACCACCTCGGTTTAGTTTGGCCCCAATCTATCTTTCTAGTTCCATTGTACGTTACTCTCCTCCTGGACTGTAATGTAGCCAAATTGGACTGCTCTTTCCCAATCACATATGGTGTTACATCAATCTCTTTGCACTGGCTGTCTCACATGCCTGGAAGGTACTCCCTCCTCATATCTGCCTTACAAAAGTAGAAGTCCACTCTATTCTTTTCCTTCAAGACAAAGTTCGGGTGCTACTTTCTATGTGAAGGCTTTCCTGATTCCCACCAACTGCAAATTACTGCCCCCCCGACCCTTTTATATCTTTTTATATCAATTCTGGAGAAACAATATATGTTGATTATATAAACTATATATAAAATATGTGACATAATGCATATATTATATATGTAGAATATATAGAATTATTAGTATACATGATATGTGAGACATAAGGCACATATTATATAAGTTCTTGTCTCTTCCATTAGAATGCAAACAAGCTCCTTGAGAGTAAGGACTGTTTAATTTTTTGATTTTATGTCCCCACACAGTACTTTGTGCATAGTAAGAACTTAAATCTTATTGAAGGACTCTCCTATAAAACCTAAATGCAGTTTATAATAGTAATTTTTCAGAGTATACTGATATATGTATATGAATGTATATCATATACATATATAAATGTATGTATGTATTTGCATATAGATAAATTTACATATAGTCTGTTCAAAGAAAGACTATTTTAAAGATGTCACTTATACTTTGGGATGACCTTTAGTTAGATGCATATAAGACACAAGTGTTTATGGAATTCAAAACAAAGAGCAAGGTAAATTTCAAGTTATCCTCAAGAAAAAAAAATGCAACTTTTTAACTTGATGAAGAGGGAAAAAAAAGTAATCTCTAAGAGATTATTTAAGCGATCTAGAAGGTGCTTTCCATCATTTGATCCTTTGTATATCTTATATTATTAGGATTCTAGACAGGGACAAATGCCAAATGTAGAGTCCAAAAGGTGGTGATCTGACTTGTTAAATGATTCCGGATCATGGATAAGGCATTTGTATGCATCAGGCAAGTTTAAAACATTGTACCTCCTGTGTGTACACCACATGTCCATTTTCACTCTAGCACATGTAACTTCACTTGTCACAAATAAATGCTCACCAGTCACAGAGCAAAGAATTTTCTGGCATTAAAATATGTGCAATTATAAAAAGACATTAAAAAAGTGTCACTTATTATATTCTCTGTGTCTTACATATTAGATGACTGACTTCTTCCCTTACTTAGCTGGATAGCTTGTTCTACTCTGAGCTAAACCAAGGATTCTCTTTTAATTCTGCCCTTTGTCTTCTGCTTAAGAGATTGGCAGCCGGTGATGGACCATTGTGGTTGCCACTAAGACTCACTGCCCTGTAAGACACAGCTTGAAAATTTGATCACAAATACTACAGAGTAACAGGACTGGAGGAAAGATTTCCAACTTATCTCCTTACTTTTGCATTTATTGTTCCTTGAAATGCTCTCCTTTCTTAATTCTGCCTCTAAGAATTTCAGGTTCCTTCAAGACTCAATTTAAGTTTGACCTTCTGCAGGGGGCCCTGATAAGGGCCCCCACTCCATCAGTTCCTAGTTCCTTTCCTTCTAAAGTGACCCTCTCTTTATCTTCAATGAATCTGTCAAGAACCTATTTCTGTACATATCATCTCCCCTACTAGGATGTAAGCTTTTTAAGGGCAGGTTTTATTTTTGTTTTTTTTCTTTGCATCCCTAGCCCTTAATACATTGATTACCTGACACATAGTAAACAGTGAATAAATGTTAATGGACTGAATGATCCAACCTAAGGAAAAGGTGAAAAGGTAAGGGAAAGAGGACTTGGTGCCACTGGCCAACTTACAATATTTCCCTAGTAAGCCAGATTAATCTGTTGCCTTGGGATACTTAGAGATTACTTCAGAAGATCCCTGAAGCACAGACACCTAACAGAGGAAACAGACAACATAGCTCACTTGGGAGCTCCAGTTGGGAGGCCATTGCAGAGGAGGCAACTGGGGACTGCAAAGATCTGTAGTTCAGTGTAGACGTATGAGAAGGAAACTAGCAGGCTAGATTGGGAATTTTTGTGACCAAGAGAAGAGATGGAAAGATGGAGTCTATCTTCCACGTTATCCATGAGGAAATTTTCCCAGTTTTGAGTAGGGGCTTAAACCAAACCTAATATGTAGCCTGCATTCTTTGATCAATGAATCTTTGAAAAAAGGATGACAACTGAAATGACAGCCACAATAGATAAACTATGCCAATGACAGTTGCCTTGGCAGATAACATAAACCAGGCCAGGGTATCTTTCCTTCTCATTTTGTCTCATCAATCAAACCAATTAAGTGACCTCATGAGAGAAATACTAGTATTCAGTTAGATAAGCCCAAGTTGAACATTTCATTAAATGTTTTATCTGGGATCATAAATTTCCAATTTTCATCCTTTCTGTGGCAGTATCTGATATCAGAATGCTAATTAGCTGTGAAACTAATTTTCATGTCACAGTGAAATTATAGGTTAGGGTTATTTTTTAAAGAATAAAATACCCCTCCCCACCCTAACAATCATTCTAGCACACATGTACCCTCTACTCTTCTGCCCAACCATGAATATCACCATAAATGGGGAGGAGCTTCAGTATACTCTTTCTCTTATGTGTCAAGGATATCTGAACTTTAAAATGAAAGCAGATAGAAAGGACTGAGCACTTTTTATTGTTTTTTTTCTCTTCACGTTTTTAATGTAAAATTTAATGCTATATTAGCATGACTATTCTTTTTATAATGGGCTTAGAATTAAAATAGCCTCTACCTGTGGTTACTTCCTCCTCTAGGTTCCAAATAAGTAGCAAAGGAGTTGCCAGACATGCTGAGGGCTTGAAAATCCATGGGACTTGGAATCCAACTAATTGCTTGACCACTGCTGTTAGGGTTGGGTAAGGCATGGTCTCATTTACTGGCTTTTGCTAGTGAAGGGGAAAAAATTGGTGCGAGGAAAGCAGAGGAATGCGGGGGATAGTAGGGAGAAGATGGTCTATTAGGGATCCATGAACTTACAATCAAACCCCAAATACTTTTCATTGTGTCATTCCTTTCCAAAACTATGGGACTCAGAACTTAGCATCTTGGATACCAAATTTGTCTAAGGACTTAATTGTGCTGCCTAGGACAATCCACAAAAATATTGTGATTACTTTACAAAGATCAGTAATAGAATCAGTAGGACAAACACTCTCTGGCTTGATTGCCAAGTGAAGTGCCTTTTGGGGACCTACATACCCAAAGAGTTGAAATATACTTAAGAGATTTATAGCCAAAGTCACATTGCCCCTCCCCCCTCCTCTTAACTCAGTACTAATTCAAATTCCCTGTTTATACAGTCTCATCCATATCTGACAACATTAAGGGGTGACATGGTGGGTAAAGTACAGGACTTAGAGTTAGGGTGATTCCTCTTCCTGAGTTCAAATCCAGCCTCAGACACTCACTAGCTGTGTGACTCTGGGCAAATCATTTAACCCTGTTTGCCTCAGTTTCCTCATCTGTAAAATGAGATGGAGAACGAAATGGCAAACTACTCCACTATCCTTGCCAAGAAAACCCCAAATGGTATCACAAAAAATCAGATATGATTGAAAATGACTGAATAATAACAAAGCAGTGGCTAGAGAGTTGAATATGGGGTCAGGAAAATGTGAGTTTGAATCCTTTCTCAAATGTTTGTTTTCTAGCTCTAGGATGCTTGGTGAATCATTTAACTTTTCTCAGCCTCAGTTACCCCATCTACAAAATGGGAATAATAATAACAATACCTGGCTTACACAGTTGTGAGAATCAAATGAAACAATATATGAAAAATGCTTTGCCTTCAAAGCATTAGCTATTATAACCTACATATCTATACTTACATAATTCCTATGTTCTTAATTAATTTTCTTTCTTCATTTGTTCTACAGTGAACTACATGCACACTCTATCTGCTATTCCAACTACTCCAGCAAAACTGCTTAAGGGGTTCTACCTGACAGACCTTTACCATCACTATGTACTAAGCAATGGTCAGGAATCATCCTGATCTTACATGCCATGGGCCAACCAAAGAAAGCAAACAATGGGGATGCTCACTTGTCTTTCCTCCAAATTCTCAACCTTACCAATAGTTCAGGTACAGGCAAGGGTGGGATTTCACCCCACCCCAATTAATCACAGAAAGTCCATCCATCATGATTGAATAAGTCCATCTAGAAGGTAAGCAAGGTGGGAATAAATCCTTTTATTCAATTTGAAAGAATTATAGTACTTTGACCATTGAATGAAGGCAGATGACACCAAATGGGAAATATTTTATGACTGACTGAACAAATCAGACCACCTCCAGGACAATAAAAATTGGGGTCAGTCAAGATTTCCATGAATAGATTGTGCCCCCTGAAGCCCAGTCAATGGGATAAAGGGGAAGGGGATTTTGGGAGGAGGAACTTGCGTTAGGGTATAATTAAGCCTTGCTTTCTGTAACCAGCTTGTACTGATTCAAGTCCTTTCTGGCCCTTGCCATTAGGATGACCAGGGGCGGTACCCTTTCTCATGAGAAAGCAATAAACTCCTTTCTGCTTTCAAGGTAAAATTAAATAAATAAAGAAAAATAAATTAAAAATAAAAAACAAACAAAAAAATTGGGGTCAGTCAAGTGAAGAACCAGTCTGGTGACAGAAGAGTTCCAGGTTTCCAGTTTGAGAATTGGAGCCAAGTGTTTGAGAGGGAATCACTACGGGTGGGACTAAGAACTTCCTCTCTCTCACCTTTCTTTTCCTCTTCCAAAAATCTACCACATCATTGAAGACACTGGACCAGAAGCACATAATGCATCCAACTGTGATCAGAGACACTGAACCAGTAGGACACAATCCATCCAGAAATGATAGTCACTTGAGGAAAGGCAGCTTCAGGAGTGGTGACTCTACAAGGGAACAGAACTTTAGAACCCACCAGAGAGCTGCACTTAAGGGGAACTTCTTTAGGACCCTGAGAAAGGAGAAAAACCAGGAAGTATTAGTTACCCCTTTGTCTCACCACCTTGTTACATTGTCTGTGCCGCTGTGCTGCTAACTCTGGATGTTTTTGTTTTTTTTTTTAACTGCTATTTAGCTCATATTGCTCTCAAGTCTTTCTCTCAGTCTGCCCGCTCAAACACTGTATATGTCCCTTGAGAATCTCTTGGGCATGACTCAAGTCTTGATCAAGAAGTTACCAAACTCCTATTATATATTAATGTAATCATTTATGTAAAAAAAATTAATTTAAGTAAAAAGAAAATGCACTTCTGGGAGAGAAATAAGACAAGGAAGGTATTCCCAAGGATTTAAGAAGGAAGGAGGCATCATTGAAGTTTATAAAAGATCACAGCATGATAGGTCTAGGCTATCTCGTTCAACCTGTTCATTTTACAGATGAGAAAATGGAGTCTTAGAAAGGTCCAGTTTTCAGAACCAAATGTAGAACTCCAGAGCAAATCATACAATAGTGAGAAACCTAAAAGGAGAACAGTACTACTCAGGTCAATGAGTTAACAAGACCTTATTAAGTACTTACAATGTGCCATGCATTTTAGTGATATAAAAAAAGGCAAAAACACAATTTGTGCCCTAAAGGAGTTCACATTCTAAGGGGAGAAAAGGCATGTAGACAATTAGGTACACACCAGGTAGAGAGACAGAAGAGAAGGGAGCTACTCTGAGTGAAAAAGACTTTACTAGCTGAGAGGAAGAAAGGAGAGGCAGGAAAGGTCTCCTGCAGAAGGTTGGATTCAAGTCAAGTCTTAAAGGAAGCCAGGGGAACTAAGCAGTGGATATAAGGGGGCAGAGAATTCCAGGTGTCAGGGGATAGAGAGTACAAAGGCTCCCAGGAAATGGAGTGCTGTGTTTGCTGAAGTGTAAACAGGCCACTGTTATGGGACTATAGAGTCTGTGTAAGGAGACTGAAAAATTAGAAAGGAGCCAGGTGATAAAGAGTATTAAATGCCAAACAGAAGTTTATATATGATCCTGGAGGTAATAGACAGTCACTGGAGCTCAATGAGCAAGGAGAGGAGTTATATGTGACATGGTTAGAAAAATTACTGTGCCAGCTGCATGGAAGATGGATTGGAATGGGAAGACAGTTGAGAGAAAGGGAATGACCAGTTAGAGGGTGATTGTGGTAGTCCAGGCTAGAGGTGATGAGGTCCTGAAGCTTGTTAGCAGAGAGAAGTAGTAACAAAAAGAAATTGGGAGCACCCGTTGACAAGAGGAGAAAGAAATTTAGGCCAAGAAAAGTGAGGTGCTAAAGGTAGGAAATCATATTAAGAAGTTTACTCTTTGGAGCAGGAATAGAAGTAAATATCTCATTTGGGCTCTCAGAGGGCACATCCACATCTGAAGCCATCATTTTGTTCATAATACATGTGTGTTTAATAGATCTATGTAGGGCAGCTAAGATAACTCAATGAGCTGACAAATACCAACATTTTTTATGAAGGAAACAGGAACCATTACATTTTCACAATGCAGAGCCAGTCAGCCCTGGTTTCAATTAACAAGGAGACAGAGAAGCAGAAAGATAGACAGAGAGACGGACAGGAAAATGAATTTCAAAAAGGATGTTGTGTGGGGGTGGGCCAATAAGCAGGCATGTAAGCAAAAGTGGGAAGGAAACAGTTGGCCAAGCCATGTGTACTGTCCTCTCTAGCACTAATTAAATGGTTTTTGTGGGGGGGCCGGGAAAGATGCTGAAGACAATCCAATACCCTGGACAGTTCCTGGAAATGGCAGGGAATAGTCAGCAATAGCTTTATTATGAAATTATTCTGGAAGCTGTGCATTCATTCAATAAATATTTATTGCTCACATACAATGTACATTTTCAGTGTATAGGCACAATCACAGATTTTGAAAACCATTCTTACCTAAAATTTCTTATAGTCACTGAAAATCCATGCCCCATATCAATTGCCAGCTTTAAGGTCTTGTTTCATTCATAAGGGTATTTGAGTGTTTTAGAAGGAGAGGGGTGAAGTTAGTCCGTTTGACTGGGCCTTGTCTTTGGGGAGGAGCAATTACATGTATAGAGACTTAGGATGTCTCTGAGGGCTTGTCTTTACCTGAGATTTTTAATTTATGATGTTTGGAAAATGTGTGTGGATGCCTTGGAGAATAACAATTATAGTATCTTAACATTTTCACAACATTTAATTTACATACATTCTCTCATGTCATTTTCAAAAAATCTTTCAGGTTGGTAGGACAAATATTATTGTCCTATTTTATCAATCAAACTGAGAGTCAGAGAAGTTATATAACTTGCCGAAGATCCCAGAGATGAAGAGTGGATATTTCAGAACTTCATAGGATTGTAGGGTTATAGATACAGAAGTATGAGAGACCTCAGAATCCATCTAATCCAACCTCCTGATTTTGTAAAGAAGGAAACTGAGGCCCAGAGACTTTAAATGATTTGTCTGAGGTCATAAAAGTAGTACTATACAAGGCAGGATGTCCGGTCCTCTGACCCCAAGTCCAATATTCTTCCCATTGTACTGCACTGGATTGTAGGCTATATGGAAGGGAATAATATGCAAGAAAACTGGAAAAGTAGGAAGGGGATGGATTATGAAGAGCTTTATTCCCTGTAGGATTATACTCATTACAAATATGTGTGTGTGTGTGAGTGTGTGTGCATGTAGACACACATATATAAGTGTATATATTTATATACATATATATGATCTACTTATATATATTCATCATACTCAGAGTAAGTTATTCTTGGTTGGAATATTGGTTTTAGAATATTTTATTCTGGGATTTTTTCTCATTTTTCAGTAGAAGCTGATCCTGATTGTAGTACCTTGGTTCTTGAATTGCTATTTTCTGAATGTTTGAAGATTTTTTTCCCCTCTGACATAGGGTTGTTGAATTTTGGCTACAACATACACACATGTACATATATACATATTCTAAAATTTCAGGACAATTTTCTTTAGTTATTTCTAGTATTATTGTATCCAGATTCTTTTTTTTGGTCATAGTTTTCAGGTAGTTCAATTATTCTTATGTTTTCTCTTCTTGATCTGTTCTCCAGATCAGTTGTTTTTCTTATGCTTCACATTCTCTTCTGTTTTTTTCATTCTTTATATTTTGTTTTATTGTCTCTTGGCCTCTCATAACTTCACTGGCTTCACCTTGCCCAATTCTAATTTTCACGGCGTCACTTTTTTCCTTAAGATTCTGGATCTCCCTTTCCAGTTGGTTGACTTTCTTTTCATAATCTTCTAGTTTTTCTTGGATTGTTCTGACTTAAAAAAAAATTTCCTCAATGTCTCTTATTGATTTTTGAAGTCTTTTTTGACTTCTCTGGTGAATTCTTTTGGGCAGGCGCCCATCTCTAGAGTTATAATTTTTGATGTAATTTTCTCTCCTGAATTGAAACTTTGTGCTAGGGCTAGGACCTGCCCTTGGAAGGGGTGACTGGTTCTGATTGGTCAAAAGTCCTCTATGTCAACTCAGGATAGAATCCTAGAGACCTAGGAGCCCCTGGGCCTGAGTTATCTAAGAATGAGTACTTTGGGGCTGCACTGGTGGTCACCTGCTGTCACTCTGTGACACTTCTAAGTTTACCACCTGGGCTTTTCTGACTCTTCTAGGAAAGTCATGAAACCCTCCTCTTTAGTTTCCCTAGACACAGAGCCTTGTGGTCTAAACATGTCTCTGGCCTGCCTCTGGTCACATTGGGGGAGGACGCTGACTTTGCTGGTGGGATTCTGGTTGACTTTTTGTGCAGTTCTGAGGGTGGAAGTATTCATTGAAGTTATCTATTCTATTATATTTTGAATATCATTTGATCTGTTATAAATTTTAGGGTTTTGCTGGAGTAGGCATGTGGGACTTGGGAGGTCTGCCTCTCATTCAGGCTACCCTTATGGCCATAATTATACATGGAAATGTATAGCATAGTATCATTTTACTAAGATAATCGACATAATCCCTAATATATTCTAATAATATCAAGCTGGAGAAATATGTGATGGATTATACTGTGATTAGGTAGATTATTAACTAATTTCTCGGGTCTCCACTATGTGTTGCTGGGTCTGAAACCCAATACTTGAACCTCTATTGTTCTACACAGCTGGGTCTGCATTAAACCACCAGCTAGAGATGCCCAGTGAAGGCTACATAGTCTTTACTAATCCAGGTTGTAAGATTTTTACACTCTAAAAGTGAGTTAAAATAATGATTGAGTAGGCTATACTGTCACCTCAAAGCTAAGCCAAAGACAAGTGAAGAGAAATCTTAACTGGAATGAGCTCCCTTAATCAGTGAATGCCCAGAAAGTATCAGAAACTGTTGTCTAAGGGATAAAGAAGTGAAACATTTGGGATCTTCCCAAAGAACGTAAGCTATTTGAGGGCAGGCACTGCTTTTCTTTTTGTCATTTTATTTCCAGCACTTAGCCCAGTGCACTTCATATAGCAGGTGGTTAATAAATGCTTATTGGATTGGATTGGATGAGAAACTGACCTAGATAAATCAAAGAACAGGAATGATGAAAGGTGACAAGGACATAGGGAGATTTAAGCATGCTGGTGTGCTGGCTCACCCTGTTTTCTCAATCTTTATGAACTAAGAAACTCCTCAAGCCTTCAGTGCCCTCATTAGCTCCCATGAAACACATGGTGGTGGAATTGCTCTTATCCCTGGAGGAATGTTCTATACTTAACCCACTTTCCTTCCATGAATTGTTTCCATGGTGTTGTTGTTCAGTTGTTTCAGTCATGTCTGACTCTTCTTGACCTTATTTGGGGTTTTCATGGCAAAGATACTGAAGTGGTTTGCCATTCTCTTTTCCAGCTCATTTTACAGATGAGGAAACTGAGAAAACCAGCGTTAAGTGACTTGCACATAGTCACACAACTAGTAAGTGTATGAAGCTGGATTTGAACTGAAGAAGATAAGTGTTCCTGACTCCAGGTCTGGCACTCTATCCACCTAGCTCCCTATTTATATGGTAGTGAACTCCTATTACCATTCTTCTTCCTCTTTTGAACATTTAAGCAGTAGTTTTAACCTGGTGTTCATGAACTCGTTTTTTAAATATTTTGATAACCATATTTTAATACAGTTGGTCTATTTTATAATCATATGTATTTTATTTCATGCATTTAAAAAATTATTCTGAGAAGGGATCCCTAAGCTTTGTGAGACTGCAGAAAGGGTCTCAGACACAAAAAAAATGTTTAAGACCCTTTGCCTTAAAGTATTTATTTCATGCAACATTTATTTGTTGCTGTTCTTGAAGAGGACCAAGGACATCAGGAGGGTGATGTCTTGACTTGTAAGTGAATTGGATTTGAGTGAAGGAGAGCTGTGCAAAGTTATCAGCCTCATTCTCTCCTCCAGAGTCATCAGAGGCCAGTGGCAAGAAATAGGTCAGGACAACAGGCGAAAGCCCTAGATGCTGTGAGAGACCTTGGCCTTTTTAAGCTAACTTCATTCCCAGTTCTGTTTGTCTGAGGCAACACACATTTAGTAATTAAAGGCTAGATAAGAATGGAGGCAAAAAGTGACCTAGTTTGACTTACAAAAGTGGAGTGGAGTGGAAGACCCTCAGAGTTTCTGGCCAGAACAGAAACAATTGCTCTTTGTACTCACTCTGAGCCATCAAAACCCAAACAATGAACCTAATATTTATTTAGCAAGTAATGACAGAATATCTTGTGAAGTTTCTTGACTTTAAATATTTATAGCATGGATTTTCTTCCACATTCTCTTGTTTCTCCATGTAGATTATAAGCAGAGACCATGATTTAGTCTTCTTTTGCAGCCCTCATGGTGCCTTGCCCACTGCTTTACATGAAATAGGCATGTAATAAATATTTGTGACATGACAGAAAAGCTTAATCTTCATCTCTTTCAATTTTGTCTTCATATTCCCAATGTTTAACATAGTTCCTGGTATGTAGTAAGTACTTAATAAACGTGTGTTGATTGGTTGATTGATCTGTGACCACCAAATTGGGAGATTATGCATGAATTGAGCTTTTTTTTTTGTAACCAATTAGTTTGAGATTTAACAGACTGCTTTTTTTTTTAAATATTGGAAGAATGTTCTTAAAAACGATTTTCCTAAGTAACAATAGTGTGAACACAATTGTTTAGTAATTGTTTATAACCTTATTAAACTAAATTAGCTCCCCATTCTGATGTATAGCCAATGAATAATAAAATTCTGTTAAATAAAATAGAAAATTAAATTGAGAACAGAAATGTCAATCTACAAATTTGTCAATCATTCATTGACAGTAGCCATAATGTGTTCCAAATGTCTTCTTTTCCAATTCTTGAGATCCTCTTCCGTTTCTAACTTTAATTTGTGTCAATGACACTTCCAATATGTGCTAGAAAACTGTCATGTACTATACATTTTGGAGTTAGTTTAGTCACACTAAAATCTTAGCCTTTCCAATTTTATTACTAATATTACTACCTTCCATGTACTGTACACCTTTCTTGTGCTGTGATCTTCTATTTATGCTCAGAAATTCACTCAGAAATTCCCTGTATGTAGAATGCTCTCCCTCTCTTGTTTCTTACTTAATAGTATTTCATTTTTCCAATTACATGTAAAGATAGTTTTCAACATTTATTTTTATAAAATTCTGAGTTCCAAATTTTTGTCCTTCCCTCCTTTTCCTCCCCAAGAGAGCAAGCAATCTGAAATAGGTTATACATGTACAGTAACGTTAAACATATTTCTAGATTTGTTATGTTATGAAAGAAGAATCAGAACAAAAAGGGAAAAGCACAAGAAAGAAAAAACAAAAAACAAGTGAAAAAAGTATACTTCCAGCTTCATTCAGACTCCATAGTTCTTTCTCTGGATGTAGACAACATTTTCCATCACAAGTCTTTTGAAACTGTCTTAGATCATTGTGTGGCTGAGAAGAGCTAAATCTACCATAATTGATCATCACATAATGTTGTTTTTACTATGTACAATGTTCTGGTTCTGCTCACTTCACTCAGCATCAGGTCATGTAAATTTTTCCAGGTTTTTCTAAAATGAGCCTGCTCATCATTTCTTATAAAACAATAGTATTCCATTACATTCATGTATCACAACTTGTTCAGCCATTCCCCAATTGATGGACATTCCTTTAATTTCCAATTCTTTTTCACTAAAAAAGAGTTGCTATAAATGTTTCTGTATATGTAGGTCCTTTTCCCTTTTTTATGATATCTTTGGGATACAGACCTGGTAGTGGTATTACTGAATCAAAGGATATGCACAGTTTGGTTGTCCTTTGGGCATAGCTCCAAATTGCTCTCCAGAATGGTTGAATCAGTTCACAACTCCACCAACAAGATATTAGTGTCTCGATTTTCCCACATTTTCTTCAACATTTATCATTTTCCTTTTCTGTCATATTAACCAATCTGATAGGTGTGAGGTAGTACCTCAGAGTTGTTTTAATTTGTGTTTCACTAATCAAAAGTGATTTAAAGGATTTTTTTCATATGACTATAGATAGCTTTAATTCCTTAATCTGAAAACTGCCTGTTCATATCCTTTGACCATTTATCAAATGGGTAATGACTTATATTCTTATAAGTTTGACTCAGTTCTCTATATATTTGATAAATGAAGCCTTTATCAGAAATACTGTCTGTAAAAATTGCTTTCCAGCTTTCTGCTTTCCTTTTAATCTTGGTTGCATTGGTTTTGTTTGTGCAAAGACTTTTTAATTTAATGTAATCAAAATTATCCATTTTGCAGCTCATAATATTCTCTATCTCTTGTTTGCTCATGAATACTTCTCTCCTCCATAGATCTGGCAGGTAAACTATTCCTTGCTCTCCTAATTTGCTTATGGTATCACCCTTTATATGTAAATCATGTACCCATTTTGATATTATCTTAGTATATGGTATGAGATGATTGTCTATGCCTAGTTTCTGCCGTACTATTTTCTAGTTTTTCCAGGAGTATTTTTTTTTTAATCAAATAGTGAGTTCTTATCCCAGAAGCTGGAGTCTTTAGGTTCGTCAAACAGTAGATTACTATAATTATTTACTACTTGTTTTTTCCTTCTTTTTTGTTCTTTGATATAAGGGTTGGCTTCCTGGATAGGGGAATGGGGAGAAATGTATCCATAAATTTAAAAAAAGCCATTCAGGATGTAGTAAGACTCAAATGAAGGGAATGTTTAGTTTCCAGAGTAATGAAATAATACATTTCAAAAGTAGATGAGGGGAGTGGGAGAAGCAGACTAGAATAGTTCTTCTGAACCCTTTCCTAGTTCAGTGGTTTCATACCTACCATTATTGTTGAAGCTCTCAATGCTAAGTATTATGAATGTGGAGCTTCTAGTAGAGCTCCTTTGCCTCCAGTGAAGCCAGAGCAGCACCTGAGTTCAAATCCTGCTTCAGACGCTAACTAGCTATGTGAACCTGGGCAAGTCAATTGACCCTTCTTTGCCTCAGTTTCTCATTTATAAAATGAGGGGGATGGGCTGGATGACCTCTAAAGTACTTCTAGCTCTAAATTGGTGAGCCTATGGCCTCAGAGCAGGCATTACAAGAATCAGTAAGTAGATAGGTCCCAAGACTATTATTGTGTTTGCCCACCTAGCCACATCCCATTGCAGTGCTACCTGCCTCTCCTTCCCTTGTATGAATTCCATGGGCTTCTGTCTAGTATTAGGATCTTTTGTCACTGATCTAGGAAAATGAATTCTCATATATCCCATAGGCAATAGAGTCCTATGGTGGGAGCCTACTCATGAAGTTATGCAGTTAGCCTTTACTGATCCTTATGAAGCAGTCTTTGGCTATCAGAACCACTAGCATGTTGGAAATCTATGATAATGATTCCTTCACAACATCTGATTCTGAATAAGCTTTCACTCAGAAATGAGAAGTAACAAAAAGAAAGAAATAACCATCTGTGACAGCAGAAAAAGCAGGTGAGTCTGTATACATGTATTCTCTAAGGGAACAGAGTATGTAGGGAACAGCATGAGACAAAAGACTGAGGCTTGGAGGGGGCCCACACTTAAGGGGTAGAAAATGAGTCCACAAAGAAGAGAGAGAAGGAATTGTCAAAGACATAGAAGGGTCCAAAAAGTCTAGGGGAATAGAAACTAAGGAAAGACAGAAATTCAAAAATGCAGGAAGCAGGGGTTAGTTGTCATTGTCAAATGCTAACAAGGAGAAGGAAACTGAGGTCCAACAGAAGTCTATTGAATTTGGAAAAGAAGTTACTGATGTATCCATGACTATACATTTAGTACAAGCAAAGAAATAATTCTATGATCCATTTTCTACTTAACAAATTACATTCCTTGACTGAATTTTGTATTTGGTTTGTGAACACTGGGGCAAATGATGGATTTGACCAGAGGTCACACCTTTAATGGTTTTACTGTTTTCTTGAATGTCAGATCCAAAGACCTGAGGAGAAAGAGCCTACATTTTACCTAATACTTCCGGTTGTGTCATAGAAAGGGCATCCCCTCATCCCTTTTTATTTTCTATCACCCCTCTGGGGTACTAGAAAGTTATCAATGCAGTTCTCCTGGGCAAATGGCTATTGCCAGCTTTAAAGAAATAAATTCCATCTGGTCAGTTGTGGTACAGATGTTTTGTCTCTGCAGTGCCTACATAGGAAGGTAGGCTCTATAGGGACTGCTGCACCAATCACAGATTTCAGGGAAACTGAATAAAACTGGGACACATATTTTGGTGTTTACATTTTTTTAAAAATCACAATCAAATTAATGCCAAATGCAAAACACAAGTAAATGTCATACTCCCTAGGCCTCCATGTCTCTTGTGTTTTCACAGGTTAATAGGTAAAACAAAAATGTTAAGAAATAAAAATGAAGCCACATGTCCATTTTATTCTATTAATCAAACTTTCGGAAAATATAAAAAACTGTCCTAGAAGTGTTTTGAGTGTAGAAAAGCATCATCTTACCCCATAGAGTAACTGCCTTCCAATTGCACTGATGTATCATAAGACACCTGTGAAACAAGTCCTCCCTTTCTCCTCCTCCCCAGTGGCCTGAAATTTCCAGACAGAAATGTGTGCCATCTTGTCAGTTATTTACCAGTCAATTCCCTTCACCTTTATTTTGTTCTTCTAGCTTCCATGTTCAGGTACTGGTAATATATTTCAAATTTCAATGTTAATGGTTCTGTAAATTGTTTATTTCTGCCCCATTGTGAATTTGTCTATTCCTCTTGGTTCATCTCATCACTTCAGCACTGTTTTTTTCCCCATACTCAGTCACTCACCAGAAAGCCTCATTTTTCTTCACCCAAACCTAAACTTTCCCAGGCCATTGTGGAATCTTGCTCTCCACTATATGTGTCACAGCAAAGTCCTGAACTTCATTCTCCCTGGCACTTTAGAGGATATCCTTGCAATCATCATTGCATAACAGTTTTTCCTTTTTTCTTCCATTCATATTTTTTCTCATTTTTTCCCTACTTTTTAATGTTATTTTACTATTTCTACCAATTACATGTCAAGACAATTTTTATCATTCATTTTTACAAGATTTTGAGCTCCAAATTTTTCTACTTCTCTCCCTCCATTGCCCTTCCCTCTTCCAACAATGGTATGCAATTTGATATAGGTTAAACATGTACTATCATCTAAAACATACTTCCATTTTAGTCACAGTTGTGAAAAAAGAAACAGATCAAAGGAAAAAAAACACAAAAAAGAATAAAGTAAGTGAAAAAATATGCTTCAATCTCTATTCAGAGTCCACCAGTTCTTAATCTGGATGCAGACAGCATTTTCCTTCATGAATTCTTTGTATTTGTCTTGGATCATTGTGGTATAATGTTTTCCTGGTTTTGCTTATTTCACTTTGCATCAATTCATACAAATCTTTCCAGGTACTTCTGAAATCTGCCTGTTCATCATTTCTTATTGCACAATAGTATTCCATTTTATATTCATATGTCACAGCTTGTTCAACCATTCCCCAATTGATGGGCCTTCCCTCAATCTCCAATATTTTGCCACCACAAAAAGAGATGCTATAAACATTTTTGCATATGTAGGTCCTTTTCCCTTTGTTATGATCTCTTTGGAATGCAGACTTAGTAACGGTATTGCTGGATCAAAGGGCATGCAGAGTTTGATTGCCTTTGGGGCATAGTTCCAAATTGCTCTCCAGAATTTTTAGATCAGTTCATAATTCTACCAACAGTACATTAGTGTCCCAATTTTCCCATATCCTCTCCAACATGTATCATTCTCATTTTTTGTCATATTATCCAATCTGATAGGTGTGAGGTGGTATCTCAGAGTTGTTTTAGTTTGCATTTCTCTAATCAAAAGTAATTTAGAGACCTTCTTCACATGCCTATAGATAGCTTTGATTTCTTCTGAAAACTGTCTGTTCATATCATTTGACCATTTATCAACTGGGGAATGGCTTGTATTCTTATAAATTTGACTCAGTTCTCTATATATTTGAGAAATGGGGCCTTTATCAGAGATACTTGCTGTAAAGATTGTTTCCCAGCTTTCTGCTTTCCTTCTAATCTTGGTTGCCTTGGTTTTGTTTGTATAAAAGCTTTTTATTTCAATATACTCAAAATTCTCTATTTTACATTTTGTAATGCTCTTTATCTCTTATTTGGTCATGAATTCTTCCCTTCCCCATAGATCTGACAGGTACATTATTCCTTGATCTTCTAGTTTGCTTATGGTGTCATCCTTTATGTCAAACCATGCACTTATTTTGACTTTATCTTGGTATATGGCATGAAATGTTGGTTTGTACCTAGTTTCTGTCCTATTTTTTTCAATTTTCCCAGCATTTTTTTGTCAAATAGTGAGTTCTTATCCCAAAGGCTGGGATCTTTCGGTTTATCAAACACTAGGTTACTATGGTCATTGGCTACTATGTCTTGTGTACTTAGTTTATTCCACTGATACTCCACTCTTTGATTTGGCTAGTAATAGATTGTTTTGATGATTACTGTTTTATAATATAGTTTGAGGCCACCTTCCTTTGAATTTTTTTTCCATTAATTCTCTTCTTATCCTTGACCTTTTGTTCTTCCAGATGAATTTTGTTGTTATTTTTTCTAGCTCTATCAAATAATTTTTGGTTAGATTTGTATGGCATTGAATAAGTAAATTAGTTTAGGCAGAATTGTCATTTTTACTATATTGGCTCAGCCTACCCATGAGCAATTGATATTTTCCCAATTGTTTAGATCTGACTTTATTTTTATGAAAAGCATTTTGTAATTGTCTTCATATGGTTCCTGAGTTTGTCTCAACAGGTAGACTTCCAAGTATTTTATGTTGTTTACAATTATTTTAAATTGGAATCTCTCTTTTTATCTCTTGTTGCTGGGCTTTGTTGGTCATATAAAGAAATGCTAATGATTTATGTGGGTTTATCTTATATCCTGCAACTTTTCTAAAGTTATTATTTCAAAATTTTTTTAATTGATTCTCTAAGGTTCTCTAAGTATGCCATCATATCATCTGCAAAGAGTGATAGTTTTGTTTCCTCATTGCCTATTCTAATTCCTTCAATATTTTTTTTTTCTCATTGCTATAGGTAATATTTCTAGTGCTATACTGGATAATGGGCATCCTTGCTTCACCTCTGATCTTATTGGGAAGGCTTCTAGCTTCTCCTCATTACAGGTAATGCTAACTACTAGTTATGGATATAGTTTATCCTTTTAAGGAACACTCCTTTTATTCCTATGCTCTCTATTGTTTTTAATAGGATGGGTGCTGTATTTTGTCAAAAGCTTTTTCAGCATCTATTTAGATAATTACATCATTTCTGCTGGTTTTGTTACTGATATGGTCAATATTGGTGATAGTTTTCCTAATGCTAAGCCAGCCTTGCATTCCTGGTATAAATCTCACCTGGTCATAATGTATATTCCTTGTGATCTATTGCTGTAATCACCTTGCTAGTATTTTGTTCAAAAGTTTTGCCTCAGTATTCATTAGGGAAATTGGTTTATAATTGTCTTTCTCTGTTTTGGTTCTTCCTGGTTTAGGTATCAGCACCATATTTATGTCATAAAAGAATTTGGTAGGACTCCTTTGTCTATTTTTTTCAAATACTTCATATGGTATTGGAATTAATTGTTTTTTAAATGTTTGGTAGAATTCACTTGTAAATCCATCTGGCCCTGAGATTTTTTCTTAGGGAGTTAATTGATGACTTGTTCACTTTCTTTTTCTAAAATGGGATTATTTAAGTATTTTTATTGTTTCTTCTGTTAGTCTAGGCAATTTATATTTTTGTAACTATTCATCCATTTCACTTAGATTCTCAGGTTTATTTACATACTTTTGGGCAAAATAACTACTAATTATTGCTTGTATTTCCTCTTTGCTATTGAATTCACTCTTTTCATTTTTGATACTGGTAATTTGGTTTTCTTTCTTTTTTTAATCTAATTAATGAAAGGTTTATCTATTTTATCGTTTTTTCCCATAAAACCAACTTTTAGTTTTATTTATTAGTTCAATCATTTTCTTTCAATTTTATTACTCTCTCCTTTGATCTTCAGAATTTCTAATTTGGTATTTAATTGGGGCTTTTTAATTTGTTCTTTTTCTAACTTTTTTAGTTGCATATCCAATTCATTGTTCTCCTCTTTCTCTTTTTTATTCATATAAGCATTTAGAGATATAAAATTTCCCCTAAGAACTGCTTTGACTGCATCCCATAAATTTTGGTATGTTGTCTCATTATCATCATTCTCTTTGATGAAATTATTGATTGTTTCTATGATTTATTGCTTGAGCCACTTATTCTTTAGGATTAGATTATTTATATTCTAATTGTTTTTAGTCTATCCTTCCATGAGCCTTTGTTACATATAACTTTTATTGCATCATGATCTGAAAAGCCTGCGTTTAATATTTTTACCTTTGAATTTTTTATGCCTATGGTCAATTTTTGTATATGAGCCATGTACTGCTCAGAAAAAAGTATGTTCCTTTCTATCTCTATTCAGTTTTCTCCAGAGGTCTACTATATCTAACTTTTCTAAAATTTTGCACACCTCCTTAACTTCTTTATTGTTTATTTTTTTGGTTAGATTTATGTTGTTCTGAGAGTGGGAGGTTGAGATCTCCCCCTCTCCGCAGTACAATTCTGCTGTTCATTTCTTCCTGTAACTCACTTAACTTTGCCTCTAAGAATTTGGATGCTACACCACTTGGTGCATATGTGTTTATTACTTCATCGTATATGGTAAGTTTTAGCAGGATGTAGTTTCCTTCTTTATCTCTTTTAATTAGATCAATTTTGTTTTTGCTTTGTCTGAGATCAGGATTGCTACTCCTGCTTTTTTTTTTTTGCTTCAGCTAAAGCATGATGTATTCTGCTCCAGACTTTTACCTTTACTCTGTGTGTATCTCTTTGCTTCAGATGTGTTTCTTGTAAACAATATATTGTAGGATACAAGTTTTTAATCCACTTTGCTATCTGCTTCCATTTATGGAAGAGTTCATTCCATTCACATTCATAGTTATGATTACTAACTGTGTATTTCCCTCCATCTTATTTTTCCTCCTTTTTATACTTTTCTTTTTCCTTTCACTCTGCCCCTCCTCACCAGTGTTTTGCTTCTGACCACCACCTCCCTTCCCTCAATCTTCCCTCCCTTCTATCAACTCCCCATTTCCCTTTACTTATTCCTTTCTCCTCTTACTTCCCTATAGGGTAAGATAAGTTTATCTACCCAACTGAGTGTGTATGTTATTCCCTCTTCGAGCCAAATCCAATGAGAGTAAGGATTAAACACTGCTCACCCCCTTCCTTCTTTCCCTCTACTCTAATAGGTCTTTTGTGCCTCTTCATGTGATTCAATTTACCCTATTCTGCCTCCCACTTTCCTCTTCTCCCAGTACAATCCTTTTCTCACCCCTTAATTTTTTATATCATTACATCAAAGTCAATTTATACCCACACCCTCTATGTATATTCCTTCTAACTGCCCTAATAGAGCTACAATCCTCAAGAATTACAAGTATTAGGGGCAGCTGGTTGGTGTAGTGGATAGAGCACCAGCTCTGGATGAGAAGAACCTGAGTTCAATTCTGGCCTCAGACATCTGACACTTGTTAGCTGTGTGACCCTGGGCAAGTCTCCTAACACTGATTGCCTTACCAAAATAATAAATAAATAAGTTACAAGTATAATTTTCCTGTGTAGGAATGTAAACAATTTAACCTTATTGAATTAACATTTTTTTTCTTTCCTGTTTACCTTTTTATGATTCTTTTGAGTCTTGTGTACGAAGATTGAATTTTCTGTTCAGCTCTGGTCTTTTCATCAGGAAAGTTTGAAAGTCCATGATTTAATTGAATATCCATTTTTTCTCCTGAAATATTATGCTCAATTTTGCTGGGTTGTTGATTCTGGGTTGTAATCCAAGCTCCTTTGCCTTCCAGAATATCATATTCCAAGCCTTCTGATCCTTTAATGTAGAAGCTGTTAAATCCTATGTAATCCTGGCTGTGGCTCCTTGATATTTGAATTGTTATTGGTTTTTTTTTTTTTTGACTGCTTGCACTATTTTCTCCTTGACCTGATAATTTTGGAATTTGGCTACAATATTCCTTAGAGTTTTCATTTTGGGATATCTTTCAGTAGGTGATCAGTGGGTTCTTTGTCATTTGTATACTTTTTTTTTTTTGGCGAGGCAATTGGAGTTAGGCGACTTGCCCAGGGTCACACAGCTAGTAAGTGTCAAGTGTCTGAGGCTGGATTTGAACTCAGGTCCTCCTGACTCTAAGGCTGGAGCTCTATCCCCTGCATTACCTAGCTGCCCAGTGGATTCTTTCAATGACTATTTTACCCTCTAGGATATCAGGATAGTTTTCCTTGATTTCTTGAAAGATGATGTTCAGGCTCTTTTTTTGATCATGTCTTTTAGGTAGTCGAATAATTCTTAAATTATCTCTTCTGGATCGATTGGATTTATTTTCCAAGTCAGTTGTTTTTCTAATGAAGTATTTTACATTTTCTTTTATTTTTCAATTCTTTTGAATTTGTTTGACTGATTCTTGGTGTCTCAAAGAGTCACTAGCTTCTACTTACTCAATTCTAATTTTTAGGGAATTATTTTCTATAGTTCGCTTTTTTACCTCCTTTTCCATTTGGACAATTCTGCTCTTTAAGAAGTTGTTTTCTTCAATGGATTCTTTTTTTTCCATTTGGTCAACTGTATTTTTTAAGGAATTGTTTTCTTCAGTCAATTTTTGTCCTTCCTTTTCAAAACTGTTGACTCTCTTGCATAACTCTCATTTCTTTTCTCAATTTTTCTTCTGCTTCTCTTACTTGTTTTTTAAAATCCTTTTAGAGCTCTTCCAAGAAGGCTTTTTGGGCTTGAGACCAATTCATATTCCCATTTGAGGTTTCACATGTAGGCATTTTGACATTGTTTTCCTCTTCTGAGTTTGTATTTTGATCTTCCCTGTCACCATAGTAGATTTTTCTAGTCAAGGATCTTTTCTATTTTTTTTTTTGCTCATTTTAAGCCTATTTTGTGACTTTTAAAGTTGAGCTCTGCTCCTGGGTCATGGGGGGCACTGTGCCAAGCTTTTTTCACTAGGGCCTGGGACCTGGTTACTTACTGTGCTGGGGCCTCCTGGGCTTATGGCTTGCCCACTTCAATACAGTGGTCCAGCCAAGTCATGCCTATTGTGCCCTGGGTTCCAGGGCTGGCAGTTTGCCTTCTCTACTGGAGCTGGAGGCCTCACAGCTGGCCTGAGCCTACTGAGCCAAGACCAAGGGGTCTTGGTTGCTGATCTGTGCTGTGGCTAAGAGCCTCTCGCTGGCTTGTCCAGGCACCATCTGTGCCAGGCTGCACTCCCCTTTTATGAAAATGAGACAGACCTTTCCTGAGGCCTTCTAAATTATCTTAAGCTGGAAAATTGTTTTGATCCATATTTTTGTGGGTTCTATCTCTCCAGAATCCATTTAGAGGCTTTATTACACGTTGTTTCTGAGGGAAACTGGGGAGAGCTCAGGCAACTTACTGGTGTCTCTCTCCCATCTTGGCTCCGCTTCCCTCCCTCTCTTTGTTTTTTGAAATTTTACCATTTCTTTAAAGTCCAGCTCCTCCAGGAAGTCTGCCCTGGTTTCTCTAGTGGTTAATAAGTTTTTCTGTCATATCTCACATACCTAACTATAGTGCTATCTTGTCCTTGTAGTGGATTATAAACTCATTAAGGGCAAGATCTGTGCTTCAGCTAAACTTTATATTTCCCTATGTGTCTATTATAGTCCTCTAAATATATTTAATGAATAATAAATTTGTTGAATTCCTATCTTTAAAATGTGTTACTGAGATTGTGATTCATATATGTATGTATACATATATCTAAGATAATGCACTGTGGTCTTAATGATTTGGGTCTTTGAGTGCACCAAATTTGATTTTATACTCTAGGGAACAAGTTTGATTTATAATTTTAATTTAATTTCTTCCCATTCTACTCACAATTCACTCCTAGTCCATGGAATATAGAATCCTTTGGCGCACACAGCTTGATTCAGTGCCTTGATCTAATCAATGAACTGACAATGAATTTTATTATTAGGCTTAGCAATCCATTCCAGAGAGGCAGTTTGGCTTTGTGGATAGAGCTCTGGACTTGGATTGAGGGAAATCTGTGTTCAAATCTTGTCTTATATATTTCCTTGATCTATGACCCTGAACAAGTTAATTCACCTCTCTGAGGTCCAGTTTCCACTTCTATTAAATAAGGGTGATCATATCACTTGCTTCATCTGGTTGTTGGGAAGGGCAAATGAAAGGGCATGTGAGTACCGTGTGTTGCAAAACTTAAGATGATTATATATACATATATTTTATATACATATATGTATACATACACATATATTTGTAGGTATGCATCTATATGTATGTGTTTATATATTTGTGTATATAAAGTATATGGGTATGTATATATGTACATATGTATATGTATATGTATATCTATATCTATCTATCTATCTATCTATCTATTATATCAGTTATTACTTTTCCAGATTCTGCTGCATCACAGTGCCATTAGGTATGGCTGTCTGTTGCTGAAAACTAGATTAATGAAATCCATCATGGATTTGAAGACATACAAGATTGGAATGGAAGTGAGCCAATGAGAATAACAGACAATAAATTGGCAATCCCAGAGTATAATTAGTAGCCCCAAGGTGCTAGCAGAGCAAGAAGGGCTCTAGCACACTGGGTAAATGTAGCTGATACCTCTTCTTCTTCAAGAAGAATCTGTGAGCCATTCTCCTATTTAGCTGGAACTTCCTTACATCTTCTGGTTTCAATCAAAGAGAAAATATTCATTGAGTTCTGTATTGACTCATTCATTAGACAACAGCTTACATTTAGAATACCAAGAGTCACATTGAGTTTCATAGCTGGTATCAACATTGTGTGACTCTTAACACCTTCTGTCTGCTTTCCCATCACTCTGTCATCATTCCTGCAGAAATGGAAAAGGTTGCATAGGATCAAGGACCATTTTGTATTTTCTTTGCACGATGGCCAAAGAAAGGAGAAAATGCATTTCCAATTTTTTATTGGAGAAGAGGGGGGATTCTGGGTGTGACACCTCACATGCTCTGTCAGACTCACAAATAAATCAGTTGAATACAATATAATGTAAAATGAACCAAGGGCAAAATTGAGATCCAAACAAAGTGCTTTCAGAAAACCTGAGTTGTCTCCAAGGAATAGTTTAGATGACCTTATTTTGGGCACATTATAGAAAAGTTTTCTTAGTGAAGGATTAGTGAAGGTTAGTGAAGGGTTCTTTACATCTTGGGGGGTCATGGACCCCTTTGGCAGCCTGGTGAAGTCTTTAGACCCCCTTTTTATGGTCTTTCACTATGAATTAGCTTCTTTTGTAATCATATATATTTGATTTTATTCATTAAAAAACATTATATCATACTCATTAGACAGGCAGAAATTTGTAATGAAAAGATCCCTGGCCTTGAAGTCAAGAGTAATCTAAGTTTGAACTTTATCTCCTATGTTAGCAATGTGACCATACACAAGTTATCTCACCTCTGTTTGCTTTGGTGTCTTCATCTGTAAAATGAGGATAATACATGGGACAGTGGAAAGACTATTGGCTCAGGAGTTAGAGAACCTGGGGTCAAATCCCATTATTGGTGCTTATTACTTGTGTGACCTTGGACAAGTTGTTTAATCTCCCTGAGTTCCATTTTCTTCATCTGTAAGATAAAGAGTTAGATTAAATAACCTCTGAGGTCTCTTCCAGCTTTAGCTCTATGGAATTACCTAATGGGATTTCCAGTGCTTATCACTGTGTATTGAACATAGTTGGCACTTAATAAATCCTTACTGATTTATTGGGTATAACACTTGCAATTTTCAAAGTCAACATAAATTTCAATTATTATTATTCATAAAAATATATTGTCTAATAGATTATAACATCTTCTTGAGTATAGGAAGAAGCCAAAAGCATTTTGCTACTTTTCATCTATAT
Source organism: Vombatus ursinus (assembly GCF_900497805.2). Classification (NCBI taxonomy): domain Eukaryota; kingdom Metazoa; phylum Chordata; class Mammalia; order Diprotodontia; family Vombatidae; genus Vombatus; species Vombatus ursinus. The sequence continues at coordinate 11,934,496 of NW_020954610.1, read as the reverse complement.
CCCCAGCACCCATCACAATACTTCCCCATGTAATAGGTATTCATTCCATATTCTTGAATTGAATTGATGTGACTTCCTTATGGTCACAAAGCTTGCAAATAGGAGAGCAGGAGTCAAACCCCGAGTCTTCCCAGACCAAATCCACTTCATTCCACTGACAAGCTCCATGCTGGATATTGAAAGAATCCTTGTTGGCTTTTTGTGATCCAAGGCACTCTAGACAAGACTTTGAACCCAAGATGTTCTTCTGGTAGGGAGCAATTCTGTTTGAACATATATATGGGATGGAAAACAGTTATCTTTTCTTTATACTTTGTGTTCATAGAAAACCATATAGCTTCATTCCAGACTGGGAAGAGATGCAATGATGTGATGATGGAGGGGGAAGTGTCAGTTCTTACTGTGGAGCTAAATTCAGTTAGCTTCCTGGCTCTGGCACCTGAGAGACAAGAAAGCTTTAATTAGGGCTTGGGTGAGGATAAGGACAAAATAGATAGCTTAGCATATCCAATCTATAAAAGGTCTTTAAGCAGAAGGAAGGCTAGAAAGAATAACAGATAAGAAGGACAGTTTTGAAAGTTATATGTTAAATTTGTTATGTATGTATGTGTGTGTATATATATATATATAAGTGCATATATATAGTATAATATTATGTTTTTTAAAAAACCATCTGTGCAAATAGATACTTGCCATTTCAATTCAAAGCCTTTTCCTGTTCTATAATCTATATGGAATTGGCCACTTTATTTGGTTTTTGTTAAGTTCAGAATAAAAATAAATATCAAAAATTAAAAAGAAAAGAAAATGGTATTTGGTGGCAGTTAGCAAAATCTGTGTTTAGTTGCCATGTCTTGGCCACTGGTCTAAGTTGGCCACCTTTTGACAACTACTGTAGGTAGTTGATGGCATATATTTCATTACAGAAGCTAGTTTCTTTATTTAAAATAGGATATGTCATAACTCTCCCTTTCTGCAAATGTCTATTAATGAGGTAAAGATAAAGGGACTCTTAACTTCCCTCTCCAACAAAGGTATTGGAGCAAAAATAATAATCTTTGAAACATTGTAATTAGGTTGATTTGCCATTTCATGCTTCTCTGGGAAAAAAAAAAGAATCTACCTTCTGACTTCGGTAGTGTCAGTAAAATATCCATCTTTTAATCTCAAGGATAGACAGGTGTTTACAGGAAGATGGGCTTAGAGCTAGAAGGCAACTTCAAAATCATCTAGTCCAACCCTTTCATTGTACAGAAGAAGAAACTGAGGCCCAGAGAAGTGAATTGACTTACCCAAGGTTACCTAACCAGTAAATGTCGGAGATAGGACTTGAATCCAAATGCTTTGACTCTTTATCCAGTGGTCTTTCCATTCTATCACCTTGCCTCAGTACTAAAATAAGTCTTATAGAATCCTAGATCTAGAGTTGGAAATGACTCTGGATGCCATCTAGTTGAACTCTCTCATTTGATAGATTGGGGAGGCCCAGGTGACTACACTATGCACACACAGGCAGTAAGCACCAGAGGTAAGATTTAAACCCTTGGTCTCACAGGACCACTGCTAGAAGGGCCACTGGTCTAAAAATTGATATTTGTCACTGCTAGGTGTGGCTTCCCTGGCCATGAAGGTGTTAGTCAGTCAGTCCACAAGCTGCAAGCAGTCAACAAGAACTTATTAAATGCTTACTGTATGCCAGGCACTAAGCTAAGCACAAATATAATAAAAAAAGGAAAGACAATCCCTATCCTCAAAGTGCTTACATTTCTAATTAGGCAAGACAACACCTAGAAGAAGAACTAGAAAGGAAGGAGAGTAGGAAAGGAGGTAGCTGGACCAGGATGTGTTGGCTAAATAAACGTTGTTTCCAAAAGGAAGTTCTGGGAAGAATGCATCAAGAGAAGAAGGTGCTCCCCAGAAGCGGAGTCAGGAGGGAGCTGAGGCATGGCTATGAGGCTCCTTTTGCTTCCCCCTTCTGATTTCAGCGGGAGTCTCAGATGGAGTGCTATCTCTTTCCCATTAGAGGAAGATAGTTCCTATTGTTTTCTTTTTGACTAAAATTTCAGAGACATTTCTGCTATAGCTCTTCTATAAAAGCAAGTCCTATCCCACCCAGTTTTTAGACTAGTGGCAAAAAAAAAAAAAAAAGATCAGCGACTTTCCCTCATATAAGGACAATCTGTTTTCGGAGTCTTAGCTGTAAAAGGGAGTTTCCTTTCCTAAAGGAGTCCTTGCTTAAGAGCCAAGCTCTTTGGAACAGAGAAGGGTCATAGCTAACTAGTACCCAAAGTTCCAAATCTAACCTTTTTTAAGACCTCAACTTACTAAGGGAATTGTCTCTGTTAGAAACCTTACTCTGACTTTATATTAGAATTCCTTGTGGCTCCCTACCTAGTGTCCAATTGTTAAATTTCAACATGTCAGCATTAAAGGCTGTCTTTTTAATAAATTGTCAAACAAAGGGTCTCTGGGTCAAGGCCAACGAGTTTTTCAACCCTGAAATTTACTTAATCTCTCATGAAATAAATGGGAGGGAAAAGGCATAGGAACAAAAGCTAAGTGTAAGTTGCAGGGATATTATCTTCCTCGTACTAGTCATATTATTGCCATATGACCATCATCTACCACAAGTTTCCAGACTGGGAGTATACAATATATACCTAGCTAGATAATGACAAGTTCCTTAACTTCTTTCTAGGCCTTAGTTTTCTCATCTGTAAAATAAAAGGATTACTCTAGGCAATTTCTAAGTCCTTCCAGCTCTACATGTAACATCTCTATCTTCCTAGAATTCATTGAAAGAACTAGAAATGTTTATTTAGTCTGAGAAAAAGAGAAAAAGTTAATGAGATCTTGATTAGTTCTCTTCAAATATTTGAAAGGCTATAGTTGGCAACTAGTTTTCTCAGTATAAATTAATGAATTGATACTTTGGTTTACAAATCAATCTCTTTTTGGTGTGGTCAGTGTAATCAGTTTTGAAGAATTTATCAGGTAAATAGAGCACTGGCCCTGGAGTTAAGAAGACCTGGGACCTGAGTTCAAATCTGACCTTAGACACTTGACATTTGCTAGCTGTGTGACCCTGGGCAAGTCACTTAACCCTGATTCTTTCACCACAAAAAAAAGACTTTATCAGATCATAGGTGAGTTGATAACCTATAATACCTGACTGTTTAATCAGTCAACAATAGACACAGTTATACCTGTCAGTCATTTGTGTGGCTTCAGATATGTTCTGTAAAGAATCCCATGTGAAAGATTGCCCATTTCTTTCTCAAATGCTCAACAAGGATACCCTCAAGCCAGGCACAGTGGCACATACTATAATCTTAGTTATCAAGAAGGTTGAGGCTTGTTTGAATTTGGGAGTTCTAAGGTGTAGTGGGCTATGCCAGTCACTGCCCTAAGTTTGATATTAATATAGTAAGCTCCCAAGATCAGAAGGGCAAACTGGCCCAAGTCAGAAATGGAGCAGGTTAAGGCTCCCACGCTGATCAGAGTGGGAGTGGGCCAGTGAAGAGCCTCTGTACTTCCAGCCTGGTGAAACCAAGTCTTAAAATATAAATAAAAATGTTCAAAAAGAAGGTCCTCCAGTGGATGCATATTAGATCCTCATAAAGATTTTATAGAGAAAGAAGTAATACTGATCAACAGCAGCAAATATCTACCCAGTTTCCATTTTTTCCTTTTTTAAGTAAAAATACTTACTGAATCTTTTGGAATCTTCCTGTCTTTGAGACGTCTTGGATCCCTCAGTGCCTCTTAAATTGTGCAGACTCCATTTGTATTTGCATCCATATGTAGCTAATCACACTGTTGTACATTGGGAAGAGGACTGGCTTTGGAGTCAATGGGACTGTTCAAATCATAGCTCTGATGTTTAATAGTTTTGTGACCTGGGCCAAGTCATTTGACTTATCTAAGCTTCATTTTCATCATCCACAAAATAAGAAAGTTTGATCAGATTGCCCAGGAGGTTGCTTCCAATTCTAGATCTGATGTCCCTGGATCTAACAGTTCTTCCCAGTGCCCTCTTCTTAAGCATGACTGCCATGTTCTCGAAGAATATAATAGGGAGTTGGATGAAGGGAAAGATAGTATGCTAATCAAATTAGTGAATGACACAAAGGCAGCTTTTTCCAACTTGGGCATAGTCCACTTTAGGTGTCAAGGATTTTAACCTTGTTAAATGTAAGTGTTTGCTTCATTCCCAGCTATATTCTAGATTTTCTTACTGATTTAGCAGTAGGAACAAATGTCTTTCCCATTTTTTTCTTCCTTGTATACACAGCTTTTCAGAAATCAAAATCAAAACTCCCTCAAAAGTGGTGCCTGTCTATGCTTCTCTACTCCCATGACGTTATCCTTCTTGTCTAATGATGGAGTGCCTGAACCATTCTGAATCCATTCCAGAGGTGTGCTGGTAAATATTTAACAACCAGGCTTTCAGGAAATATGCACAGAGACATTGAAGTTTAATTTGCATTATTAACACTTTTAAAAGTCTGGACAATTCGTAAAACAATAAATCAAGTCCTGATTTGCAGAAATGCTCGCACTAAAAATTTCACCATAGCAAGTAGTTTAGAGCTGGCTCAGCACATCCCTGGTCCTTCCTTTCTTTTGGTACTTGTCTTTTTATCTGATCTCTTCTGTAGAAATCAGAAGCTTCATTTCAAAGACTAAGGCACTTCTCAAGTTGGCCTTCTCATGACAGATCTTGATTTTTATTCCAGATTGCTGCTTATTCTTTTTTTCCCTTTGCATCGATATATTTTATTTTGATATTACTTTCATTTCTAAATATATCCCTCCTCCTTCACTACCCATTGGGCCATCTCTTGTAACAAATAAAGAAGGAAGGATGCTGGAGGTCCTCAGAAAAACAAACACATCATCTGAGTTGGACAATATACGAAGTATTGCACACCCACCACTTCTGAAAAGAATCAAAATGATTATTGGGATTTAGAGGTTTGTTGTTGTTTATGTGGTTAGCTAATGCTAATATGTGATATTACAAAAGATAATGCCACCCCAAAGTCTCACTGATGAAGAAAATTCAGTCCCAGGGAGGAACAATAGTAGTGAGCAGAACAACGAGGAGGTAGGCTGACTGTGTGTATTTATTTTGACACAAACAGAATACTAGTTGTAAGTAAGGAGGATTCTGTTATCCTTTTTTAGATAATAGTTCCCAGGATTCATGGCCAAAACAACTTCTACTGCGACTACACAGTGAGATATAGAGATGACATAATGTAATATTTACTACACTTGTGCTGTGCTAAGTTATGATGATGTTGCTAAAATTAACCTGTGAGCTTATTGTTGGTAAATTGCCTTATTTGTGTGCTTCTCTATAAATCAAGATAGCACTGGTTAGTGAGTGGGGATTTGGTGGGATTTGTGATTTGTGGATGTGCGTGGCTCAACCAGCCCCCATTGAGGCTTAGGGGAACCTGTAGGAGTTGTGCCCCTATATTCTCACCCACTCCTACAAAAAGGGCGATTAGGGAATCCTGTAGGATGCTGTAGGTGCTCCCATTGAGATAGAATAATAAGAATAAATTATTATTTAACTCATCTGAAGCTGGATAGCTTCCTGTCCTTTTAGCTGCCAAGATCAAGAGTGAACCTGTTAGAGGCTGGGGTCCCAAAAATCCAGTGGCTCCTGTGTTATACTAGTAAAAAGTCAAATGCCCAAAGATCAGTAAGTAATCCTGTCTTTTGTTTGACTCCACATGTTTGTAACACTTTTTTTCCTCTCTTCCTTTCTTTTTTTTTCTTCATTTCTTTCTTAGTAGAAGAGGGGCAAGGTGAGAAGGAGAGACAGGAAATTTTCATTGATTGAAAAAAAAATTTAGTTAAAAAAAAACCCCAAAGATCAGTAATTCTATGAGAGCTCAGTTTCTCTTTTTGGCAATAAGAAGGCAAGTATATATATATTTTTTTCATCTGTTCTCTGAGGCCACGCTCCCAGACTACTTTTGAAAGGATAAATCTCTTTTGGGAAAATGTTTTTGGACAAGTCAACTAACAAAAGAAAGCAAAGAGGAGTTCAATACTCAACCACTTCCACACTGAAACATTTTCCCCCGGTTATCAAGGGAAGCATTCCTTCTGGAAAAAGAAGAATGTTATCTAATACTATATAAGAGCAAAGGAAAAGAGAAAGTCCTTCTAAAATGGTCAGATGGAGAAAGCTGAATAGAAGGAAGATCTTTGTGTCATACTCTTGCCCTAGTCTTGGGTTTCATGGACCCCTAGGGGGTGTCTCTGGATAGATTTCAAGGGGTCTGTGAACCTGGATGGGAAAAAAATTACATTTTAATTTTCAGTAACCTCTAACTGACATTTAGCATTTCCTTCAATTACTTAAAAAAAAACATTATTTAGATAATTGCACATGCACAACCTATATCAGATTGTTTTATCATGGGGGGAGGGGCGGTGGAGGGGAATGAGAAAGAGAGGGAGGGATAGAATTTGGAACTCAAAATTTAAAAAAATGCTAAAAATTGGTTTAACAATTTAACAAAAATAAAATAATATATTAAAAAGAACATAATTCTGAGAAGGGATCCATAGGCTTTACCAGACTGCAAAGGCATCTAGGACACTAAAAAGGTTAAATTGCCCAAAAGATATTTGTCCTTTTAAAAAAAGGTTAAAAAACCTTCCACTACAGAATGAGTTCTTGGATGGCCTTGCCCAATTTAAACCCCACTTTGCTGAACTCCTTAGAAAAGGAAATTAATAATTAAGGTGAAGAAGCTTTTCCCCTCTGCAGAGGTGCTGGTAAATTTTTAATAACTGATTTGCCAAAAAAAAAAAGGATGCACGTTGTACTTTTAAATTTATCTGCATTATTAGCACTTTGTCCATTGCTTTCTTGTGTCTAGACAATCAACCAAACAATAAATCAAACCCTGATTTGTAGCATTTGCTGATTTTTTGAGACCAGTTCAAGCTGTTTCCAGCACACCCCAGCTCCATTAGGTTGATAAGGTAGTATTGGCAACCTCTGTAAAATGTGATTTTCAGTAATATGAAAATGGGGAGTGATACATTGGGACTTCACAGCTCCCTCTATGTATTTTTTTTCTGTTCCCTGGCCTTTCCTCTTCTTCAACCCCCAGATCTCTAAGTCTGCTTAATAATTCTGCAAGAGGAGGAAGATTAGCATAGGATCCAGAGAGGGGAATTGAGACATTCACCCAATGATAAGTGACATCATTGGGGATTTCATTTCCATCACATTTTATCGGAGTTAGGCTCTTTGGAGGCATTCATTCGAAAGATCAGGACCCTGTTAAAACTGGCAAAAAGATAGGAGAACATTGAGATTTGAGGCAAGGAGTGGGGCCTCCCAAGGAGAGTCTATATGAGATCAGTAGCCAAATACAATTGAGATGCCTGTTAGGCTTTTGAGGATTAGAGAGGGAGTTACAAAAGATAACTATGGTTTTTAGGGACTCACACGTCCTAGTGAGGGTTGTCTTTCTGGGCAGAGAATAAGTAGCCTAGGGCCACTGGGATTCGCCCTGGATCAGAAAATTTAGAATGCACCATAACACATGTACTCCATCAGCAGAGTAAAAGGAGGTTCAGGTTCTGAGCTCCCATAGCCTAGGAAATAGCATGGAACAGTAGAAAGAACACTGGCTCTGGCATCAGGGAATCTGAATTCAAATCCTGCTTTGGATACATGGTACCTGTGTGACCTAGGACAAATAATTTCCACCCTGAGCCTCAGTTTCCTCATCTGTCAAAAAAGGGGTTGGAACAGATGACCTCAAAAGTCTCTTTCAGCTCTAAAACTATACTTTGAACCTGTTCTCTCCCTTACTGCCCACTGTTCTATAAAGTAACACCCAAATCTCTACATCTTCCTATGATTACTCTTTTTTAAAATTTTAAATATTTGGGGGGGGGGGCTAGGCAATTGGGGTTAAGTGACTTGCCCAAGGTCACACAGCTAGTTAAGTGTCAAGTGTCTGAGACCAAATTTGAACTCAGCTCCTCCTGACTGCTCCTGACTCCTCTATCCACTGCACCACCTAGCTGCCCCCTCCATGATTACTCTTTACCTTGTTTGTTTTCAGGCATTGTGCCACAGAAACTTCTTTGCCCTGGAAATAAACTCTATCCCTGCATTTTTCACGTTAGAAGTACCCTCTGCCTCTATGGTCTATCCTTCTTAGACTTTCCATTTTAAAGAGGATGCCCAGGACAGCCATGTGCACATGCTGGCCTCCTCCCTTCCCCAGCGCTTTTCATCTTTCTTTTAGAATTATCTTTCCCCGTTAGTATGTAAGCTCTTCGAGGGCAGGGACTGTCTTTTTGCATGTATTTGTATGCCTAGTGCTCAACATAGTGCCTGGCACATAGTAAACATTTAATAAACACTTATTGACTTGACTGCCAACCCTGAGATTCTAATCCCTAAGTCACTATGGTAACTAATTCTTCATCCAACTAAACTAAATGTCCTAATTGTTTCTTATTATATTTTTACATCATGAATTACAAAATTGATTTGAGAGCACACTTCAGGCTACTCACCATGAGCAATGGTTGCTTTGTATGTCAAAATTGCTGGTTCTGAGAAACTGACTTGGCCTTGTTATGGTCTCTCCCTCCCCACACCCCCATTAGCATACAAGCTCCTTGCAAATAGTTATTATTCCATTCTTCATATTTGTATCAGCAGGTGCCTAGCACAGTCCCTGACACATGATAGGTGCTTAATAAATGCTTGTTGACAGACTGATAATTTGGCTAGGTTAATTAGTGAGGCATCAAATTGATTTCCTTGTACAAATGATCTTTTTGAAATCAGCGTTAAATTTGTGTGTGTGCTTTTTGTACTAGCAAAGTACTAGACACAAAGTAGGTGCCCATCATTTGTAGAATTATTAAACAAATTGTGTTATATGAATGGGAGGAATATTACTGTGCTGGAAAAAAAATAATGAATGCAAAGAAACGTGAAAGAAAGAGATGTGAAAAAGTAGTTCACTCCCTTATTTATATCTTATAATTATAGGTGTATGTGTATATGTGTATGTGTGTGTGTGGGGGGGTGCCAGTGTGGACCCTGGAGATTGTCACACTTTTAAAATGTGTTGATTATTTTGCTGAACTGGCTTCCCACCCCCACTCCCTTATTCTTCGTTATAAAAGATGACTCTCTGGGAGGGTAAGAGAAGGGATTCATTGGTAAACTATGTGAGGTTAAAAATGGTTATGTGTTTTTTCTTCCATATTTTCTAAATATTCTTTCAAAATTTGAAAGAATTCCCTACATAGCCACATTGTTGTCTTTCTTGTCCTTGAATCTAGACTTGTGTTCTGCACACATTTTTTTTTTCAGATTATCTCACATGCAGACCCTCCAAAAAGGCATTTGCTTAGCCAAACAGGTTGATCCTATTCATTCCTGTCTAATTGGAAGGGAACTGGCAATGTTAGGGGTGGAGTTGGTGCGTCATAGAGACTATATGCTAAGAAGAAAAAAAACCCAAATTTTCACAATTTTAATGAGAATTAAGCAGAGAATCAACCTGTCATTGTTTAGGGGTAGAGGGAGAATGAGGATGGGAAGTCTGCCACAATCTTTGGCTTTGCTGGGCTTCCAGATTGTATCTATTTTTGTATCACTGCAAGTTAAGATGAGATTATAAAGATAATCAAATCTCTTTCTTAGGGTCATAAATGACTCAAGAAAGAATATTCCTACCCACTTCCCCTCTGTTTTTACTTTCATAGCATATAAGTACTGGACCTGTGATTTCACTGACACAGGAAATTCTCAGAAGAGAAAAATCTATCTACTTATGAAGGTTGGCACCTTCTCTCCAGTTTAAAGTTTAGTAAGTTACTTAGACTCAGATCCCTTAGAGGAGAAGTCACTTGCCCCATATCCACTCTAAAAATAAATTGCCTTCTTTAGCAGTCCTAAGCAGCCCTAAAGTATGGAGTGATGATGGGAGTTGTGACATCTTGGTGTAAGGTTGAGCCAAGTCCTGAGAGGTAGTATCTTCTGTGATCATTTTTTTTTGGGAGGCGGGGCTAGGCAATGGGGTTAAGTGACTTGCCCAGGGTCACACAGCTAGTAACTGTGTCTGAGGTCAGATTTGAACTCAGGTCCTCCTCACTCCAGGACCGGTGCTCTATCAACTGCACCACCTAGCTGCCCCTTCTGTGATCATTTTCAACTCCCTCTTGCTCTGGAGCCTACTTAATACCCCAGATTCTGGTTGTATAACAGTCCCAAGTGCCTGCTCCCTCTGAATTTTGATTGTATCCCTCGTCCCCTCCCAATTTCCCTCCCCATCTTTATACTTTGGATATTTTTAATTATGACACATAATTTTCCCTTCTTAGTTAAAACCCAGTGCTTAGCATAGTGCTTGGCATATAGTAGGTGCTTAATGAATGTTTAATGACTATTGACTATTATTGATATAAATGTGACAAATAGATTTCCTGATTTTAGTATTAACTGATCCATCTTCTGCAAAGTTAAGTTTTGGCAGTGGACTACAATGATGTCCTAGTGTATTTTTATTTTTGTTTTCAGTTCTAAATTCTTTCTCTCCTTCAATGCCTGCCCCACCCATTGAGAAGGCAAACAAGATAATATCCATTATACATGTGAAGTAATGTAAAACATATTTCCGTATTAGCCATGTTGAAAAAAAAAAGCAAGAAAAATAAAGTGAAAAAAAATGCTTCCATCTGTAACCAGAGTTCATCAGTTTCTGCCAGACTGCTTTCTGGTTTTCTCAGCAGTTTTTGTTGAATACTGAGTTCTTGCTCCCAAAACATGGATTTTGTTGTTGTCATTGTTGTTTATCAAGCACTAGATTACTGTGATCTTTTATTTCTATATATTGTACACCTAATCTATTCCACTGATAAACCACTCTATTTCTTAGCCAGTACCAGATTGTTTTGATGATTGTCACTTTGTAGTACACTCTGAAATCTGGTTCTACTAGGCTACCTTCCTTCACTTTTTTCCCTATTGATTTCCTTTATATTCTTTGACCCTTTTCCTTCCAGATTAATTTTGTTGTTTTTTTTCTAGCTCTATAAAATAATTCTTTGGTAGTTTGATTGATATGACATTAAATAAGTAAATTAATTTAGGTAATACTGTCATTTTTATTATATGGGCTCAACCTACATATGAACAATTAATATTTCTCCAACTGTTTACATCTGTATTTGTGTGAAAAGCGTTTTGTAACTATGGTCTTATAGTTCCTTTGTGTGTCTTGGGTAGACTCAAAAGTATTTTATACTGATTACAATTACTTTAAATGGAATTTCTCTTTCTATCTCTTTCTGCTCAGTTTTGTTCATAACATATAGAAATGGTGATGTGGATTTATCTTATATCCTTCAAATTCACTAAAGTTGTTAATTGTTTCAAGTATTTTTTTTTTACTGATTCTCTCAGGTTTTCTAAGTCTACCATCACATCATCTGCAAAGAGTGATCATTTTGTTTCTTCATTGCCTATTCTAATTCTTTCAATTTTTTTTCTTGTTGCTATAGTTAACATTTCTAGTACAATATTGAATAATAATTGTGATATTAGGTATCTTTGCTTCATACCTGATCTTATTGGAAAGACTTCTAGTTTATCTAGTTTATCCCCACAGATAATGCTTGCTCTTGGTTTTACATAGATTCTATTTATCATTTTAAGAAAAGCTCCATTGATTCCAATGATTTCTAGTGTTTTAATAGGAATGAGTGTTATATTTTGTCAAAAGCTTTTTCTGTATCTATTGATATAATCATATGATTCTTGTTGTTTTTGCTATTGATATGGTCAATTATGCTTATAGTTTTCCTAATATTGAACCAACTCTGTACTTGGTAAAAATCCCAACTGATTATAGTATATGATCTTAGTGATATGTTGTTGGAGTCTCCTTGCTAGTTTTTTATTTAAAAAATTTGCATCAATATTCATTAGAGAAATTGGTTTATAATTTTCTTTCTCTGTTTTTGTTCTCCCTGGTTTAGGTATCAAAGTCATATTTGTATCATAGAAGAAATTTGATAGGACACTTTCTATGCCTATTTTTCCCAAAGGGTTTATATAGTATTGGAATTAATTTTTCTTTAAATGTTTGGCAGAATTCACTTGTAAATCCATCTGGTTCTGGAGATTTTTCTTAAGGATCTCAGTTATGGCTTTTTTCAAATTTTTTTAAATCTATTTAAGTATTTTTTTCCTTCTGTTAATCTGGGGAATTTATGTTCTGTCAAATGTTCATTTCATTTAGATTGTCAGTTTTATTTGCATATAACTGAGTAAGATAGTTCCTAATAATTACTTTAATTTCATCTTCATTAGTGGTGTATTCACCATTTTTATTTTTGATATTTGTAATTTGGTTTTCTTCTTTCTTTTGTTAATTAAATTAATCAATGGTGTATCTATTTTTTTCACAAAATAGCCCCTAGTTTTGTTTATTAGTTCAATTTTTTTTAACTTTCAATTTTATTAGTCTCTCCTTTGATTTTCAGGATTTCTATTTTCATCTTCGGGAATTTTTAATTTGTTCTTTCTCTAGTTCTTTTAGTAGTATACCCAAAGCATTGTTCTGCTCTATACCTCTTTCACTGATGTAAGCATATGGAGATATACATTTTTCCCTACATACTGCTTTTGCCTACACCCAACAAATCTTTGGTAGATTATCTCATTTTTTATCATTCTCTTTGATTAAATTGTTGACTGTTTCTATGATTTGTTCTTTGACCCATTCATTCTTTAGTATTAGATCATTTAGGTTTGTATTAGTTTTTAATATGTCTTTCTAAGGCCTTTCATTGAATGCATTTTTAATTTCATTCTGGTTTGAGAGGGATACATTTAATGTTTCTACTTTTCTGCATTTGTTTGTGAGGTTTTTATATCCCAATATATGGTCAATTTTTGTGAAGGTGCCTTGTACAGCTGAGAAAAAGGCATACTCCTTTCTATTCCCATTCATTTTTTCCCCAGAGATCTACCATATCTATTTTTTCTAAAATTCTATTCATCTTCTTAACTTCTCCTTATTTATTTTATTGATTAGATTCATTTAGCTCTGAGAAGCATAAAATGGATCCCTTACTCATATAACTTTAATGTCTATTTCTTCCTGTAATTCATTTAACTTTTCCTTCTAAGAATTTGGATGCTATGTCATTTGGTGCACAAATGTTTAGCATTGATATTACTTCATTGTCTCTGATAGCTTTTAGTAGTTTGATATAGTTTCCCTGATTATCTTTTTTTAATTAGCTCTATTTTTGCTTTTTGGATTGGTTAGGTGGTGTAGTGGATAGAGTGCTGGGCCTGGAATCAGGAAAACCTAAGTTCAAATCCAGCCTCAGACATTTACCAGCTGTGTGATCCTGGGCAAGTCACTTAACTCTGCTTGCCTCAGTTTCCTCATCTGCAAAATGAGCTGGAGAAGAAAATGACTAACCAAGTGGTTTGCCAAGAAGACCCCAAATAGGGTCCTGAAGAGTTGAAAAGGACTGAAACGAAAACAACAACAAAATTTTGCTTTTGCTCTGTTTAAGATCATAAATGCTACCCCTGCTTTTTTTTAAACTTTGACTTTGAGTTTAAAAAAAAAAAGCTTCAGGCTTTTTCGTCCTGCTGTTTTCACAGCTATTTTTAGAGGCCTGTAAGTTTTCAGTGCTTTCAAGGTGATTTGATAAGGAGAGAGGTCTGGTCACTGTCTCCTGGTCTGTGCTCTGATGTTACTCAGGGAAAGCCCTTGCTGTCTCATGACCACAACTATTTTCCTCCCTTGAATTGTGACCTGAACCCAGGTAGGACCCCTGCTCCCTTGCAACTGCAAGTATTCCTCTTTGCCTTGAACTTGGGTAGCTGAGTTGCCAAATGGTGTCTGGTCCTGTGTCCAGTGCTAGCATAGGGGTCCCCTCTAATCTTTTTTTGACCAGGTATTTAGTCCCCTTACTGTCTTTGGGCAGTGAGTACTCCAGATTGAGCTGATGCTGCTGCCGTAACAGAAAAAAAAAATGTTTCACCTTGATCTTTTCATGGTTATGCTGTTTTAGAACTTGATTTGACATGTGATTTTAAAGTCATTTAGAGGGGAATGTTGGGAGGGTTCAGCTAAAATGCTCCCTTTACTCCACCATCTTGGCTCTGCTTGATCAAATGTATTAAAAATTGAAATACAATTTCCTCCCTACCATCCTAGCAATCTCCTTCCCCCAAACATACCTTAGACCAGTAGAAAATTTAAGTTAGAATGCAAGATCATTGACAATAATGGTTGTTTTCAGCTGTTCATGTCCCTACTGTTTAGCATCATGTCTGATACATAGTAGACCTTTAATAAATTGTTGGTAATTGATTAATTGATTGATTGAGGTCTGTTTTAAAAAGAAAAGGAAACAAGAGAACCATCACATAAATGTCATGCATTAGACAATAGGGTGATTCCTATTCCATGACGAATTCTTTTTTATAGGAAATTAAATATAAATCAGGAAAATATTTAGAATTCCCTATAGTTGAAAGTTTGGAAAACTCAAGATCAAGCTGAGTGAAGAGATGAAATTTGGGGTAGATAACCTAGTGGAGATGAAGAGGAAGGAAATAAGGGGTTTGATTGCATAGCTGTCCAGGGTCAAAGGGAATAAGACTGTTGGGTAATTTCAGTTCAGTGAATTTCATCCATGTAGACACCTAAATTGTATCATTGAGCCTAAATTATTGCTCACATAAAAATAAACTGAGGTCAATAAAATTATGTTGTTTGGCTAGTAGAAGTCTAGATTTCCATTAGGTTCTCTAAATGGAAAATTATATGAAATGACCTTGTAAATCATTACTGAATTATTTGCATTGTTAACCAAGTTTATCAGTTACTACAAATTCTTTATTCTACTTTGTTCTCCGTATCCTAGACCTATGTTTCAATCTTCTTTAGTTCATAATAGAGATAAAAATATGCACTTCTTAGTTTCATAATAAGGATGTTCTGCAGATAAATTAGATAACATAGGGCAAGTACTTTGATCTCCTTGAAAGAAAGGTTCTTGAGAAATTTAACATTTAATTATTGTTTCTAAGTTTTCAATAAGGAAAGGCAATATGGTATGATGCCAAATACCAATCAGTCACAGAACAAATCAGTCAGCCTCTTGGTAAGTACATGCATCAGTTCAGAATTAGGAATGAATGAGAGAATAAGATTTCTAATAAGTCTCTCTCAAAATGTGACACTAGCTTTCAGGGATTCAATTTAAATACTTCTAAAAATGAACATTCATAGGACTTTCCCAGGAAAATGAGTGAAGCTAAAACATCTTAGACAAGTAACAACTCTGTTAATAAATGACACAATTTAAATATCTGAAGTTAGTAGTAAATGTTTGCTTCCTTATTTTTCCTTTTTCTCATACACCAAAGTGGCTAGATGTAGGAGGTGTCTGATTTCTGAAGAAAAACATCACATTTATCTGATGTAAATGCTGCGTGGCACAAATGTGGAAATAGTACTAAAGAAAACAAAAATGGCAAGACAGCTGGACCACATTAAGTATATATCGAGGAGGTCTGAAGACAACTCAATTTTGAGGACTTTAAGGAATCAATTCTCAAGATATATGAAAGAGTGGGAGAATACATAATGATGTGGGAAAATCCCCATGGATGAATTTCTACCAAAAAGGGATAGGAGACGGGAACAATTGGGAGTAAATCAGTAACTATCTACCCATATGGCCATTTTCCCATCAACACAAAATTTTTATGAGAATAATTTACATATGGCTTAATGAAAATATGAAAAGAAAACAGGCAGGCTTCCATGAATTATATTCTATAGCAAACTAGTTCAGATCAAATCTCACCTTCTTTAGGAGACCTTTTGTGGTCTCCCCACTTGCTAGTGCCATCCCCTCTGAGATTAACTTCCATCTACTCTGTCTATCTTGTATGTACCTAGTTATTTACATGCTGTCTATCAATTAGAATGTGAGTTCCTTGAGGACAGGGCCTGTTTTTGCCTTTTTTTTGTGTGTCACTAGCCCTTGATATTGTGCTAGACACAAAAATACATTCAAAATAAATGCCTGTTAAGATATTTACAGTCACACAATTGATTAAAAGGCATAGAAAATACAGGATCCCACTGTACTTTTTTTGTTGTTGATAATAAAAGTGAAGTGAAGATTAGACATCTTCCAACAAAGTATTTTCTACATGTAGCATATTTGATATATATATATATATACACACATCTATATACATATACATCTACCCACATATTATATATATAATCCATCCATATATAGATATACATACACACATATGTGTATATGTTAAGATTATATAAGATTACTTGATAGAAAATAAATGAGATAACTTTGAAAATCCTCTGATTAGTAATGTCAACAAGTAAGGCATGAAATGGAGAAATGGGTATTTGCTCAAGGTATTTGTCATTTTCATGGATTTCCTGTATATGATAATATCCTCCAGTTGTTCTTATATGCATTTGACAGTGTTCTGATTACATAAAGACATGAAAGATTGTAGAATCTTCTAAACCATTTAGAAAAGATCAGTCTAACAATCCCCACAGGAATAAAATAAAAAAAAAATCATAATACCCTAAGTCTAGAGTTAGAAAGGACCTTGGAGACTACCTGGTCCAAACCCTTCATTTTACAGATGAAATCTGGGGCACAGGAAGGCTGTTACTTGCTCAAGATCACATAGCAAGCAAGTGGATAAAGAATAACTATCATCTGGACATTGATATTCATTTGCATGGACAGTACATAGAGCTGGTCCACCAGTGCCTACATCTTAGGCTAACAATGGAGATGGTCAATGTACTGGACCCAAAGTTGAATAAGGAGAAGTGATTGGACTGGTTTGCATGTGGCAAAGTGCACAGCACTTTAAATTACCTCAAGTTTCTTCTTGAAATAAAAAGCTATCTTTTTTTATACCACTAGTCTTCTGTCTGTGGCTATGAATCATGGCATTTCTCAATCTCCCAAGGATCAAAATTGCATCTCACCCAGAGGGCAATGGCAAGATATAGGATAGACATAAATAAGATATAATATACTACCATTGATCAATGTTGTCCAAGAAATGACTAAAAAGATATAATTAAAGAGATGTGAGGTTTGAAAAGGGATCTGAGCTGATGTGTAGTTATAGAGAGTGATAATAGAACAATCCATATGCTGCATTATCACAAGAGACCTTGAAGTTGATCCTCTGTGGATAATAAATGGAAAGACATGAACAAGAGTCAGGTGGCAAGCCATTGGAAGTAGAACCCATATTGATGAGATAACAGTCATTGACATTGAAGTATAAATATTGCATGGACTGAAATTTATTACAAATAAGTCAAATCAATTTATTGAAACATAATATATGTCCAGCATTGTGAGGATATGATGATGATGATGATGATTATAATGTTTTAACCTTATTCTTCAGTAAGTTTGAGCTTACTACTTTAATATTTCTTTACTTGAAAGGACCTGTGCTTTCATTGATATAAATACTTCTTCCAACAGAAGCAGATTGCTAACCTTAAATGTCTTCTCATCCTACACTATTCTTGTTTACAAATTGTCTAAAGGAGAGTCTACCCAAATGACTGAGGTTGGGGGGGATGGGAAGAAGTGATTCCTTTAGAGCAAGGGAACTTTGCTTTTTTTTTGTTTCAAGGACTCTTGGCAACTGGGTGAAGCCTATGTTCCCCTTTTATGAAAGCTGTTTTTAAATGCATAAAATAAAATATATAAAGTTACAAAGAAAATCAATTATATTGAAATAGTTATCTTCTTATCTGTCTGTCTGTCTATTTCTCTGTCTGTGGATCTGTTTGTCTATCTGCATCCATCTATCTGCCTACCTGCCTATAAGTTCATGATGGATTCCAGGTTAAGAACATCTGTACTGAATCTTTTGACAATACTGGTGTGCCAGTGAAGCACCCAGACTATCTCTGTTATCCTTCACTATAGCTACATGACTGTCTTCTTTTCTTCATCCCATACCTAGATTTGTAGAGAAAGGGACATTTTTCTGTTTCTCTTTTTGCTTCTGTAATTATAACTGCTCTGTTTCCATTGGCTCTTCATCCTTTTCCCAATCTTTAAATGTAGTTTTCTCCCAGTAGGATGCCTCCAGCCTCCTTCTCTTCTCTCAGCACTTTCTTCCTTGGTCAGTTCATTTACTCATATAGCTTCAACTACCCACTCTGTGCAAATGATTCCCAGATCTTTATCTGCATTCTTCCCTCTGTTCTTAGCCCTAGACCCATATGTCTACTTGTCAGCAGAAGACATCTCTACCTTGATTACCCCCTCTCTCAAGTTGCACAAAACTCATCTAACTAGATCAGGAAGTAGAAGGGTGATATGGAAAGGAAGGGACAGATATGAAAGTGATATTGTTCCATTAATTAATGTTCCTTGAGTGTAATTATTCAATAAATTATGGCTAATTTCATACTGTTTTTATCTTGCACCCCACCCCCAAGATGTAATGAATCATTTTAATAAGTTTTGCCAAAATCAAGGCACATTCTGTCTGGGGTATTCTAGAACTCTACCTATATAACAACCTTGTCAAAAATGGAAACAAGTTTATAGGATCACACATTTAGAGCCAGAAGGGCATTTAGATGTATCTACTACAATCTCTTAATTTTATAGATGAGGAAATGGAGGCCCAAGGAGATTGTCATTTACCCAAGGTCACAAAGTTAGTAAGTAGAAGAGCCAGGAGTCAAACTTAGTTCTTCTAATTCCAAATCTAGTGGCATGACTTTCAGATCCTGTACATTACTTCCCTGTGATCACTTAACTGATTATTAAAAAATCCATCCAAAACCTTTTCTTGGTCTTTACATCAAGAAATCTAACCAGTAGTTCCAGAAATCTACCATTTCTTCCGTTTTAAAATTAGAGACAAGGGGATTTGCCCATATTCAGTGATTTTGCCCCTTTCAAATTCTTCATGACTTTCCAAAAGTGATCAGCTTTGGTGCCATGATCATATATGCCAGTTGTTTAAAACAATTCTTGGATTGCCAAGCTTAAACTCACTTTGAGCTCTACTGCTAGCTCTTCCCCCTCTATTCTCTTTCAATTGCTTTTGTTTTACTTTTTTTTCTTATTTTAAGATCTTTCTCCCTTGGTAGAGAAGCCAGAGGCAAAAAATAATAATAACTGAATTTTTTTTTCTTCTCTATGTGTTAATTTTATACCACTTCCTCTTAGCAGTGGGCCTTTCCTATCCCTGTTCAAATACTTACTCTGAACACAACTTTAACAAAATGCATTTTTGCATTTTCTTCTGAATTTTTCACAAGCCTCAGCTCATTCTGCGTCTTCTACAACATAATTCTTATAGTTTCTTTATATGCATCTATATTCAACTTTGTTATACACCTCTCCTTCCAGCTTCTATACACAAACTTTTCCTACTTGAGCTTATTAGAGAGTCCTCATTTGAGAAATATTCCTTTGAGATGTTCATTTTTCAGATGCAGACACAAAGATGAGATTTGTTCAATAACACTGAGATATGTCACAGATGAGAAATAAAAATTTCAGTCAATCACTTGATTGGTTTAGCCATATGATGTCAACAAAACACATTTCCCAGCTTTGAACTCTGTGCATGTTGAAGTTGTAGGGGTAACTTCCCAGGTTGGAGAAGATCATTTCAAGCCCTTTCTTCTAAAAGCAGGGTACTTGGAAACCCTGTCCCTAAGTCAAGTTTCTGGAAAAGTTGTTTATCTTTCTCTGGGATGATCATCTGACTCTCAGATCCCTCATTTAGAGTCACAAAGCTTGTAGTATGTTAGATCAGGGAGGGACCTTATAAAGCACTGGGGGCTACTTTGAAAAGAGGAAACTGAGATACATAGAATTTTACCCAAGGTCACAGAGCCAGTTACAGAGTTGGTACAAGAACTCAGATATCTTGAATATTTGAGGAGTATTCTATTGGTTAGAAATATTCATTCATTCTACCAATAGGCAGCTAGGTGGTTCAATCAATAGTCATGTCAATAAAGATTTATTAAGCACCTACTATGTGCCAGGCACTGTCCTAAGTGCTGGGGATACAATGAAAAGCAAAAACAGTCCCTGCCCTCAAGGGGCTCACAATCTAAGGGGGTAGACAACATACAAACAACTATGTACTAACAAGATATACAGGATAAATTGGACATAATCAGTAGAGGGGTGGTACTAGCATTAAGAGGGATAGGAAGCTTTCAGGAAAACCTGAGTTCAAATCCTGCCTCAGAAAACCTGCTGTGTAACCCTGGGCAAGTCAATTAATATTTCCCAACTTTGCTTTCCTCATTAGTAAAATGGGAATAAATTATAGTATCTACCTCCCAGAGCTGCTGTGTGGATCAAATGAAATAACATGTGTAAAGGACTTTGTAAACTTTAAAACACTTTATAAATGGTAGTCATTATTATTGTTATTATTATTAATAAGTTTTTAATTAATTAAATACAATACAATTGAACTATGTAATTAGAATTTTCAATTAAAACAAAATCTTCTGCAAGGTCTATTGTGAATTTACAGAATCACAAACTCTTAGGGTGGGGAAGGAGATTATCCAGTTCTTTCCTCACCTAAAACAAAAATCCCTTCTATGGTGTCTTTGAAATGCGTTCATCCAACATCAGTTTGGAGAGCTCTAGGGAAGAGGAGCTCACTACTTAAAGAATAAATATAAACCACATCGTTAGCAGCCTTCCCATCCTTGGAATTGTGTCAGCATCAAAATCCTGCTATTTCTGTTTCTCAGCAAGAAACATCCAGCTTCTTTGAAAATCTCAGGTCTTCTTCCCAGGAGTTTCCCAGATGATGGGTCATAGAGGTATCAGGTAGTGCCTGATGTCCCTCTCCTCTGTCGCCCTTCTTGTTTCCAGGCCAATCCCGGCAGACAGATAAGAGATCCACGTCAATTTTAAAGTCATTAAGTTAAGGAGATTTCACAGTTTATCTCTGCCACCCATTCAGTACCTATCCTCATTGTCAGGAAGTCCTTTCTCACTTAGAACCAAAGTCCCTCCTCCTGCAACATGAGCCCCTCTTCTCTGGTTATGTCTCATTGGGGAGGGAACACAGTTTTAGTCACTGGCTGCCTCTTTCTCTGGCAAGGAAGAACAGAGTTACCAGTTGTGTGGGTTTTACTTCCACACTTTCCTTGAATAATTCAGCAGAGGAAGGCCTTTCAATTTAGGTTGTTAGCATTGGTGCCCTTAATATGACAGCAACCACTCCCTCCCTCCATTTATTTATTTATTATTTGGTTTACTTATTATTAGTGGTATAACCACATAAAGTCCAGGATTTAGAAATTCAAAGAGATACAGAAAGGATATGGAGGGTCAAGATTATCAGGCAATACAAAGAAGAACTGGCTGTACTTTGCATCACAAAGCAAAATTAAGACAGGGCAATTTGATTATGTCTCTTGCAGTATGTAATACGAAACTGGACTTTGGCAGAAAAAAATCTAAACCTGATGCTCCCCCAGGGCTCACTCTTTCTGTGATAATGGTTTTCTATTGGGAAATCACTGGCTAGGAGAAAGGGCCAACTTTTTATCTTTTCTTTTTTTTTTCTACCTATATGTATTAATTCATAGCAAGCCCCAAATCAACCACTTTTTAAAAATCCAAACAATATTGTTTCCCCCTAAGCACTCTATATCCTGTCCTCCATCAGGCAAATTTGGGATAAAAGGTTACTAATGTTTTGGCAGCATTTTCCTCAGACTTTTCCTTGTATTTCTGCCAGAGAGCTTGCAAGGCACAGATTTAATTAAAATGGCAATGTTCGCTGCTACTTGAGTGTAATTAGAACCATTCATTAAAGCTTTGGCTGACAGTTTGGCAACCTGAACATTTTTCAGAGTGTGGACAGCACTCCATGGAAACAGTTCAGGGAAAGAGGATGAGGCAGAGCACCCTTCTTGAACCATTTAAATGGCATGGGGTCCATATTCAGAAAGGTTTTCATGCGGCCAAGTCTTTGACCAAAGTTACAGAAAACCCCTTTAATTAGATCATAGGAACAGACAGCATTGCATCCTGTCAAAGCAAAACCGAGGCACCAGTGTGTTTTCCTCCCATCACAGGGAATCTTTAAATGGCTAAATCTTTAAGGTGAACTGAGGGACGCTCTCATCAGAAGACATGTTTCCTAGTGACAACTAAGGAAGGCAAGTGTGCTCAGCTTTTAAAGTCTTAGAGAAAAGTCTATTTTTGATGGGGGAGTGAGTATCCTCTTATAAGACAGTGCAATGTGGTATGAAGACACTGTGCTTGCAATCAGAGGGTCTTTGTTGAAGTGGACTTTGACACTTAGCAGCTGCCTGACTTTGGCCACATCAGTCACTCCATCCCTCTGAGTCTCAGTTTTCTGATCTGTAAAATGAGGACAATAATATTTGTACTACCCAATTCAGGACGGTTTCAAGAAAAATGTTTCATAATCTAAAATACTATGGAAACATCTGTTGTTGCTATTTCCATTTCCTTATCTTTTGTAATGGTGATCATGAAAGCCAGTGGAAGAAAGGAAGGAAGGGAGGGAGGAAGGAAAAAGGAAGTGAGGAAGGAAGGCAGGAAAGAAGGAAGGAAGGAAAAAAAGAAGGAAGGAAGGAAAGAAGGAAGGAAGGAAAGAAGAAAGGAAAGAAAGAAGGGAAGAAGGAAGGGAAGAAGGAAAGAAGGGAGGAAAAAGGAAAGAAGGAAAAAAGGAAGGAAGGGAAGGAGGTAAAGGAAGAGGGAGGGAAGGAGGAAGGAAGGAAGAAAGGAATGAAGGAAGGGGGGAAGAGAGAAAGGAAGGAAATAAACATTTATTAAGGGCCTACTATGCCAAGCACTGTTCTAAGCGCTTTACAAATATTATCTCATTTGATCCTCACCACAGCCATGGGAGATAGATGCTATCATGATTGCTATTTTATAGGAGGGGAAATCATGATAAGCAAGAGTCAAGTGCCTTGCCCAAGGACACACAGCTAGTAAATGTCTCAGGTTGGATTTTGATTCAGAGCTTCTTGACCCCAAACCCAGCACCCAATCCACTGTACCACCTAGCTGCCTCAAATGATTAAATGTAATAAGAATGTTTAGAGATTTCACAGTTCCACCAAGGGTATTAATTAGTGTTCTTGTCTTTCCATAACCTGGCCCAGAATTGACTGTTCTCATTTTTTGTCATCTGCCAATTTTCTAGATATGAGATAAAACCTCAGAGTCATGTTGATGTGCATTTTTCTTCTTATTAATAATTTTGGACCATTTGTTCATATGGTTATTAATAGTTTACAATTCTTCTTTTGAGAGCTTTTTCTTCATTTCCATGGATCACTGAGGACCACCAATTGAGAAGGCACCTTAGAGAGCATCTAATCCAACCCCTTCCCTCCCACTTTTATTTTAATAGATGAAGAAACTGAGTCCTAGAAAGATTATGTGAATTACCTAAAGTTACACAAGTGTTAAGTAGCACAGTGAGGAACAGAAACCAAGTTCCTGTCTCTAAATCTAGTGATTTTGTTACTCTTATAAGCTTTCTCCCACATCCCCCTAGTTCTGAGAGGGAACCTTTCCAGAACTTGATAATGTCTGAAAACTGACATAGGGACCAGCCTAGGGCAGGCCTTAGGGGTTCTGCTGGGCCTGATGTAGCAAAGAATTTAACTCCTGCCTACTTCTTCCATGAGCAATTCTCCGAGCTGCAAGATATTTGAATGACATTTGATATTTATCTAGCTCTTCTCATTAGAAAAACCTTTTCAAGTTTAGCAAGATGACATTTCTTTGGGAGACAAGTAGTTGTGACAAAAGCTAATATCTGTTCTCCTGTTACATTTCAAAAAATTTTTTTTAACTAGACCTATGATTTCATCGATATAGGGAGCTCCCAGGGAAAAGCTCTCTTTACCTAGGCAGATTCGACTACTTGGTTTGATAGAGGGCTATACAAAACCCTAGGGTAACAATTATAGTAATTACAAGTGCCTGTGGTCAGTCATGGTAGCTTAGGAAGATTCCCTGAATGCTGCTTTGACAGAATCTATCATACCTCCTACAGCTATAGTCTCACTACCATCAGGCTTTGAGTCAATACTTACCCATATGCTAAGGTTGGGGGAAAACAGACTTGATTTTGATTCTGTTGAGAGGTTCCAAATATCATAAGTTTTAATTGATATTCCTTATTACCTTGTAGATTTTTTTAAGGTGGGATATCACAATAATCTCCTCAATCAAACTCTGACCAGAACAATAGATGATGTTTGAAAGAGATGATCGGAGGAAGAGCAATGACAGAACCTGTGACTGAATGGAGAAGCTGAGACAGATTTTTTTGATTTAAAAATGGCCTTTTCCCTTAAAAGGGGTTTGCAGCCCCGCAGTAGGCTATGCAATCTGTCAAGAGCTCATTTAATAGCCTTCCCTTTTGATTCTTAGCTAAACTAAAGGTCTATGGGGCAAAAATGGACACTAACATGTAAAATGGAAAGTCTTCCAGATGCAAAGGAAACAGTGCACACCATAGGAGGAGTTTGAGGCTTGACTAGCTCAGCGGCCTAGGAAGAGACCAACAAGACAGTGAATATACTCCAGGGCACTTGTTCAGTCTTGGTTTTTTTTTGTGTGTGTTTTTGTTTTCATTTTTGTTTTTTTCCAGTCCGGTCAGACTCTTTAGGGCCCTATTTGGGGGTTTTCTTGGCAAAGCTACTAGTGTGGTTTGCCATTTCCTTTTCCAGCTCATTTTATAGATGGGGAAACTGAGGTAAAAAGAGTTAAGTGACTTGCCTACAGTCACACAGCTAGTAAGTGTTTGAGGCCAGATTTCAACTTAGGATGATAAAAGCTTTCCTGATTTCAGGCCCAGACTCTATCCACTGCTCCACCTAGCTGCCCCAGAACCAGAATGCTCCGATACCTTCATCCTAGACCACTCATCTCCATAAGACCTAATAGGAGTATGGAAAATATAATTGGGTTGAGAACCATAAGTAAAGGTAGAATCCTTCACTGAGGGAAACCCCCTCTGAACTGAAGCCACCCACTTCATGCTGGAGGTGACAAATCTCAGATTTGGGAGACAATGAGGAGAAGCTTCTCTAAGTCCCAGGCTAAGGGTCTATATCCTTACTGAAAAGAGCACTGTGACACTCAGCCAACCCAGAGGCCATAATGGCAGAAAACAGCCTTTAAACAGTGAACCCAAGGATTCCAGGACATCAACCCAACCAACAGAGAAGCCCTATACTGAGGAACCTGCACCTTCACTGAGTAACCTCCCGGGTCCATCTCTGCAGAAGGTGAGCCCACTGAGGAGCCAGCTTCACAACTGAACGTGCCTGATCCAGCCTAGGAGGGGAGTGATGCATCCAGCTGAGATAATGCATAGAGGGAGGAGCCAGCCCAGCTGGGACACAGAGTGAATTGTCCATCACAGTGCTATGCCCTGCTGCAAACTTTGTGAGGATCTCCAGAGAAATGACATGGGGGGTTGTGAGTCTCCTTGGCCATGTGATCCCTACACATGGGCTTAATTTCCACTGTTTTTTAAGTTGATGGCTACTCTTCCCCTCACAGACTCTGTGCGTCTTCATGGGAGAGGGTGCCCCAGGTTTTGGAAGAGATGCTTTATAACTTCTTGCTATGCCATTTGAATAAATGCTTTTGCTAAAGAATAAATTGAATAGACTGGCTGAATTGTCAAGGGGAGCTCAGTGTTACAAGGATAACCTCTCATAGGGTTACTCCTAGAATACTGAGAGTAGTGTCAGCCCTGATGCCAGCATGAGTTGAGGGAGTAAGCCCGAAGGGATGCTTCATTTGGAATTAAGAAGATATGACTTTGCATCTAAATTCCAGACCATTGGAGTAGGCTATAAGGAGCCCTCAGTAAGGAATAAGACCATTTTTGTATACCTCTTTTGCATGTGACCTAACTAAATAGTAAGAAAATCACAGAGAATTTATAGGACTTTTGTTTTCTCTGATTCTGGCTATTTCTAGGCCCCCTACAGCATCTTCTTCTCTTACAATCAGGCCCACAACCCAACGACTTTTCATTCACCTTTTCCCTCCCTACAATGGAGCAGTCACAACTTGATTTCTTTCATCTCTCCCCTTCCCTCCCAGTTTCTTTTTATCATCATATTGAAGATTTGACATCAGTAGGCATCTTATGTCAAGGAAACACAGGAGGGCCCTAGAAGAGTCATTGATTTGTGATCTTATTGCATCTTTTTTATAGACTTTGCGTACATCTACCTTCAGATTTATTAGTAAACCATTTCATTCTCTATTTAGAGAAGTTATGTTTGAAGGTTAACATATTTGTATTGAGCTAGAAATTCTCCTGAAGGTCAATGTACCTTCTAGTCTTCATTAAAGGCTTCTCTCTCCTGAGATTTGAGGGAAGTTTTGACTCAAAGGTATAGAAAATACGAGGCCCTACTGTATTTATCATATATTGATTATTTAAAAAAATGGCTTGTATTTTATTAAGATCTACTGGATTCAAAAGCTTCACATGGCTTTACAAGAAGAGTATTTTCATGGTTATTAGGCTTTCATAGGCATCATTGAAAGATGTGCAGATGCAGCAGCTAGGTGGTGCAGCAGATAGAGCACCAGCTCTGGAGTCACGAGGACCTGAGTTCAAATCCAGCCTCAGACACTTATTAGCTATATGACCCTGGGCAAGTCACTTAACCCAAATTGACTAAAAAAAAATATGCTGACGTAGAAATGAATAGTTTCTAGATGACACTGTGAAGCAGTGACTGTTCTAGTGTCCCTTTTCCATGCCATATCTTCCAATATGTCCTAAACCCTTAGGAAAAATCAGCCGGCACCAGGAGTTTGCTGCATGCAGCTGGGTTCTACTTCTAAAGCAGAGGGACCTGCCCCCTTGTAGAGTGGAGAGTGTAGGCTAAATAAGGCTTACAAGGCAAAGGACATGTTTGAAGCAGACTTGGCACAAGTTTGACCCAGTCCAGGTGGTGTTTAACCTCGGGAGTGGTTTTGTTTTTTGTTTTTTGTTTTTTTTTCCAACCTGGGAATGATGCTGGGCATATTTTGAGGCATGTGTGTTATTTGCAGGTCCATAGATACTGTAAAATCTTTTGTCCTGGACCTACTTCAAGAAAAATCAGCCCCCAGATTGCTGGAGTGTATCAACAAGGCTTCACCTGGCCAGGACTTTGGGGGGAAAACCCTTCCCATCATTACGAAGTCCAAGGACAGAGACATCCCAAATGCATTATTTGTGCTAAAATCCACCCTCAATCAGTTTCATTGTGCTCTACAAACATTTCTCTTATTGCCAGGTTAAACAATTGCACAAAAGTCCATCAGAGAATTGTTGAGAAATCTCTTTCGAAAACCTGAAAAACTGTCTGTGAGAGGGAGAGAACAATATTCTCATGGAAATGTTGATTTTTATCTTACCAGGTCTGGGTATGAGAATTACAGATTGAACATCTGCAAGTGTGCTTGTTCTACTTTCTTTTAGCCCTGCTGGATTCTTCACATTTTTGTGAATCAAGGCTAAGAGTTTGGACAAGTCAGTCCATGCTGCTATAACTGCCCACTATCCAAGATTTATCTGTAATACTAAGGCTTTTGGTCAGCCGGGTTGGGGCAACCCTTTTTGAAAGAAAACAACGGCGACTAAATGAGGAAATTCCTGTCATGACCTCCAATGAGTAGCTTTCCCCATCTTTTTCACTGATTTTTCCATTTAACCACCGAGGAATGACTCCGTAGTCAGATTTGCCTCTTAGAGCACTCCAGTAAGTAGTCTGACAACATTATTCCTTTGCTTGGTGGGCTGCTGATTCATCAGTACGAATGCCACGTCAAGACTTCTACTATCAGTTTTGTCTTCTAATTCAGTGAATCTGCTACAATACATATATATGATTCAAGATCAAATAGGATCACAGACAAACAATTGGATGCAACTATTGGCCCAAAGAGTCCCACCCTACATATCAAGTGCTGACATTCACAATTACTACTTAAGTTTCTGGCTATCTTCATGAATGTCATGTAGCTGATATCTATTTACAAATTCACTTCAATATTAGCAAGCATCCTATTAATTTGCAGCTACAGCATAGTTTGTATTATTAATGGATTGTTTGTCATTTGTGTCCATTAGCCTCTTTCAAGGTCTTTTTCTTGTCATCTAAACACATTCCAAATCAAACATAAACAAGACAAATTAACAACAGCAAAAGTCCAACTATCAAAAGTATCTGTTAATTTGCCTACTTGATACTCAGGTTTAGAATTAGAGTCCTGATATGATTAATAACTTTCCAAGGACTCTTGTCAAATAGGAAGAGTCTAGCTTTCTTTTCCAAATCTATATCACGGTGCCAGCATCTGTGAAATTATGCTGGAAAATCATTAGAAATCTCAATTTTCTGGTAGTGTGTGGGTCTTATGTGGGGGAATGTTAGATTGGGGAGAAAATGGAGAAAGAAAAGAGGGGGAAGGAAAGAAAAAAAGAGAGGGAGACAGGGAAGAGAATAAGAGGGGAAAGAGATGAGAGAGAGAGAAAAGAAAGAGGAAAAAGGGCAAAGAAAGAGAAAAGAGAGGAGAAAGAGAGAAAGTGAGAGAAATCACATGCTGTATATATCTTATATGTACAAGGTTTTTGCATGTTTTTTCCTCCATTAGAATATGAGCTCCTTGAGGGCAACAAATGTTTTTTGTTTTTCTTTTTATTTCCAGCACTTAGTACAATGCTTGGAACCTACTAAGCACTTAAATGCTTGCTTACTGACAGACCAACATTTATAAAAACAAAGGAATACACACATGCACACATGTGCCTGTGCTCATAAACACACATACACACACACCTTAAAATGCTCATGAGCCAATTCTCTTAGAATCTTGCAAGGTTTTATAGGTTTTTTTCCTTTCACCATATTTCTGAGATTTGACAGTGGAAGATGAAAGTTAGGAGGAATGGGAATAATAATAATAAGATCCAACCTTTATCTAAGCACTTTAAGATTTCTGAAGCACTTCACAACTGTTACCTCATTTAATCCTCACAACAACCCTGTGAGGCAGGCGCTATTCCTCATTTTACATTTGAGGAAATTGAGACTGAGGTTAAGCAACTTAGCCAGTATTATATAGTAAGTGGTAGAGGCAGTATTTGAACTCACATTTTTCTGATTCTACATCCAGCGTATTGTATACTGGCCACCTGTTTGCCTCTAGAGAAAGGTGGTTTTTGGTTTAGAATTTTTCTCTTGCACTCCCAATTGCTTTGTCAAGTTCTCAGCATTAACTTCTCGTTATTTGGACTAGTCTGTTACTGACTTAGTTAACCTATACAAGAAGCAACCACTTGCCTTTCTTTTCCTCTTCAAGCTGGGTAATCATTAGCAGGATAGTGCTTTGTTTAATGTCTGTTTTCCTATGGCCCCTGAAATATCAAATCAGTCAACCAAAGAGTATTTATCAAGTACATACTACATGCCAGACATTATACAATCTTGGAGTGGGGAACATGTGGTCTCGAGGCTGCATGTGACCCTGTAGGCCCTTTGACTGAATCCCCTGTGGCCTCAAGGCCACAGATTCCCTACCCCTGTGTAGAGATACAAAGACAGAAATGAGAAAGTCCCTTCCTTTGAGCATCTTACAGTTTCTCTTTTTCCAGTGGTTTTCTAGGATTTTGAGGCATCCGTCCAAATTTTTACCAACATCATCTCTCCCTGAAGCCCTGGTTTCATCATCTGTGGACAATGGGCTACAAACAGTAATGTTCATTCTTTCTAATTTTCAGGAGGAAGAAAACTATGTATGTGCACCTATCAAATTAAGCACCATAGGGAGTAGCTATAATGCTAGACATATGAATAGCAGTAGAGATGCCCAGAAGTCACAAACCCAAGCAAGGAGGCAGCTGTAAAACCCATACTTCTCCATCACTATGGGCAAATGCAAACCGAGTTTAGAGTTTACTCAGTTGATTCAGTTCAGCCACTTTTGAAAATATCTAACTGTATCATCATTAAACCTGCACCTCTCTCTCCATTTTGTCTATAAGGTTATAACTACAACTCTGTCAGATGCCCTGCTGAATCCAAGGTATTTCGGATCCATGGCATTCCCCTGTTCTACCAGTTTAATAACTGTCAAAAAAGGAAATGAGGTTAGTCTGGCATGACTTGTTTTAATGAAGCCATACTGGCTCATAGTGCTCCTTCTTCCCTTTCTAAGTGCTCACAAACCATCTGTTTAATAATCTGTTAGAGAATTTTATTGGGGACTGACACCAACTTTACTGTCCTAAAGTCTGTTAGAGGACTTCATTCTCTTCCCTTTTTTGAAAATCAGGACATTTGCCCATTTCTGATTCTGTGGTGCCTCTCCCATTCTCTCATTTTCCTTTAAGATTAACAATAGCGGCTTAACAATCGTCACTGCGGTTTCTATCATTACTTTGAGACAGAGTTTATCAAAACTAGGTGACTTGAACTCATTAGGGAGAGCTAGCAATCTCTTAATCTCTTTACTAATCTTAGGTTGGAATTCCAAACCAGTTTTGTTCCATTTTTTCTATTCTGAATATCATGCTCCTTGGCAGTGAAAACAGAAGCAGAAAGGGGGTAAAATAGTTATATCTCTTGGCGTTTAGATGAATGATAGATCATGTTTAATAATACTAATAGCTAAAATTTATATAGCACTTTTAGGTTTGCAAAGCACTTTACATATTTTAATTGATTTGATCCTTACAACAGCTCCGCCAGGCAGGCGTTATTATTGTCCCCATTTTACAGATGAGGAAACTGAGGCACAAAGTGGCTAAGTGATTTGCCTAGGGTTACACAGATAGGGAGTTTATGAGGCAGGATTCAAACTCAGGTCTTTCTAACTTCAGGTCCTATATTCTATACACTACAACTTCAATAAATGGGTAGATAGATAGACAGACAGACACAGACAGACAGAAAGATAGATAGATAGATAGAGATAGTATTTATTAAGTGATTATTATATGCCAGGAACTGTGCTAAGTGATGGTGTTTTGCAAGTACAAGCAAATAAGACAGTCCCTGCCCTCAGAGAACTTGTGTTCTAAGGAGGGAAGATAACACATGAAAGGAGCTGGAAAGCTGGAGAAGAGGAAGGAGAGAGGGCAAGGCATCTTGTGAGCTACACCCAGAAGTGACAGGATTTAGATCTGGAAGGGGCTTCAGCGTTGATTCAGTCTAAACTTCTCACTTTGCCAATGAGGAAACTGAGCTTTAAAATGAAAATGACTTGCTCAAGATCACAGAGGAAATAAATAACTGGGCTAGGATTTTAACCCATCTCATATGGCTTTATTTCCTGTTCCCTTTCTATCGTCCACTTTTCCTTAGCCACCTTAGCCTAAATCCTTTTCTTTCCCCCTGGGAAGGAAATGAGGCAGAAGAAGACTACATTGCAAGCAAAAACATGAGTCTTCTCATTTTTATTGATAAATTTAATTTAAAAAATTAAAGTCTATCCTTTAAAAAAAGTACTAAAACCAGAACATATTTTAAGTATCTGAACTAAAGTAGTTCCTAACTTCACCCTCTGTTTTTATTTAATATTTTATTTTCTCCCAAATTATATCACTACCACTCTTTAACATAAAATTATTCAATAGTTTCTGCAGCTGAAAAATGAGTTGCCCAGTGGCTAATCTTCTGATGTTCTCTAACTTTGTTGGTCTAGTCTTTGTACATCAGGAATACACTTGGTCACTAGGCCCACATACAAGGCTCTCAGTTTAGTGAAACCTGACATCATACGGTACTTTGCTGGAATGGCCTTCAAAAACCTAGTTACCTCCATTCATAATGAGGCATCAGTAATAGGACTTTGGTAGGAACTTAACCAAATAAATGAATAAAAATGACAAAATGTCATCTTTGGCCCAGTTGGTTAGTCAGTCAACAAGCATTTATTAAGCACCTACTATGTGCCAGGAACTGTGCTAAGTGCTAGAGACACAAAGAAAGGGAAAAAAAACACAGTCCCTGCCCTCAGTGAGCTAAAACTCTTAAGTGAGGGAAAAGGAGATACCATGAAATTAACTGTACCCACAGGTTACATTCAGTGCAAATAGAAGGTAAATTTCAGAGGGAAGGAAAGGCCTTCTTTGAGGTTGAGACCCATCTCATATCCCCTACATGGCCACATATGGTGTTTTGCATATGGCTTTGAGTATTCAATAAATTAATGAAAAGTATCCGTGAATTTTCTCCCTTTTCCCCATTCCTCCATTCCAAAGTCATCTTTTGACTTTTTTCCCTTATGTTCTAGCCAGAGGTTCTTAACCAGGGGTCTGTTAACTTTTAAAAAATATAACTGTATTTCATTCATAAGTATTCTTTTATAATCCTCTATATTTTATTTTATGCATTTGAAATCATTATTCTTAACATGTCCATAGGTTTCACCAGCCTGCCAAAGTTATTCCATGACACAAAAAAGATTAAGAACCCTAGTCCTAAATTTCACTAATTCATAATCTAGAGGAGATGCTAGAGATCCATCCTGAAGAAACAACTTCTTAATTCACCTTTGCACCAAGATCGGGATACCAGTACACAGAGAAGATATGAAAAGGTGTCATTGGCAGAAATTTTGTAAGCTATCACCCAGTGGTGTGCTGCCAAATGTTTAATAACCAGCTCTGGGGTGGGGTGTGGGTGGAGAATGTACAATGATACACTTTTAAGTTTAATCTCCATTATTAATATTTTCTTGGTCAGTCTCATAAGCCTAGAAACCAGCAAAACGACATCAATCTCTGATTTGTAGCATTTGCTGATTTCAGACATATAAATGCTCACACTTAAAATTTAACACTCAACTCTTGAGAGCCAGTACAAGGTGATTCTAGCATATTCTTTCTCTCACCAATCTGGAAGACATTGGCATGAGAGAGCTCGTGTAGAAATCATAAGGGGGAATAATAGTAACTCACTTTTATATATTAGTTCAACATTTACCAGGCACTTTATATTCATCATCTCCTTTGAACCTTACAACATGTTACAACATGGATAGAATGGATATCATTCCAATTTTATAGTTAAGTAATCTAAGGCTCAGAGAAGTTAGGTAAGTGAATAAACATTTTTAATCACTCACTCTATTCCAAACACCATCTTGAGTCCTGCAGTCACGGAAACATAGTTAAAAAGATTCAGAGGTGGAATTTGAAGGCAAGCCTTCTTGACCTCATGCCTAGCACTCCATTCATATGCCATAGGACTTCACATGTAGGTGCAAAGTTACAAGGTTTTGACTGGCACCCCCAATAGCCTTTCAACTTCATTTGTAACACAAATGGTGAGATATTTTTGCATAACTATCTGCTGATGTAAAGTAGAATGAGTCATCTTGTGAAGTGGTGAGCTGGCCATTACTGGAGGCCTTCAAGAGAAGTCTAGATCGGAAGGGATATGTGCTTAGATAAGAGTTGGACTCAACTGACTTCTGAATGTTTTTCCAGTCCTGAGATTCTATGATTTGTAGTTCCTGCAACACAACACCCTGGAATATAAATTTATGGCTGGACCTGGAAGCTTTAACTCAGTTACAAGAACCAGAGGTTCTCTTTACTGGAATCTCACCTTGGCTTTCCTGCTTTTGTTGTTTCTTAGAATAATTTGTCAGTGCTCTATGTGCTAGATCTGGGAGGGTCCACAGATGATCTGGGCCTCTTGTACACATACAAATACCTATAGAAACTGACCGATCTTACTGGGGGGTGGGGGCAACAACACTCTAAGAATCTTCTTACTTTACCGGTCTACATGAAAATGGATTCATGATTTTTCAGTCTACTAGGTAAGGGCGAGCTGGTAATAAACATAAATCACAGCAGAATGCATAAGTGCCATATTAAAAGTATAAAGGAAGGACTATGTGAAAACTTATTAATTCGATAGGAAGGCAGCTAGATAATATAATGGATAGAGCATTAGACTGGGGAAACTTGGATTTGAAGCCTGGCTTAAATATTTACCAGTTGGTTGACCCTGGGAAAGTCATTTGACTTTTCTGGGCCTCAGTTTCCTCATCTGTAAAGTGAGGGGGTTGGACTTCATGACCTCTAAGGTTCTTTGAAGCTCTAAATCTGGTATTATGTGTTCCAATGATCTTTTGCTAAGTGGAAGGGTCATATATGGCTAGAGTGTTGGACTGTTGAGTCAGGAAGACCTGAGTTCAAATGCTGCTTCAGACACTGCTGTGGGACTCTGAACAAGTCACTTAACCTCATTAAGCCTCAATTTCCCCATCTATCAAACGGGGATAGTAATCATCCCTGCCTCCCAGCCTTTCCGTAAGGACCAAATGAAATAATATAAATGTAAACTATTTACCTTAAAGTGCTACATAAATGTTTGCTATTATTATCATCATTATCTATATTATGGTCAGATTCTGGTGGGAAAAGACCTTTGTGTCACTGTCACCTCATATCACTTACAGCCCTGCACCAGCATGGGCTAGATGCAGAGGCATGCTGGTAAATGTTCAATAACAAGCTCTCTGAAGAGAAGATGGACATTTGACACACTATTAAGTTTAATCTGCTTTTTCACATTTATTTAATCCCTTCTAAAAAATATAGACAATCAAGAAAACAAAAAATAAGGCTCTGATTTGTAGCATTTGCCGAATGCTCACTGAAATGTTCACACTGAAAATGTAACAATTAGCTCTCCTGACAAGAGCTGGCTCCAGCACACACCTGGATAGATGAGGCTTCTCCATTGGTTGGAAGTCGGGTTGTTTTCAGTTAGAAAGAATCCTCACTTTGGATGTGTTTTCTATTGCACCCTCACCCAAGGGTGCATCCTCCTCAGCTTCATTAGACTGTCTGAGTCCCTCTACCTCCCCAAGGTTTCAGTCTATAGGAGAGGGAACACTACTAAACTTTTAGGGAGTACATAAGCAGCATTTTGTCCAGTCTCTTTTACTGACATATCTCATAAATATCGTCTACTTCAACACGCAAGTCCTCACGACATCACTGATGCAGGTGCTCCTTCCATCAACACGGATTAATAAATCACTTAATGAGTTGCCGTGGCCAAAAGACATTCATCACCTGCTGTCTAACCCTCTGAGGATGAGACTCTGAATTTGGCCAGGCTGGTCCTGGAATAAAAGAAATATAGTCCATTGCTGTCCCTGAATTTGAAGCTGTTCCAACTTGAAAGGACCTACCACCTGTATGTTGTTTGGACACAGCTCACTCTCCTCCACACCACCCTGAGGCATTTCAACAGGGTTTTATTCGATAGATGCCAATATACATTGTATAGTATAGTGCTAGTAGTTAGGGTAAAAATGAATTTAAGAGAATGGGGGAAAAACAACTTCACTTACACATGTTCGGTAAAGGAGGCCAGGGCAAAGAAAATGTTTTCATGATTTTATATTCTCTCCTAATATTCAACATATGAGTTCTGGGAAATGGTCCAGAGCTTGCTATCTTTAAATAATATGTTAAGATGTAAGAAATTAGAATGAACCCAGATTTAGAACAGTAATTGGAAAGAAAAATATGTTTGAATAATCCATTGGGAATCTAGGTAAGGTCTGAATCCATTATTCAATATGAAATATATACATATACACACATATATGTATATATGTATATATGTATATATAAACATCTAGTTTATATATAATATAAATATATTATATTATTATAATATATAATTTGTACTATATATACATATACACATACACATATGTATGTGTGTATATGTATACATCTATATCTATTTATATCTCTATCTATCTATCTAGTTACTTCTAAATATTAGTTCAACATTTACCAGGCATTTTATGGTCTCATCTGAGCCTCACAACATCTTATTATGTAGATACTATAGGTATCATTCCAATTGTACAGATAAGGAAACTGAGAATGTACATATACACATAAATACATATACATATGTGTATATGTACATACATACACATATATGTATATGTATGTATGTGTGTGGGGGAGAGAGAAGAAAAAGAGAGGGAGAGAGAGAAAGAAAGAGAAAGAGAGAGAAAGAAAGAAAGAGAAAGAGAGAGAGAGAATGAGAGAGAGAGAGAGAGAGAGAGAGAGAGAGAGAGAGAGAGATTGGCATATAAAACTCCCAGGTTAGGAAGCGATCTCTGAGGTTATCTTCTTTTCAACTTATGGCCTGACAGAACTGCCTACAGCTCGAAGAGGCTAAGGGACTTAGACTCTGAACTCCTAAGGACTAAGGGCTATCTTCTGACGTTGTATTCTTAGCACTTAGTATGGTATGTGACACATAGAAGAGGCCTAATAAACCTTTATGCATTTACTGACTGACTAATGGACTTGCATGAAGCACTATGTATCAGAGGTGAGACTTAAACTGAGGTATTCTTGGTTTCAAAGCCATAGTTCTAACCAGTATTCCATACTGCCTCTGAAAAAAATAATATGATAAAAATATGTATCTTCAGTTGGTGGGTAGGTGCTAGAATTTGCTTTCATGACCTTGTAGATATGCTATCAACATGTTCAGGGTTCTGGTACTCTGTTGCTATAGCTGTCAATCACTGTAAGGATCTACTTACACTTCGGGTTCGTGTGAACCCAAGAGGTGGGTCATAGACTCGGGATCACTATCTATTTAAAAACTTCAGTGCCTAAAACTAAACAGTGCTCCAACTGGGGCTTCTCAATTGCCAAGAAAAGCAGAATAACCAACTGTTTGGTTTCACACATGATAATCATATTAAAGCAGCCCAGGAGAGCATTTGTCTTTTATCGTAACAGGGCTGTATTGATGCTTCATTATTTAGCAGCCTCTAGGATCATGGGATTTAGAGCTGGAAGGAACCTTGGAGATCATCTATCAGGGGTGGGGAACCTGTGACCTCAAGGCCACAAGTGTCACAGTTTGGATTCAATCAAAGGGCCTCACTTGAGGACCTAGAGGCACTAGAGGGTCACCTGTAGCCCTGAGGCCGCAGGTTCCCCACCCCTGAATTCTAGCCAAATCTGTTTAATACTTAAAAAAAAAAATCTGTGATTCCATCATTGTGGGTATTCTGTCCACTGAGACAGATAACTATCCTTTGCAGACCATGTTCCCAGACTTATCATGGTCCCCAAAATATATGTCTACTGATGGATAACTTTTTGATAATAAATATGTCCAAGTTTAAATACTTGGTGTACACAATGAAAAGTCAGGACTCTTTGGAAAAAGTCCTAATGTTGAAAAAGACTGAAGGCAAAAGAAGAAGGGGGTGGCAGAGGATGAGATGGATAGATAGTGTCATGGAAGCAATGAACATGAGCTTGGACAGACTAAGGGAGACAGTGGAGGATAGAAGGGCCTGGGGTGCTGTGGTCCACAGGGTCACAAAGAGTTGGACACAACTGAATGAATGAACAACATCAAAATCTCCAAACTTAGCTAGCTGCTTCTTAGGGAACAGAAACAAAGTCAATTATTTGCTGGCCAAAGTCTTTCCAGCATATCATAACCCATCACAGCTTGCTCTACTGGCATAGACATAACATCCCCAAGTCAAATTCTGAAATAAACCTGGTGGGATGAATCCTAAGTAGAAACTTCCTTAAGTCTGAGTCTACTCTCTCCAGGGACTGAGATGGTAAGGGACAGAATCTGCCTCCAGCTGTTGTATTCTTCTGTTTTTACTATATCTTTATTATAACAATCAGTCATTCAGTAAACACCTATTAAGTGCCTACTATGTCCTAGGCACTATGTTAAATGATGGGGATACAAAAAACCAAACCAAAACAAAACAAAAAAACAAAAGGCAAAAGAAAGTCTTTGTTTTCAAGGAACTCACAGTCTAAGTCCCTGTATACTAGGACTTATTATACCTAGCTTTGTAAAAGTTTATTGGTGTTCACTGATTAAATCAAACAGAGGAGAGCACATCAGAATGGGAGCTTGAGACTATAACATTAAAGACACCTTCACAGGGGTGTGCTAGAGCCAGCTTGTAAAAATCAATTGTTAAATTTTCAGTGTGAGCAATTACACCTTGGAAATCAACAAATGCTACAAATCAGGGTTTGATTTATTGTTTTGTTAATTCCTCACCCCTGGAACTCAATAAAGTGATGGAGAAAATGTTAATAATATAGATTCAACTTAAAAGTATGTCCTGCATACATTTTCCCCCCAGAGAGATGGTTATTAGACATTTACCAGCACATCTTTGCCCTCCAAACCCTTAGGGGTTACTCATAGAATCCTGAGGGGGATTCAACTCATCTGTGAGAGCGAGAGTTGGGAAAAGGATCTTCAGAGTTATATGATATGCTACATATAAAATGGTTAATCATGTGTTGGAAAACATATTTCTTTGGCTGGGTTGAAGAGGGCTTGAGAACTCAGTTCTAGTAGGAACTTTTTTTGTTTTAATGAATA
This sequence comes from Vombatus ursinus, assembly GCF_900497805.2. Lineage (NCBI taxonomy): Eukaryota > Metazoa > Chordata > Mammalia > Diprotodontia > Vombatidae > Vombatus > Vombatus ursinus. The sequence goes on along the minus strand of NW_020954610.1, from coordinate 11,895,905 downwards.
CATCACCATATATTGCTTCTCCCTAAATCTGACCTGGAAAACTTCTCCAAAGGTGGTGAAATTAAGACTAATGAAACCATGAAGTTGGAGTATGTTACCTCTCCTCTGTGGGATTCAAATTTTTGTAAAATGAAAGGATTGGGGTGGGTGACTCCTATCTTTTCTACCTCTAAATTTATAGTCCAATGATGACTGCATTTGTTTTTATCTCTTTATCTCTTAAGCATAACACAGTGCCTTGTACCCATAAGGGACAATAAAAGGATGTTTGTTTAATTGAATGGACATGAAGAGTAGCATCAAAAGTTTAATTCAATTCAACTAATATTTGTTAAACGCTTACATCTTATAGTTGAGAAAAATGAGGTTGAAAGGGGTTAAGTGGGGAGTCAAGATGGTAGAATAAAAGCAGTGACTCACTTGAGTTCTCCCCCAAACCCCCCCAAATACCTGTAAAAAATAACTCTAAAGAAATTCTAGAGCAGCAGAACTTACAAAAAGACAGAGTCAAACAAATTTCCAGGCTAAGAAAACCTGGATGGTTGACAGGAAAGGTTTGTTGCACCAGACTGGGACAGGAGTGCAGTTCAGTGTGGGCAGCGCAGACAAAGACTGGATCCCAGGAAACCTGGAGCAGGCCTTAAGGTATTGAATCATGGGGCAGCTGTGACAGTTTCCAGACTTCTCAACCCACAAACACCATGATAACTTAGAAGGTTAGTGGGAAAGGTCTGTCAGACCTGCATGAGAGAGGAATGTGGCCTGGTCCCAGCCCTGGTGCAACCCCAGGGTGGTAGTGGCAGCAGTGGCGGCTTCTTCTGAAGCTCTCAGCCCACAGATGGCGAGGGGATCAAGTGGCTGATCAGAGGGGGATTGCAGGGATCTCTTTGCTGGTGGTAAGGAAGGATTCTCTTGCTTTGCCCATGCTTGGATCTGGGTCCCAGTCCTGGGTGGCAGTCCTGGGGTGAGGAAGAGGACTGGCATGGTAGAGTTTGTGGCAGCAGTGGAGAGGGGATCCTCCTCACGGCTCCAAAGCAGAAAAGAGTGCTTGTGATCACTCATAGACCAGAGCACAGGCCAGGAAAGGAGTAAACACCTCGCCTTTGATCATACCACCTTGGAAGAACTGAAAATTTGCAGGTCCCCAGAAGTATCTCTGAAAACAACTGCACAGAACCCCTGAAGCTTGGGACAGTACACCTTCCACACTGGAAGTAGACCCCTACCTTAACAAAGAGTTAAAAAGCAAGTAATTGGCTTAACAGCATAAAAAACTCAGAGTACAGAATCTTACTTTGGTGACAAAGAAGATCAAAACATACAACCAGAAGAAGACAATGAAGCCAAAGCTCCTACATCCAAAGCCTCCAAGAAAAATATGAATTGGTCCCAGACCATGGAAGAACTCAAAAAGGATTTTGAAAAGCAAGTAAGAGAAGTAAAAGAAAAATTGGGAAGAGAAATGAGAGTGATACAAGAAAATCATGAAAAACAAGTCAATAGTTTGCTAAAGGGGACCAAAAAAACATACTGAAGAAAAGAATACCTTAAAAAAATAGACTAACCTAAATGGCAAAAGAAGTCCAAAAAGCCAATGAGGAGAAGAATGCCTTAAAAAGCAGCATTGGCCAAATGAAAAAGGAGGTCCAAAAGCTCACTGAAGAAAATACTTCCTTAAAAATAGAATGGAGCAAATGGAAGCTAATGACTCTGAGAAATCAAGAAATGATAAAACAAAACCAAAAGAAAGGGGTTAAGTGACTAGCTCAATGTCACAAAACTAGCTAGTATCAGGAATCTCTCATTGTTGTAGCACTCTTCCCATTATACCTACCTCCCACTTCCTTTAGTGACCTCTCAGTAGCCCTTGGAGATTTTGATGGAAGGGATTTGCATGTGGCAACTCAAAGTCAGAGTGAAAAGAACCACACATATTAAAAGGACAGCTTGTTAAGTACCCAACATCACCTATAATGATGAGAATTTATTGAATAATGATCTTTAATTAGAGAATTAATTCTCCCCTTAATTAAAGAAATTAGGTCAACCAGTGTTGGCGGAGATCTTGCAAATGATACCCCTTTTTTTTTTCTCAGCATGATTTCTGTGATCCCATCTCTATTGGAGGAGGATATGGTGGATTAATGGGTAGTAATTCACTTAAGCGAGACTGGAAATCAAGTAGAATATGAGCTTCTTGAGGGCAGGGACTGTTTCATTTTTTGTCGCTGTGTTCCCAGTGCCTAGGTCACAGTGCTTGTCACATAGTAGGTGTTAAAGAAATCCTTGTTGAGAGGGGGCGGAGCCAAGATGGCGGAGGGAAAGCAGTGACTTGCTACAGCTCTCCCCCAAACCCCTCCAAATACCTATAAAAAATGGCTCTAAACAAATTCTAAAGCAAGAGAACCCACAAAAAAACAGAGTAAAACAAATTTCCAGCCCAAGACAACCTGGATGGCTGATCGGAAAGGTATATCGCGTCAGGCTGGGAGAGGAGCGCAGTTTGGCGTGGGTGCGCAGGCCGCAGCGACCCTGGAGCAGGCCTCAGAGGACTGAATTGTGGGCAGCTGTGGTGGTTTCCAGACTTCTCAACCCCTGAACACCAAAGACAACTCAGAAGGTCAGTGGGAAAAGTCTGTTACTGCGGTCAGAGAAGAAGCTAGGTCTCAGCCACAAGTCCCAAGTGCAGGCCATGGCAGCCTCCTGAGTTTCTGGCCCACAAACTGAGGCGAATAGAGTGGCTGATCAGAGGGAGATTGCAAGGATCTATTTGCCAGGACTGAGGCAGGAATCTCTTGCTTTGCCTGTGCTTGGATGTAGGTCAGAGTTCTGAGGGGCGGTCCTGGGGCGAGGAGGAGCGCTGGCTTGGTGC
>NW_020954610.1:11892130-11892633 GCF_900497805.2 Vombatus ursinus | reverse complement strand
CAATTCAAGTATTGTGGAAACACAATCAGGATAACACAAGATTTAGCAGCTTCTACATTAAGGGACCGCAGGGCATGGAATATAATATTCTGGAGGGCAAAAGAAACAGGATTACAACCAAGAATCACCTACCCAGCAAAATCGAGTACAATTCTTCAGGGGAAAAAAGGGTCATTCAGTTAAATAGAGGACTTTCAAGCATTCTTAATGAAGAGACCAGAGCTGAATAGAAAATTTGACTTCCCAATATAAGATTCAAGTGGAACATGAAGAGGTAAACAGGAAAGAGAAATCATAAGAGACTTATTAAGGTTGAACTGTTTACATTCCTGTATGGAAAGATGATATTTGTAACTCATGAGACCTTTGTCAGTATTAGGGTAGTTGGAGGGAAAAAATTATATGTATGTATGTATATACATATATATATATGTACGTATATATATGTATGTATGTATAGATAGATAGATAGATAGATAGATAGATAGATAGATAGATAGATA
>NW_020954610.1:11865316-11892120 GCF_900497805.2 Vombatus ursinus | reverse complement strand
ATAGATAGATAGATAGATAGATAGATAGATAGATAGATAGATAGATAGATAGATAGATAGGGGGCACAGGGTGAGTTGAAGATGAAGGGGTCATATCTGGAGAATAAAATTAAGGGGTGAGAGAGGATTATACTAGGAGAAGGAGAAAGGGAAAGGTAGAACAGGGTAAATTATCTCACAAAAAAACAGAAAAGGCCTTTACAGTGGAGGGGAAATGGGGGAAAGTGAGAGGGAATGAGTGAATCTTATTCTCATAGGATTTGACTTAAGGAGGGAAAAACATGCACACTCAATTGGGCATGGAAATCTGTCTTACCCTACAGGAAAATAAGAGGGGAAGGGGACAAGAGAGTAGGGGGATGATAGAGAGGAGGGCAGATTGGGAAAGGGGGTAATCAGAAGCAAATACTTCTGAGGAGGCACAGGGTCAAAAGAAAGAATAGAATAAATGGGGGGGCGGGATAGGATTAAGCAAAATGGAGTTAGTTTTAAAAAAAAATAGAACCCATCAATTCCAACTCCTTTATTTTACACATGAGGAAACTGAGGAAAAAAGATTTTGTGATTTGCACAGTCACCCAACTATTAAACACCCAAGAGAGAATTTGAACTCAGTTCTTCCTGATTTCAACTCTACCCAGTCCTAATACTCTATCCACTATGCCCCCTGCTTCCCTAGTCCCATTCTTTGCTTCTACAAAAAGAGCTGCTATAAATATTTTTGCGTATCTAGGGCTTTCCCTTCTATCTTTGACCTCCTTATGACATAGAGCTGGAAGTGATACCATACAACATTGGAGTTACTGGATTTCCTTATGCTGAGAAAATTGACCATCGCTAAATGATTGGAGATATGTATATATGTAAAGGCCTATATCAGATGGAAACAGAGCCTAAAGCTGGGTGTGTATGGCTGTGAGGATCAAATTGTGGTTCCAATAGTGTTGCTGTTTCAGCTAGCTGAGAACAGGTTCTTTCCATTTACTGGTACCTTTATTCACTGATTATTCAGCAACTACAAGTCTGGTCCAAAATACCAAACTGACCCCAGGACATAGCTGTGTAAGTGGGTTGAGTTTTAAACTTACCAACAAAGATATCAAAAGTTAACATACACAAAATTTTTTAAAAAGTTAAAAATTATTCTTATATGTAAATGGGAAAAATGTAAAAATAAAAAAAACAATTTTGCATGACAAAAAAAAGAAATCCTTGTTGAATGTATTGGAATTCATTGTGCATATATTTCCTATTGTGAATAAAGAATGAACAAGAGGAGACTCTAGTCTAGAGGATGACCAGGACAGTGAAATGTCTCAAAATTTTTCCATATAAGAATCAGTTGAAGGAACCAAGTATGGTTAGCTTGGAGACAAAAAAGATAGAAGAGGGATATGGTAGCTGTCTTCAAGGACCATCATGAGAAGGACTGGCTAAATTAGTTTTGCTTGGTCTCAAAGGGCAGAACTAGGAGCAACAGCTATAAGTTGCAGACTGACAGATTTTAATTTTTTTTTATAAAGAAAATTTCCTAACAATTAGACTTGTCCAAAAGTGGAATGAGTATCCCAAGAAGCAGTGAATCCTTCCAACTAGAGGTCTTTGAGCCATGATTTAATGACTGCTTTGGGAGAGTATTGTGGAGATTCTCAGTCAGGTGTGTGTTGGAATAGATATCTTCTGAGATCCCCTCCATCTCTGGGATTCAAATATTCTGCCCATTCTGTGAATGTTATGCAAGACTGACACTAGTAAGATGTTGTCAGTTTCTGTAATTAAAATCATCTCTACAAAGGCAACCAACTGAAAAGAATAAAGAATGCCCCTCCTCCTTTCTATTTTCTAATATTGGCCAACTAAATAGAAACAATATGAACAGAATACACTGGGAAGATCACCTCCCTGGTTCTGTACTCTATACCTTTCATTCCACACTAAGGTCATATTGGCTACATTTTGACTGCCATATCCTGCTATTGACTTATATCGAGACTGGAGTCCATAAAAGTCTCCAGATCATTTTCAGACAAATTGCTTTCTAGCCACTCCTTTCCCTACTCCTATCATTGAGATTTATTGAAATTAAGTTTAGTATTTGTAGATTCATCCCTGTTACATTTCATCTTATTAGAACCAGTCCAATGTTCTGACACAATCTTCTGGAACCCTCACATTCCATTTGAAATGCTAGCTACACTTCCTAGTTTTGAGTCATTTGTAAACTTGATCAATATATCCAAGTCATTGATAAAAATGTGAAATAGCGAAGAGCCAAGCCTTCAATTAGAGGCCTCCTTCCAAGTTGTTTTTGAATCCTTATTGACAACTTTTGGAGTCCTTTCATTTAACCATATCCACATCCACCTAACCATACTGTTGTCTAACCCCACCTCGACATTTTGTTGACATAGATGATATCAGTAACTGCAAATACTTTGCTAAGATCTAGGTAAACTATATCTGTAGAATTCCCTTCATTTCCTGACTGAATAATCTTGTCAAAAAAAATCATACTATTCTGACCATTTTTCATGAAGTCATTATGTTTCTTTCTAGTCAGTGCTTCCTTTTCTAGATGTTCGTTCACCAGCCATACTTTTCATGCATTCTCAGACACATCCAATGTCGTATAATAATAATAATAATAATAATTAAGGTGAATATAGCACTTATGATGTGAGAGGCATTATGCTAAGTGCTTCACAATTATTATATCATTTGATCCTCACAACAACCCTGGGAGGTTAATGATATTAATATCCCTACTTTACAGATGAGGAAACTGAGGCAGACAGAAGTGAAGTGACTTGGCCAGGGATACACAGTGTCTGAAGCTGGATTTGAACTCAAATCTTTCTGACTCCAAGTCAGACATTCTATCTACTGTGTCACCTAGCTGCCTCATGTATGTATTCATGCATGCATGCATGCATGTGTACGTCTATGTGTAAGCATGTGTGCATGTGTATGTATACATGCATGTGCAATATGTTACCAAAGGGTCTGGGATGTGTATGTAAGCATATATATGTATATTTTTATATTATGGGGGCTTGTATTTGGAGGAAGGGAGGGCATGGTGAGTTAATGGAAGGTAATATGCAAAAAAGAGCATCAATAAAGCATTTTAAATGCACAGAACAAAAATAGATCAAAAAGGACATTTACAAATAAAGGATTTTCAATCAATCACCTAATCAGTTTATTACTAAATGCCAACACTATGCCAGGTGCTGAGGATATAAAGACAACAGTGAAATGGTGTTTGCAGTCTAGCCAGAGGGAGACAACAAAATAGATAAAAAAAGAAATTTTGGAGAGGAATGAAGGGGAATGTGGGCAGGTAGAAGGTGGTGCTGAAGCTGCCCTGTGAAGGAAACTAAAGATTCTAAGAGGAGGTGAGGGAGAGCATTCCATGTATAGGGGATGGCCAGTGCCAAGGCACGAAGATAGGTCCTGAAAAGTTCTCATCCTAAAGGGACCCTTCATTCTCTGGCCAGTTACCCAGAGAAAGGGGATGAGATCTGACCTTAAAAGTCATCTTTCTAAGCAAACTTTTAAAAGAACAAAACAGAACTGTCTATCCTTCATTCTCAAAGAGGACCAATGTCATCATGATGTCTTGACTTGCAAGTGAATTGGGTTTAAGTGAGGCGGAGCTGTGCAAAATCATTAGCCTCACTCTCTCCTCTAGAGTCATCAGAGTCCAGTGGCAAGACATAAATCAAGATGACTAGGGGTGACCCCTAAAAAGAGCAAGGTGAGTGCTCCATGGATGGAGGTGTGGCCAAGATGCCAAAATAATGACATGAAGTCCATAACAACAACCTGAAAAATTATTCTTAAAGTGGCTTCCAATAGCTGGAGACAAATGTCTCCTCAGCATTTAATCCATTTAATAAGGCTCTGTTTTACCTCCTTACATAGACAGAATCTTGTAATTTAAGACTTGAATTTGACTTTCTGGACCAACCCATGCAGAAATCCTCCTGACAACGTCCCTGACAGGTGGTCATACAGCCCTGTCCCAACACTTCTAGTGACACTTGCAGTGACAGCCCCCACCTGTTTATCAGAACAAAAGTACATATTACACATCAAGTGAAAGAGCTGGGGTCAGCCCAGATGGTGCAGTGGTTAAAGTCAATTCAACTGCTTTAACAATAATTATGCTAGCTAATGGTTACATAGTGCTTTTAGGATTACAAAACGCTTAATGTAGAACAATGGGGAAAGAGTATCTGCCTTTGGTCACTGAATCTTACCTGTGTACTCAATCAATCAAAAAGCATTTGTTAAGCCCTTACAGTGGGCCCTATCCTGTGCTAAGCATTTGTGCTAGAAGTGAACCAGTTATCAAGGACATTAAGGACATAATAACTTGGAAGAGAGGGAGTGCAACTTGTAGAGTGAATTGGAACTTGGGAGTATTGGGAAGGGCTCCATTTAGAAGGTGGCATCTGAACTGAGACTTGAAGGAAAACAGGGATTACAAGAAGCAGAGGGGCATTCCAAACACAGGGATGGTCAGTGCAAAGGCACAGAGGTGGGAGGTAGAGCATTGTGTTTGTGAAAAAGAGAGTAATCCAGATGGCTGATTTTTAGAGAGCATGAAGGGGAGTTAAATATTATATGCAACAATTTTTTTTATTGGATACATGATTTTTATCAGTGTAGGATGCTCCAGATCAGCAACTTATTCTAATGCAGATTGGTAACTTCTCTGGAATTTATAATCTTTGAGAGTATCCTGCTTATTAACATAAATTATGTATCTATATAGGCATATTGTTGTGTTTATTCGTTTCGGTCTGTGCAACTCTTCGTGACCCCATTTGAGGTTTTCCTGGCAAAGCTACTAGAGTGGTTTGCCATTTCCTTCTCTATTTTACAGATGAGAAACTGAGGCAAACAAAGTTAAGTGACTTGACTAGCGTCACATGGCTAGTGAGTGTCTGAATCCAGATTTGAACTCAGGTCTTCCTGACTCCAGGCCCAGTACTCTATCCACTGTGTCACTTAGCTGCCTTCTATAGGCATATAGATAGATATATAATCATACATATACACACATATACATATAACATGTATATATTGCATATATATGTATATAAGAGGCAACTTGGTATTGTATATAGGGAGCTAGCCTTGGAGCCTTAGGTTCAAGTCCTGGCATTGGCTGTGTGACCTTGGACAAGTTACTTAATTTGTTCTGGGTAACTAGTTAAGAGTATAAGTTGCAAAGAAGGTGCCAACCTTACTGGTACAGGGAATTTCCCAATTTGTGAGTTCCCTACATTGATGCAATCACAGGTCTAGGCTCTATCTATCTATGTCTGTCTGTCTGTCTTTGTCAGTCTGTCTATCTGTCTATCTATCTACCTTGATTTCAGTCTTGTGTGATGTAAGTGCATTTGTTTGTCTGGCTCCTGGTCAATGGCAGATGAACCTAGAAAATCTTGTGCCCAGTTCAAGCTTTACCAGCACAGATGTGGCTACTTACTTCTGTTCCCTTCTGCTGGCATGGGAAGTACAAGGCGATGAGGAAAAAGAAATTTCCCCCCTCATTTTCCAGTGTTCCCTAAATAGCAAGGGCACTTAACCTGGCATGGAAAAATCATACAGACTTATGTAACTTAAAAGAATTTAGAGGTCATAGGATCATAGAGTTAGATTTGGAAAAGACCACAGAGGCCACCTAATCCAACCCTCTCATTTTACAGATGAGAAGACTGAGGCTAGAAATGTTAAGTGACTTGCCCAAGGTGACACAGCTAGGAAGTCAGAGTCAAAATTTGAACCTAGGTGCTTTTGACTCCAAAGCTGGAGGCTTTCCACTCAAAACTTTTACCACAGAGCAATCTCTGCTCATGTCCCTCTCTAGGAGTCATATTCAATGCAATCGCATTTTTTGACTCTGTTTTGTCACACTTCTGCCCAGGATAAGTATGTCCTGGTAAGAGTGTCCTGACTTTTCACTTCGTGTGAGTTCCTTGATAGCACTGACTGTTCTCTTATTTTCTTTTGCATTCTTAGCACCTAACATAGAACTTGGCACACAGTTGTCGCTTAATAAATGCTTGTGGAATAAAGTGGAATTGATAAACACTGCCATGACCCTGTCGATGATGATACTTATTTTCTATCCGGGAGCCTAGGTGAAATGAGTAGGTGGCTTCAAGGGGCAGTGATATAATCAAATATCAAATTTGATAACATATAAAAATGCTTTGCAAACCTAGCAAGACCCTCAGATGTCATCTAGTCCATCACCTTCCCCCAACTTTACAGTTGAAGAAACTGATTCCCAGACAGGTGAAGACTCTTGCCCAAGTAAGTAGTAAGTGGCAACACTGAGATTCAAAAACAGATCCTTAAAATAATTTATCACTCTTTCCACCATACTACCACTCTGTGTATCACAGCAGGCATTCCTATTAGCAGGTAGGCTCCCTGAGGGCAAGGACTATTTCTGCCTTTTTTTTTTTTAACCCTCAGCCCTGAAGTTTGCTGATTGATTGATTTCACAATTATTTTATTATTACTTGTGATATCAATGCACCTCCAGCCCAAGATACCCCAACAAAGGACTCTGGGATCACCCTGAGCTCGTGGTTCCTGTCCTAGGGAACCTGACCTCAGAGAGGGAGATGAGGCTCTTCCTTTCTCTCTGGTTCTGACATTAGTCCAGAGTAACTCTAGGGAAATCTCCAAAGTTTAGATATAGCTGATGTCTAAAATCTTTCCAAAGTTTAGTGAAGGGGTCCTTTCTAGATAAAGTACTCAATAGATATAGGAAAACCATTTATTTCTTCCACCACAGAGACTGCGCAAGATGGCACATGTTAATGAAAAAAAAAGCAACCATAAAACATTGCAAATAGACCATTATATTCATTATACTCACCCTGGAAAGTTGTAGTTGTAGAGACAACTTTGTGGGATTGTTTTTCACTTTTACTTGAGGTTGTCACTCTCCAATCAGTTCACAAGGCCATACAATGATAACGGTTTTCATTAATTCTTCAGCTAAAGGATGATCTTACAATGGTTGACATATTTTTTATGGTAATTTTTATTTATTTTTTTGTTTTCAATATTTACTTCCACAAGATTTTGAGTTCCAATTTTTCACCTCATTTCACCCCTCCCCCCACCCCAAGATGGCATGCGTTCTAAATACCCCTTTCCCTAGTCTGCTTTCCCTTCTATCTCTCCCCCCCTTCTCTTATCCACTTCCTCTTCAATTTTCCTGGAGGGCAGGATGGATTTCTGTACCCCATTTCCTGTATTTCTTATGTCCCAGTTGCATGTGAAAACATTTTTTTTAAACATATGTTTTTAAAACTTCAGGTTCCAAATTTTCTCCCTTCCTCCCTCCCTCCCCACCCTTATTGATAAGACAAGCATCTAAATACAGGTTATATATGTGCAGTTATGCAAAACACTTCCATAGTAGACACACTGTGAAAAACTAACTCTATTTACCTTAATCCTATCCTGCCCACCCATTTATTCTATTCTTTCTTTTGACCCTTTCCCTCCTCAGAAGTATTTGTTTCTGATTACTCCCTTTCCTAATCTGCCCTCCTCTCTATCATTCCCCTACTCTCTTGTCCCCTTCCCCCCCCCCATTTTCCTGTAGGGTAAGACAGATTTCCATACCCAATTGAGTGTGTATGTTATTCCCTCCTTAAGTCAAATCCTATGAGAATAAGATTCACTTCTTCCCTCTCACCTTCCCCCATTTCCCCTCCACTGTAAAAGCCTTTTCTTTTCTGTTTTTTTTTTTGTGGGATAATTTACCCCATTCTACCCCTCCATTTCTCCTTCTCCTAGTATATTCCTCTCTCATCCCTTAATTTTACTCTCCAGATATGACACCTTCATTTTCAACTCACCCCGTGCTCTCTATCTATCTATCTATATCTATATATATGTACATATAATTTTTCCCCTCCAACTACCCTAATACTGACAAAGGTCTCATTAGTTACAAATATCATCTTTCCATGCAGGAATGTAAACAGTTCAACCTTAATAAGTCTCTTATGATTTTCTCTTTCCTGTTTACCTCTTCATGTTCCACTCGAGTCTTGTATTTGAAAATTAAATTTTCTATTCAACTCTGGTCTTTTCATCAAGAATGCTTGAAAGTCCTTTATTTCACTGAATGACCATTTTTTCCCCTGAAGGATTATACTAAGTTTTGCTGGGTAGGTGATTCTTGGTGGTAATCCTATCTCCTTTGCTCTCCGGAATATTATATGCCATGCCCTGCAGGCCCTTACTGTAGAAACAGCTAAATCTTGTGTTATCCTGATTGTGTTTCCACAATACTTGAATTGTTTCTTTCTGGATGCTTGTAATATTTTCTCCTTGACCTGGGAACTCTGGAATTTGGCTACAATATTCCTAGGAGTTTTCCTTTGGGGATCTCTTTCAGGAGGAGATCGGCAGATTCTTTCAATTTCTATTTTGCTCTCTGGTTCTAAAATATCAGGGCAGTTTTCCTTGATCATTTCTTGAAAGATGATGTCTAGGCTCTTTTTTTGATGATGGCTTTCAGATAGTCCAATAATTTTTAAATTCTCTCTCCTGGATCTATTTTCCAGGTCAGTTGTTTTTCCAATGAGAAATTTCACATTGTTTTCTAATTTGTCATTCTTTTGGATTTGTTTTACAGTGTCTTGATTTCTCATAAAGTCACTAGCTTCCAATTGCTCTATTCTAATTTTTAAGGAAGTATTTTCTTCAGTAATCTTTTGGACTTCCTTTTCCATTTGGCCAATTTTGCTTTTTAGGGCATTCTTCTCTTCATTGGCTTTTTGGACCTCTTTAGCTGTTTGGGTTAGGCTATTTTTGAAGGTGTTATTTTCTTCAGTATTTTTTTGGGTCTCCTTTAGCAAGCTGTTGATGTGTTTTTCATGATTTTCTTGCATCACTCTCAGTTTTTCCTCTACTTCTATTACTTGCTTCTCAAAATCCCTTTTGAGCTCTTCCAAGGCCTGGGACTGATTCATATTTTTCTTGGAGGCTTTGGATGTAGGAGCTTTGGCTTTGTTGTCTTCTTCTGGTTGTATGTTTTGATCTTCTTTGTCACCAAAGTAAGATAATATAGTCTGACTCTTTGTGCTGCTTGCTCATGATCCCAACCAATTACCTGAGTTTTAAACTCTTTGTTAAGGTAAGAATATGTTTCCAATGTGGAGAATGTACTGTCCCAAGCTTCGGGGGTTTGTAGAGCTCTTTTCAGAGGTACTTCTAGGGACCTGAAAAGTGTCAGTTCTTCCAAGGTGCTATGATAAGGGGCGAGGTGTTTCCTCTCCACCACCACAACAAGCTGCACCAAGCCAGCGCTCCTCCTCGCCCCAGGACCGCCCCTCAGAACTGTGACCCAGATCCAAGCACTGGTAAAGCAAGAGATTCCTGCCTCAGCACTGGCAAATAGATACCTGCAATCCCTCTCTGATCAGTCACTTGATTCCCCCTCAGTGTGTGGTCCAGAAGCTCAGGAAAAAGCCGCGGCCCCAGGCCGTGCTCGAGACTTGTGGCTGAGACCTAGCACCTCTCTCACCGCAGTCACAGACTTTTCCCACTGACTTTCTGAGTTGTCTTTGGCATTCAGGGGTTGAGAAGTCTGGAAACCGCCACAGCTGCCCGCAATTCAGTCCTCTGCGGCATGCTCCAGGGTCGCTGCGGCCCGCGCACCCATGCCGAACCGGGCTCCTCTCCCCTCCCCGCATGATATACCTTTCTGATCAACCATCCAGGTTATGTTGGGCTGGAAATTTGTTTCACTCTGTCTTTTGTGGGTTCTGCTGCTTTATAATTTGTTTAGAGCCATTTTTTTAGGTATTTGGAGGGCTTTGGGAGAGAGCTCAAGACAGTCACTGCTGTCCCTCCGCCATCTTGGCTCTGCCCCCAAAGGTTGACATCTTTAAGAAGCATATTGTTGTGGGTGACAGGCTTATAGAATCCTAGATCAAGAGCTAAAAGTGATGTCAGAGGCCATATACTCCAACTGCCTCATTTGACATTTGAAGAAACTGAGGCCCAGTGAAGTTAAGGAACATAGTCAAGATTATCCATATAGTAACTGTTGGAGGTGGGATTCCAACCAAGGTGGTCCGTGGTTATGCTCTTACCATACCATCTCTTCCCTATGTTTAGCTAGTGCCCAAATCAGGAACTCTTGACCCATGAAGTCATTTTTGAGGTTGGAAACGTCTATTTCTTAGCATCACTAATCACTGTTGTGGACTCAGAAAATATGGGAGGCAGCCAGGGACTAAACATTCAGTCTCAGGTCGTCCTAAACAAAACAGAACATGTGTCTCTCAGCCACATGCCTGTACTGTAAGATGCCATTATCACTGGGCAAGGAGGGAGGGGAGAGTTGGTGGTGCAGAGGAGAGAAATCCCCTCCTTCTCCTCTTGCTGGAAGTCTAAGAGAGAGGAACTGTATGTGTAGGACAATGGTGGAATCATTTAGGAGGCAGCTAGGTAGTGGGATGGATAGGCTGCTAGTCTTGGAGTGAGGAAGATTGGAGTTTAAATTCAGCCTCAGCCTCATTACTTGTGTGACCCTGGGTAAGTCACTTAACTTCTGTGTGCCTCAGTTTCCTCACCTATAAAATGGGGATAATAATGACCCTTTCCTCCTAGTGTTGAATGAAATGATATTTGTAAAGCACTTAAAGCTCTACATAAACGTATTTAGTACTAAATAAATGAATATATTCTATTACTAGCTAATACTATTATTGTTTTTACCATTATTTTTTTCAGTAAGGTTTCTAAATTTTATTTTACTTTTAACTTATGGAATAAAACAAGCATTTCCATAGCAGTAAACAAAAAAGATAATTACACGTGAAACTGCAAATATATTGTGTACAACTTGCTATTCCTTTTAAATATATGATAGTTATCATGTAAATTTCTTTTTTTCTTTTCTTTTTCTTTCCACCCCCCACTCTAAAGATGGCTACCATTACACCCAAATATGTGTACACACACACACACACACACACACACACACACAAAACAATATCGCTGTTACTGTATACAATGTTGTCATTATTATTATTATTTACAGCTCTTCTTATAGACAATGAAGGGGGATGTTCCTCCAACCAGAGGCCATTTTCCTAGTCCTTGGTCACTCATCATCTTGGACACAAGTTCCCTAGTAGTTAAGAACCAATCTGGAGTTCCCTGTGATATCCCAGCAAGGCACATGACCCTCAGCCAAGGATCAGAACACATTTCCACCTCTCAATACAGCAAATCAGACATTCCCTTCCTGCTACATCAAGTTGGTGGGCAACTGGGTGATAGAGTGGATAGAGCACTGGGCTTGGAATCAGGAAGCCCCCTCTTTATGAGTTCAAATCTGGTCTCAGACACTAGCTGTGTGACCCTGGGCAAGTCATTCAACCCTGTTTGCCTCAGTTCCTCATCTGTAAAAATGAGCTGGAGAAGGAAATAGCAAACCATTCTAGTATCTTTGCCCAAAAAAACCCCAATAACAGTAACAACATGAGCTGTATAGAAAAAAATATATAATTATATTGTATATTTCACAAGATTGTTGTAAGAACAGTGCTTCAGAAACCTTAAAATGCCATGGAAATATAAACCATACCTCATGTGGGTGCTCCCGAATTACAGTAATTGTTAACTATAAAGTCAGCATCTGTACAGCCCAGAGAAAACAGGAAAATAAATGGAAATTTTATCTTTGGAAGTGATTTCATGTACAAGGCATTTTGTCAAGGTTCAGACCGAAGATTAAATTTTGTGCATGTATATTTTGAATTTTTGACAAATCCCCCTAATATTTTTTTGTTTGTTTGTTTCAAATTTGGCATAATTTTAGCCTCTCGATTCTTCAGCTGTTATCGAGTGATGATATACTGTATGCCTTTATAGTATCACACTGTACTCGAGGCAGCATGCAACTCACATGACAGTCATCTAATATCTGTGACTCACGGTCCACAGGACCGGGACTCTGGCCATCTGGGATTTGTTTGAAGAGGTGTGAAATGACAGTATATGACATACAGCTCAGATATCAAGTACAGTGACCAGCATTTCAAAATCACAGCCCACCACCACACTCTTCTCATGACACAGCAGTCAATGAGACTGTGGCAATGGTTCATACTCAGAAAGGAGGCAAAGAGCAACATGACAAATAGCCTAAAAAAGGAGCCAAATGTGTCTCAACCCCTTTCTTAACACTCCATTCAGGGTTCTCAATATAGATAGAGATACATGGTATATTCCCTTACATTGTGCACCCAAGAAATAGTATTTATTATTTAATATTTTTACATTTTTATCTTTAAAAATAAATTTTAAAAAGTTAATAGAAGTACTGTGATAGATAGAGAGCAGACCTTGCTAGCTTAGATAGGACCTTGGAATAGATAGAAAGCAGACCTTGAAGCCAGGAAGACCTGGGTTCCAGTCCTACTTTGATATTTATCGGCTGTGTGACCTTGGGCAAATTACTTAGTTCTCTAAGACTACTAATTGCAGAGAAGGTACTGATCTGTATTGGTAGAGTTTTCCCATAGGGAAGAGTTTCTGATATTAATGGAATCATAAGTCCGGCTAAGTGGTATAAATGGCTAGAGTGCTAGGTCTATATTGGGAAATCAGGAAGACTCATCTTCTTGAGTTCAAATCTGGCCACAGATACTTACTAGCTGTGTGACCCTGGAGAATTCACTCAACCCCTATTTGCCTCAATTTCTGCATCTGCAAAATGAGCTGGAGGAGGAAACAGCAAACCAGTCCAGTAGTTTTGACAAGAAAACCCCAAATGGGGTCATGAAGAGTTGGACATGATTGAAAAACAACTCAACAACAACTATAACAACAAGATCCAGTCCCTATCCTTGACACTATATATTTTTGTTTTTTGGTGAGGTAATTAGGGTTAAGTGACTTGCCCAGGATCACACAACTGGTAATGTCAAGTGTCTGGTCTGAGACCAGATTTGAACTCAGGTCCTCCTGACTCCAGGGCCTGTGCTCTATCCACTGTGCTACCTAGCTGACCCTGACACTATTTTTTAATTGAATGGTAAAAGTGATCATGTCCATCAAACAAACTTAAAAAAAAACCAAACAACATGAAAACTTAAACATTATACATTTGTATAGTAAACAGCTCATGCTTTGAAATTTAGTTAAATTAAAAGGCAAAGCCATTTTTTTTTTTTGGAGACATTAGGGTGGGGTTTGGACCTATGGATCTCTATCCCATTTTCCCCCTTTTCTATTTCCTGGGAAGCAAGTAAATCTATAGTTGAGAGGTTTTATGATCTCCCTTCTCTCCCAATGACTAAAGGTCAAAGGCTTTGTTGCACCACCTGATTTGGGCCTTCTCTTTCTTATTGTTGGTTCCATTCCGCAACTTTCTTCTCCCTTTCTGAATTGACTTCTTGCTGCCATTCTTTGCCTTTTCTCCTACCTCTCTTCCCTCTCTCTCATTTCTCATCCCCTCAGGGCCAGGCTCTCCTTCCATTGCATAGTGATGGTTAGCTAATCTGACAAACTCATGATAATGTGCTAATGGGAGATTGCTATAGGAGTTCCTCAGGGATCTGACCAGCAGGATGATGGATCTGTCAGTTTTTAGATACCTTTTCAATCCTTCCAACTAAAAATAAAGGAGTTATGCACCAAATATAGAGTGAATACAGTGAAATCCACAAGAGAAGATAGAACTTGCTTACAAAGTAAAGACCTTGTGAATTTACAATGGAGAACTTTCAACCTAGAGGTCTGAGTCATTGCTCAATGTGGTTCCAGCTGCCAGCACAAGCAAATTTGGTGCTGTGCCCAGGTGCTAGCCAGAGTGTAGGAACCTAATGGACCTTACTGGCTACGGTGACTCTGCCAGAACAGCTTTTCTACCCCAGAAAGAAGCGGCATACACTGATTTTGCTCAGCCACATTAAAGAAAGGAGGAGTGGAGAAAAGAATCAGGTTGGCTAAAACCATGATGTCTTGAAACAGGGGTCCAAATTCTAACATAGGGATATATCCTCAGCAGCTGCAGTGACTTCATCCACCCCAAATCACTAGAAGTAGCAGATGTTGATTCTGCTCCACCAAATGAAGAAAAGGAAGAAAGCAGATGAGCCCCTCAGGGCCCTCCTTCAGTTGCTAGGTCTCTAGAGATAATAAATGATTATTATTTATTGTTTCTCTTATATTGTATTACTTGGATACTTTGATGGATCTCCAAGTTCATTGGTGTGGGTTCTCCCTCCCTAAATGCAACCCCTCATGACATTTCATTCTATATCCATGTTTTCCCCAAAATCCTCTATAGCAGAACTACTCAACTACCCATAGCTCTTCCTTTTAACATCTCAGAGGTTCAAATATAACACCCAGAGCGTCCGTCTCTTGCCTGTTACACATTCTATCTAACCTACTAACCTCTTTTTCTGTTATAAATGTCTTCAATAATATCTGTTGTGCCATTTCTCAAACACTTATAACTTCAATGTGTCTTCCAACTGCCCTTTGCATTACTTCTAATTTTGATTCTTCTGAGACCATGATGTTGCATGATTCACAATCATAATATGCTGTGGTGTGTGTGGGGGGGGTGGAAAGATTGTATTAAAAAGATTGGTTTTGTATCAAAGAGCAGTTTGGGATCACTGAAAGCTCAGCACAGTCTCTCAAATGCAATCTAGCAAAATATCCTATGATTCATTTTGAGGCTCAGTCCATCCTCAAGGCCTTTCTGAGATTACATATGTATATGTATATGTATATGTATATGTATATGTATGTGTATGTGTATGTGTATATGCATATGCATATGCATATGCATATCTATATATGTATATACACACATATACATACCCACATGTATGTATAATACACACATACATATATGTACATATATAATATACACACGTACACTGATATTATATATTTATATTTGATGTATATGTATATGTATATACATTTATATACCTACACACATATAAATATACACACATTTGCTATTGATTTAATTTAATGGCCTACTGCTCCAGCTGCCACAGCATAATCTGGATAGTTTTAGTCTTGTTCAGTGTGGGTACTTTATTTCTCTCATATTTCTGTGTATATCACTGGGGAGGCTCTGTAATGTCTCAGGGCTTACTAATTAGTACAGGGTCATCAACAAATAGGAACATTTGGGGGATCTTGACATCAATGGAGAATATTTTCTTTGGATTCTGCAGAAACGTCTTGTATGGAGGACTGGCCAGTATCTCAGGTGAACAAACTGTCTCCTTGTTTAATAGTCAGCATATCACAGAACTAAGGTATCTCCATCGTCACATCTGCCATAAAGTACTGCACCGTACTGATCTATGTGAGAGGGATGATTTCCCCAAGAGAACCTTCAAGGCTGCATTTTGTCCTAGGAAGTAAAATTATTTACAAAACACATCTATCAATTACCAATAGACCAGTGAAATCTTAGCTTCTCTATTCCTTTCAACGAGTTGTCAGGCCTTAAATACGTGGTGTCCTATAGAGAATCTTCTTTGAAAGGCTACCTTACTCCCATCTCGTATTTTCATCAAGGATCCCTATATGCATATGTGGCACATAGGGTTCCCCGCCCCCACAGACCAGAGATTTCAGGTCTTAATGTACAGACGGGGGTCTCCTATCCCACTGCTCTGGGGCCAGCGTCTTCTGCTCCAACGCCTGGATGTGGGGCAGCATTTCTCTACCAGGCACGAGCTCAGCAGCCGGCGTCTCTGCAGCAGCGGCTTCCCCTGGAACATGGAGACCACGAGGACTCTGAACCGGGGGCGCAGCTGGAGGGTGGTGGCCTCCCCCTCCACGTGCTCCGCTGCCGATTCCCGCAGTAGCTGCTCCCACCAGGCCTCAGCACTTGGCTCCATCGCGGCTGCCGAAGACCCGGCCTGCCCCAGGACCCTGAGCCGGTGCCTCTTCCACCCAGCTGCATGGACCATTCTTATAAATAGAGCGGAGAAGGTAGGCCTGTGAGTCAGCCATTGCTGGTATTATTTTGGTTGCATTTTTTGTTTTGGTAAAAAAAAAAAAATCCTGATTTAGTTTCCCCAAAAATGGTTTAACTTGTGAATTAAATAAAATAAAAATATGTCAATTCAGAGGAGGTTGGTCTTTAAAAAAAAAAACCAAACTTGGAAATGACTATATATGTATATATACACATACAGATCCACATTATATATATAAAGATATCTATATATCTATATATCTATACATACGGTATATGCAAATATAGTTTATATACACATAGAAAACACATTATTTACATATAATATGTATATGTGCGTATGTATGCATTTTATACATAATACATGTATTGCATATGTGTGTGTGTATATCTATATCTATATATAGATATAGATAGATAGATAGATAGATGAGACAGCACTTTGCAGTTAATAGAACCAGCCCTAAAACAGGGAAGACCTGAGTTCAATTCCTGCTGTGTACACACACTGACTGAGAGAGCTTGGACAAGTCACTTAATCTCTCATGGAAACTCTCTAAGACCATATGCCAGGTAGAAGGTGCTGACCTGCATTGATGAAGAAGTTTGCTCACCTGAGAGTTCCCTATGCCAGTGTAAGCACAGATCTATTTATTCCCCATTTCTATAACCAAGAAAGCACAGCCCTTTTAGCAATGGCTCTCTCTGGGTACCAACCCTTTTGTTGTTTGCTTGCTTGCTTGCTGCTCTCCCTCTCCCTTCTCTTTTGTCTCCTTCCTCCCCCTTCATTCTTCCCTTCCCTTTCTTCTCTCCCTTTCCTTCTTCCTCTCCTTTCCTTTCTCTCCTTCCTTCCCCTCTTTCTCCCTTCTTCCCCCTCTTTCTCCCTTCCTCCCTCTTCTCTTTCTTTCCCTTTTTCTTTCTTTCTCCCTCTCCTTTCCTTTCTCTTTTTTATTCCCCTCTTCCTCCTCTTCCCTTTCTTCTTCTTCATTTTCCTTTCCTTTTCCCTCCTTCTTTCTCCTCTTTCCTCCCTTTTTCTTCCTTTCACTCTACCCTTCCCTCAAACAGAGTGACAAAATTAGGGCTTCTTGATATGTAGGATGGCAAGGAAAGGGAGGGGGGATACGTATCTGATGACTGAAAGCAGAAAAATTGCCTAGGAAAATATGTACTTTTCTTGCACAATTACTCACTGAACTGGGTCAGTAAGCTCTGAGCCATTTTTACCCAGGAAGAATACACCTGTGGTGGGGGTGGGGCTGATGATGGCAGACTAATGTATGCAATCTGTTTGCAATACTCACCCCCTCTCTGTATCTCTTGAGTGGCAGGGTCCATCTCCGATGAACCTGTAAGATACTTGGCTAAACTCTAGGACCCAAAAATCCAGAGGTAACTTGTCTATTAATGCTGAAAAGGAACAAAGTAGCTCACAAGCTTAAAGCAAATGAAATTTTGTATAATTCACAATAAACTGAAAATACTAGAGACCCAGAAGTTATTATTGGTCTAGACTTTTTGTTGTTGTTGAGGCTTTTTCAGTTGTGTCTGACTCTTTGTGACCCCATTTGGGGTTTTCTTGGCAAAGATACTATACTGGTTTGCCATTTCCTTCTCCAGCTCATTTTACGGGTGAAGAAATTGAGGCAAACAGGATTCAGTGACTGACCCAGGGTCACACAGCTAATAAGTGGCCAGATTTGAACTCAGGAAGATGAGACTTCCTGAATCTAGGCCTGACACTCTATCCACCGCACCACCTACCTACCACCCAGCACCCTAAATTTAACCAGTTTTTGAAATAATGGATAAGGAGGTTGCATTTCATCACGGAGTTAGGGCCAGTGTTTGGCTTAGCAATTCTCCAGATGTGGAGGCCTACTTGTTCCTGTTGCTGCTTCGTGTGCGCTTGGCATAAAGTTATAAACTGCAGCAAATCAAGCCCCAGCATTGAAACCCGAAGGCCCGGCTCTACTCATTGACTGGAAATGCTGTGTTAAAGTCATACCTTACGTTTTATAGTACTTTTAAAAAATTCAGTTGATTTTTAAGAGCCGAAATTTAAAAGTGAGGACTTAGGGTAGGCATGATCATCAGGTTCTATCTGTTCTCTTCTTTGACGCTGACCTCATCACCTCAAGCCTGGATGATCTCCCTGCCTCGAGTCTCTCCCCACTCCAGTCCATCCGTTGCTCAACTATCAAAGCATTCTTCCTAAAATGCAGGTCTGACCATATTACCTCCTTATTCAATAAACTCTAAGTGATTCCCCATAACCTTCTGAGTCAAATAAGTCTCTTCTTGGCTTTTAAAGCCCATGATAATCTGGTCCCTTCCAATCTTTCCGATCCTCTTATGTCATGTATTCCACAGGACAACGGCATTGGCCTGCTTGATGGTCCTCTCACAGGCCGTGCCACTCCCAATGCTGTGCATTTTCATGGGTGATCCTTCATGCCTGGAATTCTTTCTAGTGCTCTTTCCATTACTCCATGCTGTAGAAATTTGTTTAAAGTGATGCCATTAGTAAGCAGAAAATTGAGGACTAAAACTCATTATTCTTTTGACTTCTAGATCTACACTCTTCATTATGCCCTGGTTGGTTGGTTGGTGGTGGTTGTCCTTTGTCCTTGAAGAGGACCAAAATGACATCACTATGTTGGAGTCAAGTTATAGTACATTGACTGTGGCTGATCAGACCATTATAAGCTCAGAAGGCCCTGCCACAGGGTGAGCACCAATAGTCCACGTGAACATTTGGGGTGGATTTTCTAAATTTGTGCATCTCATGTTTCTTTTGAGCTTTTGAAATTCTGCTTTTTCCATAGAGCACAGGGCCTTCTTTGATGTGGGCACACCGTATGTATGGTACTTTGCCAGTGTCTCCCATGTCACAAAATTACATTATACCCTAATACCCCTTTTAAAGAAATTTATATTGAGCTACTTTGTATTTATATCACCTTCATTTTCAAGTATATCTCTTCCTTTCCCCTCCTAGAGAATCAATCCTTATAATGAAGGCTAAAAAGGAAAGAAAAACCACTCGGTTCAGCAAAACTAACAAACACACCATCTGATTCTGGCAGCATATGCAGTGTTCCACTTTCCAATTTCCTCACCTCTGCAAAGAGAGGGAGGTTATTTTATCTTTTCTTCTTTGAGGCCAACCATTATAATTTTATAATGTTCGGTTTCCTTTTTGTTGTTTCCGTTTACATTGTTTTAGTTTAAGTCAAGGTTCTTATCAAGGTTTCATCAGGCTTGGCTTGATCTTGCTTCCTGGTGGAACATACAGAGGAAATAGACTCAGGAGTTCTGTCACTTAAGGTTAATAGAGATGTGAGAATCAAGGTAACATGCCATATTTATTGTATATCTTCTGGTGCGGTTGTGGGCAGAGGAGGGCTGGTCCCCACACCCACCCCTAGCCCCTTCCTCCATGTCCTCAGTCTGAGGCCTAGAATTATAGAAACCTGTCCTTACGAGTCCTAACTCAGCATCCTAGTACAGCCTAGGACACAGGCCTAGAGGCTGCCCAGGCCATGAATGCCACCACTGTTTATTGTAAGATGAATGTGTATATGTATATGTATGCACATATATGTATATAAATGTGTATGTGTATGCATGAGGGCATCCATGTGTATGTATATGTATATACACAGACACACACACATGAATAGTATATTATATGTGTAAAATTAAATATATATTTTTAAAAGATAGGAACCTAATAAATGGTAGCATAGTTTATACACACATATGCATACACACAAATAAATTACATATATACATATTTTAAAACTTTGCTACTAATTTATTAGGTTCCTATCTTTTAAAAAATGTGTCACTGACATTGTACCCCTAACCCCATTTTCTCCATAAATCCTATGGTTTTTATTCCTTGATTTTGCATAGCTTGGGTGCTTTTGAGGAATGCATATGTTGTAGCATATAACCAGTTGTGTAACAAGTGCAGATTATAGCAGAATTGTCTGTATGTTCAAGAAAGGCAGTTCTCACCCTCAAAGAGTTTGCTTTCTAATGGGAGAAGACAACATATGAAGCATAGCTGTTGAGAGATGGGAGGGGATACCATGGTGGCAGAAATAGATAGAAGAAACAGATAACCCATACAGATAAATTTCAAGAGAAACTAGACAGACCATTAAACAGTCATCCAGGAAAAGATATCAGTCTAACTGGAGGAACGGCATCTTCATTTTTACATGATACCAAAAAAAGAAGAAGGAAATTATGGAAAGAGAAATTCCTTTAAAATTAACTAGAAAATACACAATATTTGGATGTTAACTTAAGAGACACATTCAGGACACATAAGCACTACAAAACATTTTCGTAGAAAGAAAGGAAGACATAATTGGACAGAGATTCATTGTTCATGTATGAGTCAGGTCAATACAATAACAAATGACAATGATATACCTAAATAAATTTGTGGATTTAGGGATATACCGTGCTTTCTAACAAGGTGTTACTTTATAGAACTAGACAAAAGAACAACAAAATTCATTTGGAGGAACAAAAGGACTAGAATATCGAGGGAAAAGAACAAATTATTAGTAACAATTATCAAAATTACTTGCAACAGATTAAAAAATAGAAAAACAGAGAACTGTGACAGACTAGGAAGATTCAGAAGCAGCTGAACACAGTAGCTCAGTATTTGACGAAACCAAAAACCTGAACTGTTGGAGGAAGGACTCTGACAAGAATTGTTAGGAAAACTAAAACACAATCTGGCAGAAGACAAGTGTAGAGCAACATCTTGCACAATGGAACACAATAAGCTCCAAATGGATACTTGACCTAAAAATGAAAGGAGATGCCATTCACATTTATAACTAGTGGCAGAGTTATTAACCAAAAATAACAATAACAATAACACACACAAAATCCAGAGGTGATCGGAAAAGATAAAGATAATTTTAGTTAAAAAAATAGAATGATGTTGCATGAAAAGAATCAATACAATTAAAATAAGATAAATTTTTGAGTGGAGAAAAATCTTTGCATAAAATCTCTCTGATAAAAGTCTGATAGCCAAACTAGCAAACAGTAGAATTACCAAAAATATTCAGAACTAAGGGCTTTCTACCAATGAAAATCAGCATTTTCTCTGCTCCTCTAGTCTTGGAGAATTGGCTAGAGCACCAAGAGAGTATGTTTTATCTAAGTCACACACCCACTAAGTGTCAGAGGTTAGACTTAAACCTAGATCTTCTGGCTTTGAGGCCAGCTCTGTATGAATTATGACATAGTAAAAATGGCAGTATTTTTCAAACTAATTTACAGATAAAATGAAATACCAATCAATATACCAATAGATTATTTCATAGAATTAGACAAATTCTTAACAAAATTCATATGAACAAATATTTAAGCTTATAGGATATCAAGAAGAATTATGAAAAAATAAAACTTGTGGAAGGGGGCTACCATTGCCAGATATCAAAAGGTACAACAAAGCAGTAATTATGAAAAATATCTCTAATTGTTAAATGAAAAGGTAAATAGATCAATAGAGCCAACCTCAGAAATGAAGCCCAGTGAACATAAAAGACTAGAACATATTTAACTTATGTGTAAAAGACAATGGGAAATGAAATGACTAATCAGTAAAAGTAAAATAAAATAAAATAAAACTTCCAAGAAAACTAGATGGCTGTATGGCAAAAAACAAACAAACAAACAAAAATTTAGAGCCAGTCCTCCAAACATATGCCACAATAAGCTTTAACTGGATCAAAGATCGAGTGATCGATCGTGATCAATCGATCAATCTGTCTGTCTATCTATCCATCTATCTAATAACAAATGCTAAAAAACTAGGAGAAAAATAAATCATATCTATATTTACTATGGAGAAGGACATTTTTACTAACAAAACAAAAAGAAGAAATCACTGGAGACAAAGTTGCTGAGTTTGATTGTATAAAGATAAAATGTTTTTTCACAACAGAAAGCAATATCTCTAAAAAGAAAAGCAAACAAAACATATGGAGAAAATATTTAAATTAATTATATCAGACATAAAAATTTAGTGTCTAGATCTATGAGGAACTGACCCTTGACTCTTCAGCTTCCTTTACCTTGCAAATCCAATCAGTTGTCAAATCTGGTCAATTCTTCCTCTTCAACACCTCCTGCATCCATATCCTGTACATTCACCAAGCCACCCTCTAGTTCAGGCTTTCATGACCTCTCACTGGGAAGATGTCTCCTAATTGGTTTACCAGTGCCTAGGGTCTATCATTTTCAATTTACTCATAGCTGCCAAATTGGTATTCCTAAAACACAAGTCTAATCAAGTCACTTGAGGTACTCTTCATGACCTCTTCTATTTGGAATGTTAAGTTGTTCACAATTTGGTACAGTCTTTCTAAGATGATTGTATATCACTCCCTATTATGCCCTCTACTTCCCAGCCAAATGTTACCCCACCATATATGACGTTCTATTTCCCAAATCCATACCTTGGCAGAGATTGCTATCCATACTTGGAATTCTTATAGTCTTTGATTACACTTCTTGGAATCCCTAGCTCTCTTTAATGGTTAGTTGAAATGCCATCTCCTACATGGGACCTTGACTGATTCTTCCAGTTCTTAGAGCCCCCCAAATCACTTTATATTTATTTTTGTAGGTATCCTGTACTAACTTCAAATACTGGAAGACAGTTTTCATGCTATTCCTCACCTCCACCCCAAATTTCCTCTGCTTGAGTCCCAAAATGCCCAGTTCCTTCAACTAATTCTCATGTAACCCAGACTTAAGGCTCTTCAACATCCAACATCCTACTTTCTCTCCTCTGGATGCTCTCTACCTTATCAGTGTTCTTCTTCCTTTCCTTGATAAGGGAAGATTCAGATACTACTTCTACCTTTAAAGCTGTCCTTCTCCAAAGTCATTCTGAGGACCTGCCTTCTCTTTTCTGTAACCAGGAAATTTCTTCTTAAAAGATGTGAGTAGGTATGGGCTTTACTTTTTTTGGAGATGGAAATCCCATTGGGATTCCATTGGACCTACTTGACCATACCTTAAATCCAAATCACTCTGGCTCTCATTTATTGGCCAACCATAGGTCCCATCCCAAGCCGCATTTGGTCATTGTTTGGGTTTTGATGGATCAGAGTGACTGCAAATAGCAATTATTTCTGTTCTGGCCAGAAACGCTCCCAGTTTGTTTGTTTTTTTAAGTTGGCAAAATAGGTCATCTTTTGCCTCATTTCTTACCTAGCCTTAAATCACTGAATGGATGTTTCCTCAGACAAACTGAGACTTGGGAAAGACCTTAGCTTAAAAAGGTCTCATCTCTATTCATCCTGATCTATGTCTTGCCGCTGGACTCAGATGACCCTGGAGGGGAGAGTGAGGCTGATGACTTTGCACAGCTCTGCCTCATTTAAATCCAATTCACTTGCAAGTTAAGACATCACTCTTCTGATTTCATTGGTCATCTTCGAGAATGAAGGACAAACAACAATCTGTGATGGAAATCCATAGTAGAAAGAATGCTGAATTTGGGGTTAGATGACGTAGGCTCAAGCCATGTAGTCATACTTATTTTTTCTTCTGAGTTAAGAGGAAAATCTTTCCTTGCCTCTGTGGCCCACGGTTAGCCATTAGAAATATGTTCCTACACTCCTCCCCATCTCATTTTTCCCAGTCAGTTTCCTGATTTAGAAGATAAGCAAACCCAATCAATTTTGTAACCAATTAAGAGCTACCTATTTCTAAAGGGCTAAACTACTTACCTTTCAACTTCTATGTGTTCAGAAGGGCTAAGTCTTAACTTCTTCTGACCTTAGAATAAGGACAGAAAAGAGAATAAAACTTTTTTAGTTGGAGGTATGGAATTAACACCCCCTGTGCAGACATTGAACACCTTGGTCTGCAGTGAGCTAGGTAAGAGGGTACAAGGATTAAACTGATCACTAAGTATACTGAACCAGGGCAGCAGTCAAAATTCCAACTGATCATAGGAAGATGTGTGATCATCTTTGAGGTGGGATATATGTCAACAGTTAATAGTGTGTGTAATTGTGTGTGTGTGTGTGTGTGTGTGTAATTTTATGTGCAGTATGTTGAACTGACAGGTCAACCAATTCTGAAAACATACCTTTCTACTCCAATCCATTGTTGTCTTGCCTTTTATAGATTTTCTGGGAATTTTATTCATTCTTTCTCCCACTTTGTATGTATCTTATCTCGGAGTTGTATTTCTTGCAGCAGTTTGGCCTTTTTTTTTAAGTATTATTTTATTTTCAATTAACAAATATTTTTCTCTTCACCCCATGTTTAAAAGAAAAAAGGAAAAACAAAACCCTTGTAACAAATATGCATAGTCATGTAAAAAAAAATCCCCATGTCCAAAAATGTATCTCATTCTGTGTTTTGAATCCTTCATGCCCATGTTAGGAGGGAATTAGCAGAGTTCAACAGCAGTGCTCTGGAATCATGGCTGCTCAATTCATTGATCAGAATTCTTAAGTTTTTCAGAGACGTTTGTCTTTTAATATTGACATTATTGTATGCGTTATTCTGCTCCTCAGCATTGTATTCTTATATATTCTGCTACTCTTGTTGTTCAGTGATTTCAGTTATGACCCCATTTGGAGTTTTCTTGGGAAAGATACTGGAGTGGTTTGCCATTTCCTTCTCTAGCTCATTTTACAGATGAGGAAACTGAAGCAAAAAGGGTTAAGTGACTTGCCCAGGGTCACACAGCTGATAAGTGGCTGAGGCCAATTTGAACTCAGGAAGATGTGTCTTCCTGACTCCAGGCCTAGCACGCTATCCACTGCACCACATAACTGTCCATCACAATTAGACCTGTTAAAAAGTAGAATGAACTGATAAGAAGGTGGTTGGTTTTCCCTCCTTGCAATTTCTACATGGGCAGGCTAGATGCCATTTATCAGGCAGGTTATAGTGGGTGCCTGTGTAAGTCCCTCCCAACTCTTAAATTCTTTGATTCCATGAAATTGTTTCTGAGTGTGTGAATGTTGTGTCCACTGTATTTTTACATTCATCAGAATCACAAAATATTAAACTAGAAAGGTACCTTAGAGGGTCATCTAGATGAGAAGCTTCCAATCTTTCAAAATATAAGTACACTTCTTAATGTTAAAAAATTATAGAACCTTACATGAAAATAGAGAAGCTGTGTGGCATAAGGGATGAAGCACTGGAGCTGGAAACCAGAAGATCTGGTTTTAAATCCCTCCTCAAACACTAAAAAGTTGGATGACCCTGGGAAAATTACTTAATCTTCATCAGGTTCAGTTTCCTTAGCTGTAAAATGGGAATAATGATAGCACCTATATCACAGGTTTTCTTTCTTTCTTTAAAAATGAGTATAAAATGAGCATTAAATAAATCAGAAGGACTTTTAAAAACTTAAAGTTTCACAAAATGTGAGGTAACATTATTAGTAATATTCTTTGAAAAAATACATGATGACAAATACTACTACGAATTTACTTATGCCTTTGAATAGACTTGTGTCTTACTAAATACATGTGCATCTACATGTATTTTTAAAAAACAGATATGTATGTATGTGTGTGTGTGTGTGTGTGTATACATAGAGGTATATTTGTGAGCCTTTATTTATTTGGTTTACAGAAGGCATGCATATTTGTTTATTATCTTATGTTATTTAATGAGTTGGCTGGGGCTGCTCTTCAGTTTTCAGAGATTGGATGTCTGGTGGAAGCAAAGAAACTCTCTACCCTAGATCTGGTTCCACATCTACATTATTTAATACAGCAAGTACAGAAAATCCACTTTCACAAACATATGTGGCAGGAAAAGGCATCAGGTACTTACTTATTTCCCAGTGTTATCAAACAGTTCTGGGTTCTCAGAACGAACACGTAAGGTAAGAGTCAAGCAGGTGCTTCTTTTTTCCCTAATACAGATGGGTCTTAAAGATTTGTTACAGATTCTATTTAGCTTATGAGGAGTCAAAAACACCAACAACGTCTTGTGTATCTTCCTAAAGTCTACATCTTGAAGTTATAAAAATCAAGATCAAATGACAATTCTTGGGGCACACGTACATTCTTGCAATTGCTTTGCATCTCTTCCTCTCCCTCTCTCTCCCCATGGCTCCCAGGTTGGGAGATGCTAATATGAAAGGTCCCAGATGTAGAGCTGGATGGGACCTTAGGGGACATCTAATCCAAGTCCCTCCTTTTACAGATGAAGAAACTGAGGCCCCAACAGATAAGATGACTTTCCGAAAGTTACAAAAGTAGTAACAGCACAGAATCAGGATTTGAGCTGAATTTCTCTGATTCCCAAATCCAAAATTCTTTCTACTATGTCATACTACTTACATTGTGAGATATAGGAAGAGTCTTAACTGAGAGGGGCCAATGTTGGGAGTTTCTGAACTCTTTCAAATATGGCTTCTTGGAAATAAGCTACATCTTCAACATCCTCATTGCACAGAGCTGATGCCCTGTCATGGGGAGAATAGAAGGAAAGCTTCTTCCTGCTTTCTGGGGGAGGCAGCTGTGGATTTATCTGAAATACTGCATAGTCTTTTGTTTTCTTTCCTTTAATCATCAGGAAATAAAGTATAGAAAGGAATATAAACAGAGCCATTTTGTTAATATCTTGCTAAATTAAATACATATATCTCCATATCTATAATTATCCCTTTCTTTTTTCTTTCTTCTCTCTCTCTTTTCTTCCTCCCACCCTCCTTTCTTCCTTCCTTCCCTCTTTTCTTTCTTTCTTTCTT
>NW_020954610.1:11845353-11865306 GCF_900497805.2 Vombatus ursinus | reverse complement strand
CTTTCTTTCTTTCTTTCTTTCTTTCTTTCTTTCTTTCTTTCTTTCTTCCTAACTCTATTCATGTATCCATCTACCTCTGGAGCTACTTTATCCAATTCTCACTGGAGCTGGCATGCTGGATCCCTAGAAGGCAACTGACTACTTCTCCCCTCAGGTTCTAGGTTTAAGGGAAGGAAAGGAAAGAAGGAAATAAAGTATTTAAGTGCCTACTATTTTCCAGGCACTGCTAATATTATCTCATTTGATCCTCATAAAAACCTTGTGAAGTAGGTGCTATTATTACCCCTCTATTACAGGTGCAGAAACTGAGGCTGAGAGCAGTTAAGTGACTTTTCTATGGTCAAACAGCTAATAAGTTTCTGAGGCTGGATTTGAATTTAGCTCTTCCTGACTAAAAATCTAGTGCTCTGGGCACTGTGTCATTTAGTCAAGAAATTATAAACCCAATTAATAGATTTTTAAAAAGAAAAATCAATCCATGATGGAGTTTTTCTAAAGAAGTGACAGATTAACACTTTTGGAATACAAAATTATTAAAGTGAAAGAAAATCTAGCAGAAGAGAAACAAGAAGCAGCCATGTTAAGTGAACAAATGAAGTCCATATTAGCCAAAGCAATTGACTTTAATATTCAGAGATAATTAAAAATCAGAAGTCTCCAAGAAGAACATAACAAAAAAAAACCCCAAATCCAAAACCTTAAATACCATAATGTAAGAGACAACATAAGAAAACTGCCCTGAACTTCAAAATACAGACAAGAAAATACTCGTCAAGGGAATCCACTGATTGCTTCTATAAATAAAGTCTACACTTTAAACTCCAAGTCACACAGTAGTTAAATTTAACAATTTAAATAAAAAATTTTCCCAGAATCCAAGAGAAAGATCTGCAAATATAAAGAAAAAGAAATTTAAATAACACAAGATTATTCCAAGTCATAAATGTCTGTAGGGAATTATACAACATATGTTGAAAAGCTAAGGAGTTAAAAGTTGCAATCAAAATGACATAACTTACAAATGCAAAGCTAATCAACTCAAAAAGATGGATGCTCAACAAAAAGAGGCTTACGTCCAATATATACAGGGCATCCCAAAAGTCTTTAGTTACAGTTTTCAGCTGTTTAAATGCATGTCCTTGTATGTACATGTATACATACATACATGCATGAAGAATATTCCTCTTGTAAACACTGAACAGAAACACAAAAAAGGTAAATAAACATAACTACCAAAGAGAGAATAAGTAATAAAATCTATTATGCCATGTTTAGAGGTTATTTTAAAGGGAAAGATAGACTGATGGAGGTGGTAGTGGTAAAAATAAAGAGAGTTCATCAAGGGAATAAAAGGGTACAAGGCAATTAAAATGTAAGTAGGACTTATAGGAGAATTGAAGGAGGAGAGGAATAGGATGAAAACACCATAAAAAAAAGTTATGGGAACCAGATCAAGTATATTTCATAGCCATGACCAAAAGGTAAATTCTTAACTAAACAAGGACCAGAGGTGCCCAAAAAGATAAAACTGATCATTTTAGTAACATGAAATTATAAAGGTTTTGCACAAACAAAATTCAATTAAATAGGATAAGAAAGAAGTAGTGGGCTGGGAAAAAGAACTTGATATCAAATATCTCTAATAAGGGCATGATATAGAAGATCTATAGGCAACTAAGAGATTCACACACACACACACACACATATACACACAAATATATGACCCAAAGTCATATATATGGTCAAAGGATATGGACAAGTGGTCTTAAGAGGATAATAACCAATTTTTAACCACCAAACGAAAGAATGCTTCAAGTAACTAATTATAACAGAACAACCCTGTGGTTTTACCTCACACCTGGCAAATTGGCTGAGATGATAAAAGGTAGCGATTGGTCAGTGTTGGAGGTGTTATAGAAAAATAGGCAAACTAATGGTGGAGCTTTGAATTGATTCAAACCATTACAGAAAACATCACTTGAAACAAATTGAGAAAAAAGTAAATTAAATAAATAATATTAAATAGAAATAAAATAAATTAAAAATATTAAAAATAAGAAAAAACTGACTAAAACTTCTGTATCCTTTGACCTAGAGATTCTATTGCTTGGTTTATCCGCCTTGGAGGACTGCAATAGAATGTGTCTGTAGATGCCTAAATATTAATAACAGCCCTTTGTGTAGTAGAAAAGAGTAGAAGACAGTGTAGATGCCCATTGATTGGGGAATGGCCATATAAGTCACATAGCTCGGGCAGCTAAGTGGCGCAATGGATAGAGTACTGGGTCTGGAGTCAGGAAGACTCATTTTCTTGAGTTCAAATCTGGCCTTAGACATTTACTAGCTATATGACCTTGGGCAAGTCACTTAATCCTTTTTGCCTCAGTTTCATCATCTGTAAAATGAGCTGGAAAAGGAAATGGCAGACCACTCCAGTATCTTTGTCCCAAAGATAATAAGAGCTTAGCACTTATTGTATGCCAGGCACTCTGCTAAGTGCTTTACAATTGATCTTCACAACAACCCTGGAAGGCAGGTGCTATTGTTATCCCTATTTGACAGGAATTCAGCTTGCCCAGGATCCTACAGCTAGTTACTGTCTGAGGCTGGATTTGATCTCAGTTCTTCCTGGTTCCAGACCTGTCACTCTACCATTGTATCAGATAGCTGCCCCAGATTGTATATTAGAATAGAACTTCCCAAACTTATTTGGCCTACCACCCCCTTTTAAAAAATTACTCAGCGCCCCCCACCCTGAAATCTACTTATATTGGCATCATTCATAAAAAATATGAAATGTTTTTAAATGGCATCTTAAATTTAATTTCTTATCATAAATTTGTGGGGTTTTTTTCCCTGCATTGAAATTTTGATGACACAATATTGCATCATGTAACCATATAGTATTGTATTGTAAATAAACTATTACACATACATATTCCTGCCAATGCATGCTGAACTTCCTGACAATGCACAACATGCTTGCCTGCCAACGCTTGCTTGTTAAGACCTGTTGGCAAACTTGACCACTGATTGGTTATAACTTGCATTTTATGTGTTTATTTGGAAAATAATGTAATCACTATGACTTTACCTCTGTTACACAAAAGATGAAACATTTACGGATGGTTTTTCAAAAATTTCTTATCTTCTTTCCTAATGCTTCCACCACCCCCTTATTTTTATTCAATGCCCTCCAGTCACACCCAAGGCTACTACCACCCCTCCCATCATTCCAGTGCCCCCCCCAGGGGGCAACATCAGCTACTTTGGGAATGTATGTAAGGTACTTCCCTTATCTACTTCTTTGTAGATGTGAGGGACTATGCATGTGTAACAACACATGTGATATGAGACTTTCATTTGATTAAAACATTTATTGAGTGCCTACTGTGTGCCAGGTATTTGCCAGGTGCTTGGAAAGAAACACAAAAGTGAGACAATTTCTGTTCTCAAGGAATTCTCATTCTACTAGAGGCATACGGTCTTTTCACATGTACATATAGGATACATACAAAATAAATAAGATTAGTGAGGAGAGAGAGACTGGATGAAGGGCACATGATTTATTTCCAGCTTTTGCTTAGTACAAGTAATGCTGTTATGAATATTTATGTACATATGGGCCCTTTCTTGTTATTGATCTATTGAAGTATAAACCCAGCAGTGGAATCAGTAGGTCAAAGGGAGTGAACAGTTTAGTAACTTTCCTTTGATTATTTCAAATTGTTGCTCAGAATAGTTGGACCATTTCACAGCTCTACCAGCAATGAATTAGTATGAATGTCTTCCTACAGCCACTAAATCATTGAATTTTTCCATCTTTGCCAATTCATAAAGTTTGTGATGCTTCAGTTATTTTAATGTGCATTTCTTTGAACACTAAAGATTTTGAATATTCAGATGGTTATTGGTAGTTTGTGTTTATTCTTTTGAAAAACATTTTTTTCTGTCATTTAGCTACTTGTGTGTTGGGAAATAGATTTTTACCTTGTGGCATTGTGTCAAGCTTTTATAGCTTTTGTTTGTCAAATTCATAACAGATTTAAAAAAATAAATGTTTATTGATATATCTTATTTTTTGTGTCATCTGTAATTAACAAAGATGTTTAGTACAAATTTTTTTTCTTCAATCATCTTTTCCTCTTGCTCTTGCTGCATTGCTTTTTTTGCACAAATTTTTTTAAAATTTTATATACATAAAAGTATTTGTTGTTTATAATCTCTTCTATCCTGCTTCTGACTATTAATTTTTCCCCTTATTTGTGACAAGTATAACCTATTCTCCTCTAACTTTATACTTATGTGATTTTAAAATATTTATTTCTTTTATCCTCTTGGATTTTACTGTGGCATATGGTACAAGGTGCTGATCAGAAAAAGGATATGAATGAGACATTTGGGAAGCATATCCCAAGCCTGTCATAGAGGCTTGAAATAGTAGTGATGGAACACTTCAGTTATCTGGATATGTGCTAGAGCTCCCTCCCTGCCAAAAGCAGAGAAAGTAATAATTTCTTTACTTTCCTTCCTTTGACATGTGAAGGAACCAAAGTTGGGGGCATGGGTTTAGGTGGCGGGTAGAGGAGAATTTCTATTCTGAATCTGATTCTGACATGGAAGGAGGAACTGGTTGTTGGAATGAAAATTTTGAGAATCTGGAGTGGCAGTGACTATTATCTTAGAATTTGAGATGTAGGAGAAAAAAACTCAGCATAACCTGACATACACCTAGATTTTGGGAGAGCAGATTTTAGAGGGTTCAGAAAAAGGAACGATTTAGGATTAGGATGTTCTTTTGAGGTAGGCATGGAATTCTATGGAGGAAATTAGACAGGAAAGATAGGCAGCTCTCAAGAATGGAATTCAGAAGAAACAAAGTGAAACAGTTCCAATAAGATAGAAAATGGGGATTTGTCCAAAGAAACCCATGTGGCTACATAGGGAACTTACCAACAAGCTTAGATTAAAAAAAGATTTACGTACAAAGTGTAAGCAAGAGCTGATAGCAGAGGATGAATATGAACAAAGTCTCATGCTATTCTCGTGGGCAAAATGGTAAAAGATGGAGCCATGTGAACATTAGTACTTATATGGAATCAGTGTTGGCTGCATGGCTGTACCTAACAAGTAGTCATTAATGGTCATTGATGACATTATTGTGTGGGGTTTGTCCTTCCTACTTGAAGAGGACCATGGCATCAGGAAGATGATGCCATGACTTGCAAATGAATTGGATTTAAGTGAGGGGGGGCTGTGCAAAATCACCAGCCTTACTTTCTCCTCCAGAGTCATCTGGGTCCAGTGACCAGATATAGACCAGGATGACTAGAGATGGCCCCTTAATGACATTTAATGTCAACTTGGAAGGAAGGCCCTAGAGAAGTGCCCCAAGGATCTATTATTGATACTCTATTGTTAAACATTTTTACTGATTTTTTTGATAAAGGAATAGGTATCCATGCTTATCAAATTTGTATATGACACAAAGATAGGAAGGATAGCTAACATGTTGGATGACATTCAAGATTCAAAAATATCTTGACAGTCTAGAATGTTGGACTGAATTTAACAAGATGGAATTTGTTAGAGATAAATGTGAAGTCATGCTTAGATTAAAAAAAAAAAGACCTTCACAAGTGCAAAATGGGAGAAGCTTGCCTACCATTAATTGGCCTGTAAAAGACCTGAGGACTCCAGTAAATGACAAATTCAAGTATGGTATGGAAGACCAGCAAGCTTAAACAATCTTAGGCACTATTGAGCAGCATGGTTTCCAGGGCTAGGGAAGCAATACTACTGTTGTAATCTGTCCTGTCAAGGGTCTCCATTATTTTCAGTCAGCTTGGCTTAGCTACCCAGAACCTGTGTGACTTCATGAAAATCTGTTTGTCTCTTTTGGTCTTGGTTTTCCTTTCTGCACAATAAAGAAATTGGACTAGATAAGCTCTAATGTCTCTTCTAGCTCCAACGTTCTGTGTTCCTATGACTGATCTGGGGTATAGGGAGTGAGCAGAGTAAGACTCTAGTTTACCACCATGCACTCAACTATGGGCTCCAGATAGGAAACAATCGTTGACTAGAAAGACGAACTAAGTTAATGAAAACTAGAGGGTCAGTGTTTTTTCTCACTCTCTTTACCCTGGTTCTAGAGATCCTCCCTTGTTTCAATCTCAGTTATAGTAGAAATCTCTAAAGGATTCAAAAGTGATATTCCTCAAAGAATTAAGGATCTCTGTATAACATGAGCAGTAAGATGGAGGACTAGACATTTTCTTCAACCCTCACAACCCCTTGAATCTATTGAAACTGTCTCTATGGTGTAGAACTCTTGTGAGGTGCCAACTTGGCAATAAGAGCAGAGAAGGCTAATCCCTAGTTTCTAATATGCTTACTCAGAACCTCCTTTTCTACCAGCTCCCAGACTTTTACAAGGCAGACAATCCATCCCACTGGTTATACTGCTGGATCCACTCAGCAGTTCTCTTGTTTCTACCGCAGTCTCTGCCTGCTAAACCACCAGTAGCCCTCACTTTCTCATTCGGAGGTCATGAGCAACTGAACTCAAATCTGCCTTATTATTCACCACTCCGCATGGTGAAGGTGTAGGTACAGAAAAGTGGAAGTGGTACCCTCTCTGGAGTGGTAGCATCCCTGCTGTACTGTGGCAATGTTGATCCAGAGAGCTAAGAAACAGAGGAAACAGGGGCATGATGCCAGCATGTACATGGAGCTTTACTAGACATTCAGGGGCAGCTAGATGACTCAGTGGACAGAGTGCTGGGCCTGGAGTCAGGAAGAACTGAATTCAAATCTGGCCTCAGACACTTACTAGCCGGGTGACCCTGGGTAAGTTACTTAACCTCTGCTTGCTTTAATCCAATAGAGAAGGAAATAGCAAACCATTTCAGTATCTTTGGCAAAAAAACTCCGTGGATATTTTGGTCAGGGGATCATGAAGAATCAACATAACTGAATGATTGAACAACAAGCAATAACAAGTAGATATTCAGAAAAGGGGATTAATATCCAACTGAGGTAAGTTCTGTTCCC
Source organism: Vombatus ursinus (assembly GCF_900497805.2). Classification (NCBI taxonomy): domain Eukaryota; kingdom Metazoa; phylum Chordata; class Mammalia; order Diprotodontia; family Vombatidae; genus Vombatus; species Vombatus ursinus. The sequence goes on along the minus strand of NW_020954610.1, from coordinate 11,858,253 downwards.
TCTGGAGTCATTTAGGGCAGAGACAGCATAGTAAAAAATGAATTCCCTAGCATTGACAATAGACTGAGGAAGCCTTGAGGTCCATCCCTTAGGGGAACTCCCATAAAAATGGAAGGAATCAAAAAATTAGAAACTGGGGAATTTAAGGGGAAAAAGTATGAATTATCAAAGATCTCAGGAGGAAGAAAAGTCATTTAAAAACCTCAAACACAAGCAGATAATCCAAAAAGGAAGATAGTAATAACAAAAAATATAATGATAACAAAAAAGGATATGGCCTATAGATCATCTAAATCAATCCAAATATCTCTGAATAAATATTGCAAGACAAAGGAAAATTATTCAACATCTAATGAAGATTGCTGTGGAGCATGAAACTGCACTAAGATGTACTCAGATGGTTTGAGACAGAAGTAAGAATTGAGAAAGCAGAATTTATGGCCTGCATAATAGAAACAATTGGCAGAATAGAAAAACTTACGTCCATGGGGATAACCAAAGAAATAAAAGAGAGAACAACTGATTGAGAATGCAAATAGATAGAAGGGAAGAATAATCTAAAAGAAGATAGTAAAAAGCAAAAACACCAAAAAAATATGATCTCTATGCAAGCAAAACATAGTGATCTTGAAGATAGGATGCCTAGGGAAATTTTAAGGTATATAAATCTTATAAAAGAATACAAGTAAAAAATCTGAATACCATAATTCAAGAAATAAGAAAACTTTCCAGAACCTTTGAACACAGAAAAGAAAGTATCAATCTCAAGAAGCCATACATAGTCTCCAGGAAAAAAAATAAAAACAAAACCAAAAAAATTCAAGACCAAAAATAAACCTTATGCTGTAAACTCAGAGACTCATAATAATTAAGTTTAATAATTCCCCTGATGAACAACAAATACTGCAAACTAGGAGAAAGACCTTAAAAGGAAATTCAAATAACACAAAACTACTCTTTATCCACCGGAAGCCATAGAAGAGAAAGGGATAATGTGTTCTGAAGAGCAAAGAAGCTGAAGATGCTATCCTCATGGGATCAGGTTTGAGGTTTCTATTATTTATCTAGGGGCAGTGTTTCCTAGGATTGACTCTTAAGTTTCTAATGCATTTTTGTTTTTAATGAATCATCAAATAACATGGTGTAATAGATAGATTTCTAACTAGGTTTGGAGTCAGGAAAACCTGGGCTCAAATCCCACCTCTGACACTTACCAGTATGACACTGGGTAAGTCAGTTAAACTTGATGTGCTTCAAGCAACATCTTGGACCTTATCTACTAAGCCATAGGTTGTAGAGGGAGTTCTCACTGTAGGGATATTTCCTTGTACTCCAATGTATAACAAGATTAATATATTAATGATATATTGGATTATTTTTTATTATTAAAAGGAGATATTCTAGGAGAGGAGTTTTAACCTTTTTTGTGTCATGGACCCCTTTGGCTACCTGGTGAAGCCTACAGACTCCCTCTCATAATAATAGTTTTAGTGAATAAAATTGAAAATGTAGGATTACAAAGACTAGTAAAAACAAAGGTGCAATTTTTCCGATCTAACTTCGTCCACCTCTGATATATATTCATGGACTCCCTGTCTTCCTCTCCCAACTCATTAAGAATCTCTGCACTAGTAAATTATATGTTATCTAAACACTTCGGGTCATCACGTACAACTATTTTTCCCAAACTTTCCTGACATTCAGAGTTTATGCTAATTTGTCTATAACATTAGTATAGCCTTTAAGAATGCCACATTTAATGGCATTTCCTGTCCATGTGAAATCTTTCCCCATATAGACAGTCTTTTGTGTTTGATTCTGGTACAGTAATTTGGTGAAGAATTAGTAAGTCTAAAGAATCAATTTCAAGTTGTTTGAGGTCAAATGGTAATGACTGCTCAAATAAGTTCCTTATTCCTTTTATATGACCCATTGTAATTTAGATGGCAAGTATCTTAAGCAAGTTTTTTTAATGACAGAAAGATTTATATTAAAGAAGCTTAGAGTAGCAAATATTCATTTCAGACATATGAAGAGTAATAAAAAAGTAAGAATAAAATATTTTAAAAGAATAAAAATAAAACTTTAAAATAAAAGACCTGAAATAGCATGAAAAAAGAAAAATGAGATTCAAAAAAGCCCAGGAGACTAAATGGTAATGTAATTGTAAGAACAGATTAAAACTAAAATGGTCTTAAACTATTAAAAACAATTATAAATATAAAAACTCCAAGAGAAAAAAAAACTAAAAACTAGCTACAGTTTAAGACTGGATAATTTGAGAACATCATATAACATTTCACATAAATATCAGAAAAAAGGACATATTACATATGGACAGTAATTGTAAGATACCAACAGATATAAATCTCAAGTCGATTTACCTAGAAACATCATTGTAAACTTCTGGAATAAATGGTAGGGCGATGGTTTTCTCAACTCTTCCTAGAAGAAAGTCTTCACATAGCAAAAGTTAAAATTTCAAAAGGAACTGAAATATAATATACCAAAAGTTAAGGTATATGGGACTTTATCCCCAAAGCAGCTTTTCAGCAAAGCTAAGAAATGTTTTCTTAGACAAAATGTGGTGGTTCTTTAAAATTTTATATGAATTTGAGAAATTTATACATTAAATAACTCTTAAAATGCAAAACTAAGAAGAGCATGCACCCTTTAGAACAAATACCAGTTATCGAAATAATTATTATAATAAATAGATTCTTTATAACTATGATTATATCTCTCTCAGGATGAAAAATAAAGTTGTATTTCTTTTCTTTTTTGTCAAAGGAAGCAGATGTGTGTGGAATGTTTAAGCAAAAATTCTGTACAAAAGTGTGTGGAGTTTTTTTTATGACAGAAGAAAAATTTTTAAAAATAGAGAAATTTAAGAGTGCAAGTCCCTCCTTCAGAGACACTGTCAGTGAGACATGGGAAGACTAGAAGGAAGTATTTCACTCCAGAAAAGCTGCAGATTTTTGTGGACCTCTTACAAGGCCTCTGAAGAGAAGCCAGGCAGCCATGTGGTCATATGAAAAAGAAACAAAGAGAGTTCCCAGTGTCTTACTAGTGATGTCTCTGAAGGAGGAGTTGTATTAGAAAATGTAGAAACTTGGTTTAGCATTGCCCCTGTTGGAAATGTATTGCTATCAGAGAAATAAGAAATTTAAGTATTAGCTTTAAACAAAATGGATACTTAAAAAAAAAACCAACTATGGCAAAGGATAAGTCATTTGACAATTATAACCAAGCATGTAAATTGAATACATTTTGCTAAAAAAGAAAGAAAAACTATTCCTATTTAATATGTTAAGAAACAACTAATAAGTTCTCTGCAGGTAACATCTAATATTGAAATACACACATCAATTTAAAGTTATAAGAGGAATAAAATTTGTTATCTTTGATTAAAACCAACAAAGATGATTTCAGAATAGAAAGCATTAAGAGGAATAGAAAAGGGAATCAAATTATGTTTTAAAATGCCATTGAAATGGAAGAATATTAATTTTAAACATCTATGCACCTAATGAAATAGTAAATTTACAGGGGAAAAGTTAAAAAGAACTGGGTAGACCTCTGTAATAGTGGGAGATTCAAGCATACCAGTAGTAGAATATGAGAAACTAGAAAAATATTTGTAAAAAAGAACTGACAAAATGTGATTTAATAGATAGAAGTATATGGGAAAAGTAGAGAAAATGTTTTTTAGATGAAGACAAATAGAATATTCACAAAACTGCATCATATTTGAGTATACAAAGAAGTTACAGATAAATTTGCCAGCGTTAAAAGCCCTACATTTGGGGGTCATATTGCAATGAAAATATCATTCAATAAGGAAATATATTAAAAATATAGGTAAGCATATATGAAAAATTTAAAAATTACTTGTTGAATAATGATTGGATCAAAAAACAAATTACAGAAACAATAGTTACTTGTGTTACAGATAATGACAATATAAATACAATCAAAATTTCTGGAACACAAAGCAGTATTTAGAGAGACGTGTTTATCTACAATCAACAAGCCAGAAAATGAGAATATTAATGAGTTAGTTTTAAGCTAACAAAACTTAAAAATCAATAACAAAAGCAACCAGAAAAAAACCCAAAAAATAAAATGAGAAATCAGTAAAATAAACATAATATATAACATGTATTGTAAATAATAAATTATATTGTATAATGTTTTGTTATATCATAGTAATTTATGAGTTGATTATATGGTATATTATATTAAGTATAAATTATAAGTAAGAGACCAATTAAATTATTAAATGAAATAACTTAAAATATAAAACAGTTGAAAAGCCTTTAACAAATTTAAGCAAAAAAAAAAAAAAGATCAAATGACCAAAACTGGAAATGAAAAATAAAGATCACCCTCCAAAATGTAGAATAAATAAAGACAACAACCAGAGATTACTTTGGGTAAAACAAAACAAAACAAAACAAAACAAAACAAAACACCCTGATCAAACAAAATGAATGAATGAATATTTTTACAAAAATAAAAAATGGTCAAGGAAAGTGGGAAAGGGATAAATTGGAAAATTATAAATAAATAAATCACAATAGGATAAATTGAACTTACCACTAACTTCTTGCTAATAATAGACTAGCTGTTATTAAGGAGCTTTGTGGTAGATCTGGTTAGGAAAAGGCCACACACAGATCCAAGATTACACAACGGTTTGGCTTTATTGTTGAGATTCCTGAGATATTTCCTTGATGTCGCCATTTCTTTGTGTCTCTTTTCTGGTACTCTGACCCTTGGAAAGTCAGTCAGTGGAACCATATTGATTTTCTCCCCACCATGTACCAAGTGTGCTCTTGGTATATTTGATATCTTTTCTTTGGCTGGGCAGGGGTGGGAGTGTAGGAGGAGGCAGGGTATAGCCTTCTGGCCCAAGTGAGTCTGTGATAAGTTGGTCCATCTTCAGGCAGCTGAGACTGCATCTCTGATATGGCATTTGTCTAAGACAGTGATGAATTGTTCTTACTTGAAACATATTTGGGAGCCATAGTCATAATATCCTGTACTTGTTCCAAACTGATCTTTTCTCTTCATGCCTTCAGCAACATCACTGACCTGACATATTCAGCAAATCACCTCACCTTTTTACTTTATTATTAAGTCAATGCCAAAGAATGCCTAGGTTATATGACTAGCAAGATGGAGGATTAGTCACTTTAAAACTTCTCAATTCTTTAACCCTCCTCCTCTCCTACCAAAAAAGGATAATGAAGCAGATATAAAGTAATTATAGCTAAATCCACATGTAACCAGGGTTTCCATATACTCCTGGAACATTTTGCTTAAGATCCTCCTAATTGGTTGAGAGAATAATGGCTCAATGCTGTTTGCCTACCTGAGGGGCAGAATTGGCTCTAGAGTTTTGGAAAGGGCATATTTGATTCTTATTTCAAGAGACGTCATGTACAGATGGACTCCAGGGAGAAAAGAGAAAAAAAAAAACTTTGGAAAAGGCAAACATCATCAAAGCCAGTTCTTCAACTGACCCTGATTTGCAGCTTGACTCACTAGAGAATTTGGGTAATTCCCCTTGTATGAGATCAGGGTCTCTCTCTTTTGCTTTAGCTTGAGAAACTTCCTCCCATCTAAAGATGGTATTCACCCATGTATTATCTGGTATCTTCTTCTAATCTATAGAACTTCTCTGATTTAACTATTTGCTATCTGCTTGGATAAATGAGTTGACTTACTATTCAGTATTTGTGACAATCTTTTCTGTAATTCGAATTTGTTGGAAAACAATCAAAACTATAGGTATAACCTTATAACCTTGATATTCCTTCCATCTCTAAGAAATAGCAGCCAATAATATGGAAATATGTTTTGCATGACTTCACACATATAATTGATATCATATGGCTTGCTTTCTCAATCAGTGGGGAAGGGGTGAGAGGGAAACAATTTGTGACTCAAAAATTTTTAACGAATATTAAAAATTAAAGAAATACAAATGTGAAATATTTAATGAAATAAATGAAAATCTAATTAAAAAAAACAGAATAGCATCCAAGAAAGTGGTTTGAATCTAAAAATCATGCCCTACACAAGCAATATTTAGAGGAAGCAGTTAGGTACAATTCTTGTCTGCCATCCCACTCTCTCAGAGGAGAGCAGAGTGGCCAACCTCTTGTCAGTTTCTCCTGCTCCCCTCAAAGCAGGACTCACAGTGTTTCTTGGAAAGGAGTAGACAAGATTCTAGAGATATCTATCAGTGCCTCCTCCAAAGTTTCCTGTGTATACATTTAGACATCTATGTGTATATTTACATCTTACATGGGGGGGGAGAGACACCCATCTTACACACAAGAGAAAGAAGACAGAATGTTGACAAGGTAAACTATGGACTAATACAGAACTCTAATAAAAAGAGAACTTATTCAATCCTGGGACAAATTTAAATTGTGAGCTTGTACCTATGGCCCATTTTCAGGTCCTTCAAACCCTACTCTACTAGAACACTATTCTTACTCTTTTTATCTGCATGCCTTAAAGAACAACAAGTTATTGACTCTATTCAGCTACATATAATGAAAAGAGAAAGAAAGCGGGGGAGCTGAAAATGTGTTACTATTTTGCTGGGGCCTAGACTTAAGTTAGGAACCCACAAGGCTATAGAGAGTCTACTTAGAATATCCTCAAACTGATCCTGCAAAAAAGCAGCAAAAACTGACATTGTCCTGGCAAGAAGAAAATTTTTTTTTTAAAAAACAGAATGAAGAATTGGAACAAGATGCCATGGTGAATAGTCACACAAAAACCTGAAGAAAAGGGAATAGAAACTTAGCCAGGACCCATCCTCTACCTCCAGAGCAGGGTCTCTTAACCAGGGAGTCCATGAATTTGTTTTTTTTAAACTATTTTTATGACTGTATTTCAATAGAATTGGTTTCCATTATAATCTTATATAGTTTATTTTATGCATTTAAAAACTTTCATTTTCTGAGAAGAGGTTCATGGGATTAACCAGAGGGACAAAGGGGTCCATGAGGCAAAAAAGTTAAGAACCTTTTTCCTAGAAGAAATTCTGTGTAGAGACCATGACTGACAAACCTTATGTCCTCTCACACAAAGAGAATGAAGCAGCCTGTAATCCAGCATCGGTGATGTACTCTTCAGGAAATAGGGAGGGAATAGATAGTGAATAAAAGGATGGGAGAGAGAGTAGGAGGGGGGAGTGAGAGAGACAGAGACAGAGAGACGGAGACAGAGATAGAGAGAGACAGGGACAGAGAGACAAGACAGAGAGAGAGAGAGAGAGAGAGAGAGAGAGAGAGAGAGAGAGAGGTACAAAATAGGGTGAAACACCAAAGATTTCAAAGGGAAAATAAAGATCAATTAAAGCCCAGAGAACAAGTAGATATACAAGAGAAAAGATCCTAAAACTACAAGGAAAAGCAAATTCTCAAGGAGAATACAAAGCTTGTTCAACAAAAATGGTTAAGACAAAGGAAAGTAAACAAATGCTTGACAAAATACAGAATCCTGTGGACTCCCTAGAGAGCATGAAGCAACAATGAAACACTCCAGAAGTGCTCAGAAGAGAAATAAAATCCATAAAAGAAGAAATTAGGAATGAATATAGGACAGAACTTAGAGTTCTAACAAAAAATTTTGAAAGCTCAGTTAGAAAAAAAAACATTGCAATGCACATAGGAGAATCTCTGTAGAAGTAAAAGCATGATTAATAGATTTACACCACAAAAAAAGATTGGTTATGAGGAAAATCTGGCAAGAGAAGCAAAAGTCAACGATGTAAAAATGAATATAAAATTAAACTAATGTGGCTGACCTCGAAGACAGATTGCACAGAGCTAACTTGAAGATAGTTTCTCAGAAGAACATGACAGATCAAAAAAGAAAAAAAATACTAAGATACAGGAAACAATACAAAAAAAAACTGAGTAGAACCACTGCATATTAGACAACAAACCATAAATAAGAGAATCCAGAAAAAAAATGCTTCAAACTCCAAGACAAAAAAAATTAGCTAAATTTAACTATCTGAACAACAAATTTTGCATATGTCTAGGAAAAACAACTTGAATTTTAATATCAAAGTATTATTTTATAGTCATGAGAAATCATAGATTGAAACAAAATACTCTATTAAAAACATAAAGAAGTACAACTATACCTCAAAGTGGTAAACGTATGTACATATATAATGTGTGTGGCTATGTACATATATAATACATGTATACATGTGCACGGGCAGCTAGTTGGTGCAGTGGATAGAGTGTTGGACCTGGAGTCAAGAAGATTCACTTTCTGAATTCAAATCTGACCTTAGATACTAGCTAGGACAAGCTGGGCAAGTCACTTAATCCTGTTTGCTTCAGTTTCTTCATCTGTAAAATAAGCTGGAGAAGGAAATGGCAAATCGCTGTACTATCTTTCCCAAGAAAATCCCAAATGAGGTCACAAAGACTCATGCAAGATTGAAAAATCAATAAACTACAACAAAATATGTATGTGTAATATATACACACAAATACACACATGCGTACATGTATACATGATGCAGTCAGTGAAGAAATTTATTTTGCTTGACCATATATGTTGGTAACAGGGGTTTTGTTTTTCTTTCTTTCTCAATGGAGGTGGGGTAGGTGGGTTTTTACTGATTGAAAAAATTAGATTAAATTACAAGAAAAAGTGATGCACAGCAGGGAAAAAAAGGATACTGGCCCAAGAGCACTAAAGGCAATTTTATAGACATTGGGTAGAAGAGGGAATTCAAACCTGGTACTTTAGAAGTTTTAACCCCAAGAGGAATTCAGGGAGCATTTGAGTAAGAGGCAAGGGAAGGAGACATTCTCTTCTCTTTACTGTTCTATTTTCCTAGAATTATCACTGAAGGCTTTTCAACTTTGCTTTTGTGAGGCAAAGGGATAAGGAGTGTCAAGGATTGTTTTTAAAAATTCCCATGTCTTGGAAAGACTTGTATGAACTCATGTAGAGAAAAGTGAGTCTAACCAGGAGGACACTGTACAGTGACTATAATATTGTAAAGAAAAATGACTTTGGAATACTTTGGAGATTGAAACAATGCAATGACTCAAGAAAAAAAAGTGCTTCCTAATTTTTGGGAGAGTTAATAGTGGACTAGAATTGTGTAGAATGAGTTACGTTTTCAGAAAAGGCCAATGTGTGGATTTGTTTTATGTGACTACACTTACTTTTTATAAGCTAGAGTTTTAATTTTGGATAGGGGGTTGGGAGAGTTATGGGGGAGGATGTGATAGTGATACAAAAGAAAAGAGATGAAAGAAAGGAGTATCAACGAAATTCTTAAAAACACACAAAAGGGAGCCAAAGAAAGTTTAGAAGGGGACATAAACTTGCAAGGCAGTGCTAGAATGTTAAATTTCATAACATGCTTAAGAAAACAACACACTGGAGCCAGGCGTAGTGGCACTTGCCTAAAATCCTTGTTACTGAGTAGGTTAAGGCCAGAGGGTCTCTTGAACTCAAAAGTTCAGAGCTTCAGTGGGCTGAGCTGATTGGGTAATCACACAAAGTCCAGTATGGTGAGCATCTGAGAGCTGAAGGCTATCAAGCTACCTAAGGAGGAGCAAACCATCCCAGGTTGGAAATGGAGCAGGTTTCTTTTGGCCTTGAAGGAGACTTTTGAGGAGAAGCCAGACAGCCATGGGTAAACAGGGAGGCCCAGTATCAAAACAAAATATAAGAAAAAGCAAACAAAGGAAAGACCCATTTAAAAAACAAACAAAAGAACTATTTAAAGCTGTTTTTAATAGAGATTAATAGTTTCACGGACTATTCCCTTTTTCTTTTCCTTGTATTTGAAAAAAAGGAACAGAATTAAGATCTCTAAGATGGTTTTTCATTGTTGTAGTTCATGATGCCTGGAACAAATGTTAAAAGATTTTAATCAAATTGTTATTCCATTGCTTGAAAACTGCTGATGGTCAGAATAGCAGGCAGCACTTTTTTTTTAAGTTTTTTTTTTCCAGCCAAATACAAGGTTTATTAGAACATCTGTCGTATTGGGTACACTCTTAAGGAGTCTGAACATTAGCAAGCTATTGTCTCAATTATAAGGATCTAAGCAGTGGCTAGATTATAAGAATCCCAGCCTTTTTAAAAGTTTTTATTGACGTCATTTCTTTTTTAACATTACCATATTCTTTCCCAGGATAACTCCCTTTTCCTCTTCCAGAAAGTCATCCCCTATAATTTTTCTGAAGATAAGGATAAAAGAAAAAGAAGAAAAAAATCAGATTAATGGATAAATATATTGAAAAAGTTTGAAATTATATGCAATGTACCACACTTGTAGATCTCCCACCTCTGCAACAAGATAGAGATTTTTTTTTCATATACCTTCTTTTGAGTCATAGTTTTTCTTTGTAATTTTATATTCATTTTTTATTTGTGGGGGTTGGTTCTTTCCATTTATAATTGTTGTAATTGTGTATATAGTTTTAAATTTGGCTCTACTTATCTCACTGCATCAGTTAATGTGGATCATTCATTGCTTCTCTGTATTTATCATTCATGTACCACAATTTGTTTGGGCAGGCAGTACTTCTGAAGCTCAGTTTCTACTGTCAACAGATGACACTCAGTGTATATACCATGCCTAGGTATCTGTGTTAATTCTCCTGATTCCAACCTATTAATGGCACAGGACTAAATTCATTCTTGTATGGGGGGGTTGGAGGGAAAGAGAGAGAAAGAGAGGAAGGAGGAGGAGAAGGAAGAGGAGGAGGAGAAGAAGGAGAAGGAAGAAGGAAAAAAGAAGAAGAAAAAGAAGATGACGACGACGACGACCACCACCACCACCACCACCACTACCGCCAACTGGTAGCTATAGGGCCCTTCATTGGGGATATTTTGCTGTGGAAAACAGTCTACATGGAAACTGTATCTAATCTTACTGAGGGGAAAAAAGAGGACATTTTCAGGTAACTATTCTTGGCACTGGACAGCTACAGAGGATAGAGTACTGGACCTAGAGCCAGGAAAACTCATCTTCCTGAGGTCAAATCTGGCCTCAGACACTTACTAGTTGTGTGACTCTGGGCAAGTCACTAACCCTGTTTGCTTCAGTTCCATCATCTGTAAAATGAGCTGGAGAAGGAAATAGCAAACCACTCCAATATTTTTGCCAAAAAACAAAAACAAAAACAAAAACAAAAACAAAAACAAATGAGGTCAAAATGAGTTGGACACAACTAAAATGACTGAATTTTTGGCACAAACAATGTGTTCATACATATGCATTTATCTCTAAAAGCTAACCAATTTATTTATTTTCCTTCTCAGGAGAGCTGTATCAGCAAATCCTCATGATTCAGAGTGGGTCAGGGAACAGATTTCTGTGTGATGGATCAGGAAATATAGGTTTAAGTTCTCATTTTCCCACTAACAGCAGGGGGAAAATCCTGTGATTGGTTATGGTTTTGGCTAGAAAATCTTCTACTGAACCCAGAAAGGTGACACAACCAGCATGGTGCCTCATGTTATCCCTGCCTTCCCCCCACATACACACACACAAGGTAGGATGAATTCTGGAGACCATTTAAACCCTTGAGCCCAGGAGTGGTGACTTCTCAGATATAATGGAACCCCAGCACCATACAGGCCATCTCAGGAAGCCTGGAGTTCATCTTCGCAAGAGGTGAGGAAGTCTGCTGGAAGTTTCACAAAACATGTATCCTTCAGCTACCCATTTGCTATATCCTTTAACATTTTCCATTAGTTTAGCAGCTTCTTGGTTTGTCCTTCATAATCTTTCTTAACTATAGTCATATACATTCTAGATAAGTATAAAATTGGGGAATCTTTTCTTTCAAAAAAGATGTGCTTTTTTTAAACTTGATCTTGCCCCCCCCCCACCAAAATGGGTCAGATTTTGTAGCCTGATACATCCCATAATTCAGTTCCTTCAATTGTTTAAAGAAGGACCATAATTTAAGAATAGTTTGATTGATGAATCTGGATCAATTATTACAGTGTTATTTTTTTATCCATGAGGCAAAGAAAATAGATATAGTAGCATGAAAATATTTTTCAAAGTAAAATTATATCTGTAATTCACTTGCATTTTAAGAACATTTGTACAAGATAAGATAAATTATGGTAAAATTATACAAATATTTAAACTTGACCTATGACTTCAAATGTGTAGAGCATGCCTGGTATGGTGCTCCTTTCATCAATTCTGATTGGCCATTCACTTGTAAATTGGTATATTCACATATACTTTATAGTCTTGGAGAGTTGGTTAGGAGACTGAAAAGTCAAGTGATTGATAGGTCCATGATCACACAACTAGTATGTATCAGAGACAGAGCTTAAACCCAGGGAGGAAGGAAGGAAGAGAGGGAGGGAGGAAGGGAGGAAAGTCAGGGCCTTCCTCCCTCCTTACCTTTTACTCCCTCATTCACCAGCCTTCTTAAAACCATGCCCTAGGTGATATGATCCAATTAGTTTTGAAGCCACCACCTTAGGGCCATATTGCCCTGATAAATAAATCGGCCAACACAAATCCACAAGGACTATGTTTCCTATTCAATACTACTGTTTATAGCTATCTCCTGGCCCTCTATACTGCCACCCTGAGCTTCCTTCTCTTCCTCCCTCCTCCCACTTCTATCTTTTGCTCTGGAAATAGTAATAAAGCCGAGGTAAACAGGAAAGAGAAATCATAAGAGATTTATTAAGGTTGAACTGTTTACATTCCTGCAGGGAAAGATGATATTTGTAACACATGAGTCCTTTGTCAGTATTAGGGTAGTGGGAGGGGAAAAATTATACGTATGTATAGGTAGATAGATAGATAGATAGATAGATAGATAGATAGATAGATAGATAGATAGATAGATAGAT
>NW_020954610.1:11825425-11845343 GCF_900497805.2 Vombatus ursinus | reverse complement strand
GATAGATAGATAGATAGATAGATAGATAGATAGATAGATAGATAGATGGCACAGGGTGAGTTGAAGATGAAGGAGTGATCTGGAAAATAAAATTAAGGGGTGAGAGAGGATTATACTGGGAGAAGGAAAAAGGGAGAAGTAGAATGAGATAAAATATTTCACTTGAAATAGACAAGAAAAGGCTTTTACAGTGGAGGGGAAATGGGGGAAGGTGAGAGGGAATGAGTGAATCTCATTCTCATAGGATTTGGCTTAAGGAGGGAATAAAATACATAACGGGGTATGGAAATCTATCTTACTCTACAGGAAAATAAGGGGGGAAGGGGACAAGAGAGCAGGGGGTTGATAGAGGGGAGGGCAGATTGGGGGAGGGGATAATCAGAAGCAAACACTTCTAAGGAGAGACAGGGTCAAATGAGAGAGTAGAATAAATGGAGGGTAGGATAGGATGAAGGGAAATATACTTAGTTTTTCACAACAGGACTACTATGGAAGTGTTTTGCATGACTACACATCTATAACCTGTAACAAGGTGCTTGCCTTTCCAAAGAGGGTGGGTAGGGAGGGAGGGAGAAAGGGAAAAAATTTGTAACCCAAAGCTTTAAAAACACATGTTAAAAATAAAAAAAATTTTTAAAAAAAGGAATTAAGATGAAAAAAAAAAGAAGAAATAGTAATAAAACCAATACTATCCTTGCCTTTGGAAATGGTATGTCAGTTGACACCCCTATGGCTCCATTTGCCATGCCAATGAATTCCCAAGCCAAACACCCTTCCTTAGTCAGCATTCCTTTATAGGGGTTGTCTCCACCCATTATACTAGAATGTAAGCTCCTTGAAGAATGGGACTATTTTACTTCTATTTGTATCCATATATGTAGATAAATAATTGTCCAAACTGTTACTGCAGGGTTTTGTAAATTTATAATGGGGTTTGATTATACAGCAAACTATCAAAGATATTACATTATATTTGATTATGCAGAAATGTATCAAAGATATTACAGGGAAATGACACTGACCAGGGCAATAGAGAGTAGGTCTGTAATGATTTTATGATATTTATTCTCAATGGATTAGGTGATTGATTTTTTCAATCCCACCTTGGCTTGAAATGGATGATAAGGTGCCCAATCAATTGGATGCCCAATCAATTAATTTCAGTGATACGCTTTAAACAAAATGTGAAAGTCTTTAAAAGTCACTTGACTGGAGGATTTCATTAAGACCCCTGCTGAATAAAAGCATTAAGTCAGCTAGAATGGGAGGATTTTCAGAAAGTGGAAAAAGTATGACTTTGCAGTACACCCCTGAGGAGCAACTGCTCGGGAGTCTGGGGAGAAAGGAGAGTTTTTTGTGACCTTGGCTGGGTCTCATTCCCAACCATCCCCTTCAACTGAAAACAGAGAAGAACCTTGTTGGCTTCAAAAGGTACATATAATGTTGGCCATCCCATCATCTGTATCCTAGCCAGATCCCTAGATCAGCTGACAGAAATATCAACATTAGGAGCTCAAATTCATAGCTCTACAAGGAACCCAGCAAAGAAACTCTATCATGCTTACGGAGAATTACTTGAGCACTACATGAATGGGAGAGGAAAAGAAAATCTTAAAACAGCAACCAAGACTTGTGACTTACTCCTTTGCTCTCTAAGCTTGAGCACACTTTCCTTTGGACTCTGCATGAACTTGTGAGATAGTGCACTATAGACATTTGGGGATTTTCTACTAATTGTTGTATTGCATTAGTAAATAAACCTTTCTTTTAAAAATATTTATTTTTTAACATGCTGTTTTTTAAAAATTTTGAGTTCTGAATTCTCTCCCTCCTTTTCAACTTCTCCCACCTACTAAGAAGGCAAGAAATGTGGTATCAGTTATACATATGAAATCATGAAAAACGTATTTCCATATTAGCAGTGTTGGGAAAAAAAGCAAGAAAAATAAAGAAAATGGGAAAAATATGCTTCAATCTTCATTCAGACTCCATCAGCTCTTGCTCTGGAGATAGAGTTTTTTCATCATAAGTCCTTGAAAACAGTCTTGAATCATTGTATTGATCAGAATAGCTAAGTCATTCACAATTGATCATCATGTAATAAATATTGCTGTTAGTGTGTAGACTGTACTCCTGGTTCTGCTCATTTCACTTTGTATGAGTTGATGTAAATCTTAAGGTTTTTCTGAAACCATCCTGCTTGTCATTTCTTATAACACAATAATATTCCATCACAGTCATATACCACAACTTGTTCAGACATTCTTCAATTGATGGGCATCCCCTCAATTTCTAATTCTTTGCCACCACAAAAAAGAACTGCTATAAATATTTTTGTACGTGTAGATCCTTTTCCTTTGGGATATAGACCTAGTAATGGTATTACAGAGTCAAAGGTATGCACAGTTTTATAGCTCTTTCAGGACAGTTCCAAATTGCTCTTCAGAATGGTTGGATCAGTTCACAATTCAACCAACAGTTTGTGTCCAAACTTTTCCACATCTCCTCCAAAATTTGTCATTTTCTTTTTTTTGTCATATTAGCCAATCTCATAGGTTTGAGGTGGTACTTCAGAGTTGTTTTAATTTTCATTTCTCTAATCAATAGTGATTTAGAACATTTTTCATATAACTATAGATAGTTTTGATTTCTTTTGAAAACCACATGCTCATATCCTTTGACCATTTATCAATTGGGGAATAACTTTTATTCTTATAAATTTGACTCTGTTCTCTACATAGTTTATAAATAAGGCCTTTATTAGAGAACCTTGTTGTAAAAATTTTCAGCCTAGTTTTCTGCTTTCCTTTTCATCTTGGCTGCATTGGTTTTGTTTGTGTGAAACCTTTTTAATTTAATGTAATCAAAATTATACATTTTACTTCCTGTGATCCTCTCTGTTCCTTGTTTGGTCATAAATTCTTCCCATATCCATACATCTGACATATAAAATATTCCATATGCCCCTATTTTGTTTATGATATCACCCTTTCTGTCTAAATCATGTACCCATTTTAATCTTATTGAGGTGTACAGTATGAAATGTTGGTATACCTAGTTTCTGCCAAATTGCTTTCAAGTTTTCCCAGTAATTTTTGTCAAATAGTGAATTCTTGTTCCCAATTTGAATCTTTGGGTTTATCAAACACTAGATTACTATAGTCATTTACTACTGTGTATTGTGTACCTCAATTATGCCACTGATCCACCACTTCATTTCTTAGCAGCACAAGTCAACTTTCTTTACATTTTTTCATTGACTTCCTTGATGTTCTTGGTCTTTTATTCTCCTAGATGAATGTTGTTATTATTTTATCTAGCTCTATAAAACATTTTTGTATTTTGGTACGGCACAGAATAAGTAAATTAATATTGTTATTTTTATTATATTGGCTCAGCCTACCCATGAGCAATCAATATTTTTCTAGTTGTTTAAATCTGACTTTATTTGTGTGAAAAATGATTTATAATTGTGTTCATATAGTTCCTGGTTTTGTCTTAGCAGATCAACTCCCAAATATTTTATATTATCTGTAGTTATTATAAATGGAATTTCTCTTTTTTCCTCTTGCTACTGGACTTTGTTAGTAATATATAGAAATGCTGATGATTTCTATGTTTTTTTAAATATCCTGCAACTTTGCTAAAGTTGTTCATTGTTTCAACTAATGTTTTCATTTGATTCTCCTGGATTCTCTAAGTATATCATCATATCATCTGCAAAGAGTGATAATTTTGTTTCCTCATTACCTATTCTAATTCCTTTAATTTCTTTTTTCTTGTCTCAGTGCTATGGCTAGTATAGTATTGAATAATAGTGGTTATAGTGGGCATCCTTGCTTTACCCTTGACTTTATTGGGAAGGCTTATAATTTATCCTCATTACAGAAAATGCATGTTGATGGTTTTAAATAGATACTACTTATTATTTTAAGTAAAGATCCATTTATCCCTGTGTTCTCTAGTGTTTTTAATAGGAATGGGTGCTGTATTTTGTCAAAAGGTTTTTCTTCGTCTATTGAGATAATCATGTGATTTTTGTTATTAATATGGTAAATTAGGCTGATCATTTTCCTAACATTGAACCAGCCCTGAACTCCTTGTATAAATACGACCTCGTCATAGTGTATGATCTTTGTGGTATATTGCTGTAATCTGCTTGCTAGTATTTTATTTAAAAATTTTGCTTCACTATTCACTACTGAAATTGGTCTATAGTTTTCTTTCTCTGTTTTCATTCTTCCTAGTTTAGTTATCAGTACCATATTTATGTTGAAAAAGGAATTTGGAATTCTTTGCCTATTTTTCCAAATAGTTTTCACAGTATAGGAATTAACTCTTCCCTAAATGTTTTGGTAGAATTCATTTGTGAATCCATCTGGTCTTGAGGGTTTTTTTTCCCTTAGGGAGCTCATTTATAGCCTCTTCAATTTCTTTTTCTAAGATAGGATTATATAAGTATTCTATTTTTCACTTCTGTTGATCTAGGGAATTTATGGTATTTAAATAATCATCCATTTCACTTAAATTGTTAAATTTATTGGCAGATAATTGGACAAAAGTTCCTAATAATTGCTTTAATTTCACCTTAATTGGTATTGCATTCACTCTTTTCATTTTTGTTAATGGTAGATTGGTTTTCTTTTTAAAAATCAAATTAACCAAATGGTCTATCTTTTTAATTTTTTTTTCATAAAACCAGCTCCTAGGGGGGCAGAGCCAAGATGGCGGAGGGAAAGCAGTGACTTGCTAGAGCTCTCCCCCAAAGCCATCCAAATACCTACAAAAAAATGGCTCTAAACAAATTATAATGCAGCAGAACCCACAGAAAAAAACAGAATAAAACAAATTTCCAGCCCAAGACAAGCTGGATGGCTGATCAGGAAGGTACATCATGCTGGGCAGGGAGAGGAGCGCAGTTCAGTGTGGGCGTGCAAGACGCAGCGACCCTGGAGCAGGCCTCCGAGGACTGAATTGTGGGCAGCTGTGGCAGTTTTCAGATTTCTCAACCCACAAATGCCAAAGACAACTAAGAAGGTCAGTGGGAAAAGTCTGTTACTGTGGTGAGAGAAGAAGCTAGATCTCAGCCACCCTGAGGGAAGAGGCTGCCTTCTGAGCATCTAGCCCACAGACTGAGGGGGGAATCGAGTGGCTGATCAAAGGGGCATTGCAGGGTTCTCTTTGCCAGTGTTGAGGCAGGAATCTCTTGCTTTGCCTGTGCTTGGATCTGGGTCACCGTTCTGAGAGGCGGTCCCACGGTGAGGAGGAGTACTGGCGTGGTGGAGCTTGTTGTGGCGGTGTAGAGGAAACACCTTGCCCCTTATCATAGCACCTTGGAAGAACTGACACTTTTCAGGTCCCTAGAAGTACCTCTGAAAACAGCTGTACAAATCCCCGAAGCTTGGGACAGTACATTCTCCACATTGGAAACATATTCTTACCTTAACAAAGAGTTTAAAACTCAGGTAATAGGTTGGGATCATGAGCAAGCAGCACAAAAAGAGTCAGACTATATTATCTTACTTTGGTGACAAAGAAGATCAAAACATACAACCAGAAGAAGAAAACAAAGTTAAAGCTCCTACATCCAAAACTTCCAAGAAAAGTATGAATCAGTCCCAGGCCTTGGAAGAGCTCAAAAGGGATTTTGAGAAGCAAGTAAGAAAAATAGAGGAAAAACTGGGAAGAGAAATGAGAGTGATGCAAGAAAATCATGAAAAGCAAGTCAACAGCTTGCTGAAGGAAACCCAAAAAAATACTGAAGAAAATAACACCTTCAAAAATAGCCTAACCCAAATGGCAAAAGAGGTCCAAAAAGCCAATGAAGAAAAGAATGCCCTAAAGAGCAAAATTGGCCAAATGGAAAAGGAAGTCCAAAAGATTACTGAAGAAAATACTTCCTTAAAAATTAGAATAGAGCAATTGGAAGCTAGTGACTTTATGAGAAATCAAGACACTGTAAAACAAATCCAAAAGAATGACAAATTAGAAAACAATGTGAAATTTCTCATTGGAAAAACAACTGACCTGGAAAATAGATCCAGGAGAGAGAATTTAAAAATTATTGGACTATCTGAAAGCCATGATCAAAAAAAGAGCCTAGACATCATCTTTCAAGAAATGATCAAGGAAAACTGCCCTGATATTTTAGAACCAGAGGGCAAAATAGAAATGGAAAGAATCCGCCGATCTCCTCCTGAAAGAGATCCCCAAAGGAAAACTCCTAGGAATATTGTAGCCAAATTCCAGAGTTCCCAGGTGAAGGAGAAAATATTACAAGCAGTCAGAAAGAAATAATTCAAGTATTATGGAAACACAATCAGGATAACACAAGATTTAGCAGCTTCTACATTAAGGGACCTCAGGGCATGGCATATAATATTCTGGAGAGCAAAGGAGATAGGATTACAACCAAGAATCACCTACCCAGCAAAATTGAGTATGATCCTTCAAGGGGAAAAATGGTCATTCAGTGAAATAGAGGACTTTCAAGCATTCTTGATGAAAGGACCAGAGCTGAATAGAAAATTTGACTTTCCAATACAAGACTCAAATGGAACATGAAGAGGTAAACAGGAAAGAGAAATCATAAGAGACTTATTAAGGTTGAACTGTTTACATTCCTGCATGGAAAGATGATATTTGTAACTCATGAGACTTTTGTCAGCATTAGGGTAGTTGGAGGGAAAAAATTATATGTATGTATGTATATAGATAGATAGATAGATAGATAGATAGATAGATAGATAGATAGGGGGCACAAGGTGAGTTGAAGATGAAGGGGTCATATCTGGAGAATAAAATTAAGGGGTGAGAGAGGGTTATACTAGGAGAAGGAGAAAGGGAAAGGTAGAATGGGATAAATTATCTCACAAAAAAAAAACAGAAAAGAAAAGGCTCTTACAGTGGAAGGGAACCAGGGGAAGGTGAGAGGAAATGAGTGAATCTTATTCTCATAGGATTTGACTTAAGGAGGGTATAACATACACACTCAATTGGGTATGGAAATCTGTCTTACCCTACAGGAAAATAGGAGGGGAATGGGACAAGAGAGTAGGGGGATGATAGAGAGGAGGGCAGATTGGGAAAGGGGGTAATCAGAAGCAAATACTTCTGAAGAGACACAGGGTCAAAAGAAAGAATAGAATAAATGGGGGGGGTGGGATAGGATTAAGGGAAATAGAGTTAGTTTTTCATAGCATGTCTACTGTGGAAGTGTTTTGCATAACTGCACAAGTATAGCCTATATTGAGTTGCTTGCCTTTTCAATGAGGGTGGGTGGGAAGGGAGAAAGGGAGAAAATTTGGAACCCAAAGTTTTAAAAACACATGTTTAAAAAAAATGTTTTCACATGCAACTGGGAAATAAGAAATACAGGAAATGAGGTACAGAAATCTATCCTGCCCTATAGAAAAATAGAAGGGGAAGAGGGGGAGAGATAGCAGGGAAAGCAGGCCAGGGGAAGGGATATTCAGAATGCATGCCATCTTGGGGTGGGGGGAGGGGTGAGATGTGATGAAAATTTAGAACTCAAAATCTTGTGGAAGTAAATGTTGAAAACTAAAAAGAAAAAAGAAAAGAATTAAAAAAAAACCAGCTCCTAGTTTTATTTATTAGTTTAATGGTTTACTTACTTTAAAATTTATTAATCTCCTTTTGGTTTTCAGGCTTTCCAATCTGGTATTTAATTGGGGATTTAAAATTTGCTCTTTTCTAGTCTTTTTTTTAATTGTATGCTCAATTCATTGATCTATTCTTTCTCTATTTTATTGATATAAGCATTTAAAAATAAGTTTTCTCCTAAGTACCATATTGGTTACATCCCATAAATTTTGTTATGTCTTTTCATTGTTGTTGTTCTCTTTAGTGAAATTATTTTTTGTTTCTATGATTTGTTCTCTGACCCACTCATTATTTAGGATTAAATTATTTAGTTTCCCTTTAATTTTTAAGCTATGTTTCCACAGCCCTTTATTGAATATAATTTTATTACATTATGATCTAAAAAGAAGGCATTTAATATTTCTGCTTTTCTGCATTTGTTTGTGAGGTTTTTATGACATGGTCCATTTTTGTTAAAGTGCCATGTTCAGCTGAGAAAGGTATATTCGTTTGTTTACATTCACTTTTCTCCAGAGGTCTACCATATCTAACTTTTCTAAAATTCTATTCATTGCCTTAATGTCTTTCTTATTTATTTTATGGTTAGATTTATCTAGTTCTTAGAGGGAAAAGTTGACATCCCATGCTAGTCTACTCTTACTGTCTATTTCCTCCTATAAGTCATTTAGGTTTTCCTTTAAGAATTTGGAATGCTGTACCATTTGATGCATATCGTATTTACCCTTCATTTCAAAGAGAACCAGTGACATCATGGGGTAATGTGTTGACTTGTACATGAATTGGATTTAAATGAGGCAGAGTTGCACAAAGTTGTCAGCTGGAGTTGCACAAAGGTGACAGCCTCTCTCTCTCTTTCAGGGACATCAAAGTCCAGTGGGAAGACAAAAGTTAGGATTTATTATTGATATTACTTTATTATTTATGGTACCATTTAGTGAAATGTAGTTTCCCTGCTCATCTCTTTTAATTAGATTTGTTTTTGCTTTTGTTTTATCTGAGGTAATGGTTTCTCTGTCTTTTTTTTTTTTTACCTCAGCTGAAGTGTAACAGAATCTGCTCCACTTTCTTATTTTTGCTCTGTGTGTATCTATCTGTTTCAAGTATGTTTCTTCTAAACAACATAGTGTTGGATTCTGGTTTCTAATCTGGTCTGCTATCTGCTTCTGTTTTATGGGTGAACTCATCTCATTTACATTGACAGTTATAATTACTAACTATGTATTTCCTTCCATCCTGTTTCCCCCTGTTTATCCTTCCCTCTTTCTTTTTTTACCCTGCTCCTCCTCAAAAGTATCTTTTGCCTCTGACCACTGCCTCCTTTAATCTGCCTTCCCTTCTATTAGCTTCATCCCCCTAATTCTCTTATAACCTTCCCCTCCTACTTCCTTGTTGGGTAAGATAGATTTCTACATCCAAATGAGTGTATATGCTTTTCTCTCTTTGTACTAATTTTGATGAGAATGAGGGCCAAGCATTGCCTGCCACCACCACCTATTTCCCCTCCATTGTAAAAATTCTTCCTTGTGTACTTCTTATATCAGGTAATTTTCATTTTTCTTGCAGCATCTTTTCCACTCCATTTTTTTCAAGATAATCTCATCATAGTCAACTCACACTCATGCCCACTGTCTATGTATACTCTTTCAACTGCCATAATAATTAAGTTCTTAAAGTCACAAGTATCATTTTCCCATATAGGAATATAAACAGTTTAACCTTATTGGATCCCTTATGATTTCTCTTTCATGTTCATCTTTTTCTGCTTGGCTTGTGTTTTGCATTTGAAAGTCAAATTTTCTATTCAGCTTTGGTCTTTTTATCAGGAATGCTTGAAAGTCCTCTATTTCATTAAATATCCATTTTCCCCCCTGAAAGATTATACTCAGTTTTGCTGGGTAGGTGATTCTTGGTTATAATCCTACCTCCTTTGCCCTCCAGAATATCATTCCAAGCCCTTTGCCCTTTTAATGTGGAAGCTGCTAAATTATGTATGATCCTGGCTCCATATTATTTGAATTGTTTCTTTCTGGCTGCTTGCAGTATATTCTTTTTGACCTATGAGTTCTGGAATTTGGCTATAATATTCCTGGGAGTTTTCATTTTTAGATCTCTTTCAGGAGGTGATCAGTGGATTCTCTCAATTTCCATTTTATCATCTGGTTCTAGGATATTGAATAGTTTTCCTTGATAATTTCTCAAAATATGATGTTTAAGCTTTTTTTTTTATCATGACTTTCAGGTAGTCCCAATAATTCTTAAATTATTTTTTCCTTAATCTGTTTTCCAGGTCAGTTGTTTTTCCTATTAGATATTTCATTTTTTCTATTTTTTTCATTTTTTTACTTTGTTTTATTTTTTTTTAATGTCACATGGAGTCATTAGCTTCCACTTGTCCAATTCTAATTTTTAAGGAATTATTTTCTTCAGTGAACTTTTGTGCCTCTTTTTCCATTTGACCAATTCTGCTTTTTAAGGAGTTCTTCTCTTCAGTGGATTTTTGTGCCTCTTTTATCATTTGGCCAATTGTGTTTTTAAGGTTTCATTTTCTTCAGTATTTTTTGCATCTTTTACCAAGCTGTTAACTTTCTTTTCATAATTTTCTTGCATTGTTCTAATTTCTGTCCCCAATTTTCCCTCTACCTGTCTTATTTGATTTTTCAAATCTTTTTGAGCTCTCCCATGAATTTTTGTTGGGTTTGTGTCCAATTTACATTTTTTTCCTTTGAGGTTTTGCTTGCAGCTGTTTTGCAATTGTTGTCTTTTGAGTCTGTGTCTCAATCTTCCCTGTCACCATGATAGATTTTTATGGTCAGGTTCTTATTTGTTTTTAGTTTGCTCATTTCCCCAACCTATTTCTTGACTTTTAATTTTATGTTAAAGTTGTGTTCTGCCCTAGGGTGGAGGTGGCACTGTCCCAAGCTTCAGGCTTTTCATGCTGCTGTTTTCATAGCTAGGTCTGAGGACTCTGTAAGTTTTTGATGCTTCCATGGTGGTATGATCCAAGGAGAGGTAGAGTCATTGCTCTCCTAGCCTGTGCTCTGGTCTTCTTCCAAGGAGGGTCTTTTCTCCCCTGCAGCCACAAGTATTAGCACTCATCTTGGCCCTGGAACTGTGACTAGGGCTCCTGCTCTCCCATGGCCACAAACACTAGTGTTCCTTTCTGACTTGGAACTGATACCAGGACCCCTACTCCATTATGAGCAAACCCAAGGATTCCTATCCACCCTAGGACAATCAGGAGCTACAGCTTGCAACTATATATAGGCAATGCAACAGGGTCCTGCACCCAGTACCGGCAAATGGTCTGGCTATAATCTTTTTTCTGACCAGTTGTCAGACTTTCTTATTGTCTCTGGACTGAGAGCTGCCAAAGCTGCTGCTGTTGCCTCCTAAACCTGCTGCTGATGCTGCCTGTCACCTATGCTCTGGGCTAACTCCCATTCTGTTGTCACAGAACTCTCCTGCTAACCTCCTAAGATATCTTGGGCTGCAAAAATGTCTCACCAGACATCTCAGAATTCAATTTGAAGTGTTGTTTTAAAGTTGTTTGGCAGAGAATGTTGGGAAAGTTTAACTGAGTTGCTTCCTATACTTTGCTATCCATAAATACCCCACTCTGCCATTCATAAATACCCCTTTCTAAAAACTATTTAAGATAGGCTGACTGAATTGATTCTGAACTGATAATCTTGTGGGAAAAGATTCCAGTCAGGGATAGGGTCAGTGGCATTAGAGAATCATGCCTTATTTCCTCTAAGGTATCTTCTAGAACCTTGATGGGAAGATGTAGCCAAGCTCTGGGGACTTGACTCATCAGTTGTAATTGGGAAAGAATTCTGAGAACTTACATAGAACACAATTTGATTCACTTTATTCAATTTTTGTTCATTTCACAAATACCTATTAAATACTAGCAGTGTACAAACACTTTACTAGACACTGTGGGGATATACAAAGAAATAATATACAATTTGTATACTCATGACATAAAAGAGATGGATGGAAATCAATCTGTGTTGGACTGCGAATTCAAATAAAAGGGAAAATCCTCCTGAGAACAACATCCTTCAGCTGTCTAATCATAAATAGTTATGATCTTAATTTCAGTGGAAATTCAACACTTCTAGTGTCTTGATGTCTTGAACAAACAGCATTATATAAAGAAAAATGTTTAATCAACAATTATTAATGGAGAAATTATTATGCATAAGACCTGAACTTAGAATTAGATAGGATTGCAGCTTGTGAGGTGCTTTCAATCCTGCAGAAGACACATATATATACAGAGAACCAAAATATATGGCATGATGTGAAAGTACAATTATTATTTTTTCTTAATGGGACCATAATTTCATTAGTGTACCAAGCTTTTGGTGAGGAACTTCTCTGACTGATGCAAATTGGTACCTGCTTTGTAATTTAAGATCTTTGAGAGTTTTGTGTGAGGTGGGGGTGCAGGATAGGGGAGGGCCTGAGAAGTCACGTGACTTTTCCACAGTCATAATTAGGTTACAGGGGCAGGATTTAGACCCAGGTCTTCCTGAATATGAGACCACTTCTCTATTATTTTGCAGTAAGAGAGGTAAAAATCACTGGAAGAGTTTAGAGGAAGAAGGGCTCCTCTCTGACTGGGGAAATCAGGGAAGGCTTCCAGAAAAATGTGGCATCCACACTAAACTTTGAAGAATAGGTAGAAATTGGAAAGAATGGTCATGGAATGATAGTTTTAAAGTTGGAAAGGACCTTAGAAGTAATTGAAACTCCCCCACCTTCCTTTCTTACAGATCAATCAACAAGTATTTATTAAGCACTTACTAATGTGCCAGGTGCTGGGGATACAAGTACTAAGAATGAAACAATTCCAGCTTTGAAGAAGCTTGCATGATAATAGGGAATATACATATATATATATATATATGTATATATATATATATAATATACATATACATATATATATAAATGTACTTGTACTTGTATAAATGTACATAGCATAAATACAAAGTGAATAATGCAAATATTTACACACTGATACCCAGAATGGTTAAGTGATTTGCCCAGGGTCCCACATTTGTAATGGTTTGAGACAGGATTTGAACCCAAGTCTTCATGACTCCCCATGACCTTCAGCACTCTATCTACTGCATTAGGCTGCCCTCAAGGAGCTGGGGTTGATGCTTTGAAGGGGGAAATTTCATATGAGAGAGAAACTAATTAGTCATTCTTTGGAGTGACCTCTGCCAAAATCATACTTCAATATTTCATTGTGACATGGGAGTCATTCTGGCTTCTTACACTAGTAAGATCACATTATATTTTCTCTGGTCATAAAGGACTTTAGCAGTCTTCAGTAAGAGACAGAAAATACAATAAGCAAATCATTAGGGAAATCTTGTTCCATTTATCTTAGAAAGGTTTACAAGTGCATTTCTCTAGATGCCTTATTTTAGCAGGAATCAGAATAGACATTGGTGAAGACTTTTTTCATTATGAGATTTCCACCTTAAATGTTTCAAAGAAGGCACTTGCTTAAGGTTCTGGTGATAAGGATGCGATCAGCTAAAATCAAAGAAGTGAGCAGAAACCAATGTTGACTTTTTGCCCCAGGGGTGATGGAGATGGAGATGCATCCTGACAGGCTCAGACATGACAAGATCTCTATCGAGCAGGAATGGGTGATTCATAAATTGTAGTGGCAAGTCCTCTCCAAGGGCCTTGTTGTGCAGCAATGCCTGAAAGAGCCCAGCCTGCTCCCAGAATGCAAAAAGTAGCTGACTGGCTGGCTGTTGAGTAATACAAACCCTGCTACCCTTGACAAATTAAATATAAGCAAGCCTCTGGTGTGCTATAGCCCTAAGTATAAAGAAAATTAACAGGTATTAGATTAGCAGACACCCCTCCAGCAAATGGTGTAGGGGATGTCATTTAAGAGGTACCCTGCTGTAGCTGAACACCTTTTAAATGATTTTTGCTTGTAGGAACTGCTCCACAGATTTTTTTTAATCTTAAAAGCCTGGGATGAAACAGGGGGCAGGGTAGTAAATCCTGAAAGGAAAGGGGGCAGGGGTGGTGGTGGGATCAAATCTCTCTCTTTCTCTGTCTCTGTCTCTGTCTCTGTCCCTGTCTCTCTCTTTCAATCTATCTCTCTCACTTATTCTGATTGGACTTATTGAGTTAATAAACTCAGGTAATATGTTTTCCTTTCCTCTCCCAGTAGCAAAGTATATACAGTTATCCCTTCCACATCATGACTCTCCCCATCATAGTTTTGCTATATCATGGGTTGGCATAAGAAATGAAATGAGGATTTTGGGGAAGTTTTGTGGAAGCTGCAGAAGATATGTGAAGGTCAATAGATGACACAGAAAAGGTTTAGAAACTCAGAAATGCATAAAAATATATAACATATAATATCAACATATTTTATCTTTTAATATAATAATTCAGACTTCTCTAGTATGAAGGCAGAGGAAAAAATTTTTATACAGATTTTCCAGATTGTGGGGGTGCTGCACCCCTAATCCCCACAATGTAGAAGGGATAACTGTAGTATCTTACTGATGGCATGATGTTTATATTTGTTAAATACTCAAGTATAAGTTGCATTTTTCCTGGTTTTAGAGTTTCATTTTGCAACAATGGTCCCATATGACTCCAAAGCCTCTTGCTACACCATGTTCAGTGGATGGTATTTGGGCTAATTATTATTATGCAAATTCGATTTGACTCCCATCCAGTTTTTCCTCTACTGTACCAAGAGATGAAGCAAATATTCTAAATCGAATAGCAAAACATTTAATTGGGACAGTATAGCAAAGTAAATAACAGAAAGATCAATCAATAAAACCATTCTCATTTGGTCCCCTACCTCACCAAATATACAAGTTAAGGTTTTTAAAAGATGGGAGTGACATGGATGTTTCTAATCATTAGGGAAGGAATCAGCAGATAAGAA
This sequence comes from Vombatus ursinus, assembly GCF_900497805.2. NCBI lineage: Eukaryota > Metazoa > Chordata > Mammalia > Diprotodontia > Vombatidae > Vombatus > Vombatus ursinus. The sequence continues at coordinate 11,830,768 of NW_020954610.1, read as the reverse complement.
GCTACTGAAGATAAGAAAGGGGGCATGACTATAGGACAATCCACTAAAGAAGTTGGCAGAGGACAGGATTAAGGGCATATGTGCAGGAGGGTGCCTGGGCAAAAGGAAGGGATATCTCTTCATCTGAAACAAGAATGAAGAAGGAGATAGAGGGGAAAGATGTCTGAATGATGGGAGAGTAGGAAGAGAGAAAGAGGAGCTCTTAGCAAATGACCTCAATGTTTTTGGTGAAGTATGAAGCAACTTCTTCATCTGGGAATCTGAGGTGAGGCTTGAGAAGAGATGAGGAAGTTTTTAATAGCCCTATTAAGTGTGATAGTGAAAATAATTGGGAGGGTTTTATTTTGCATTATGTATATATACATATATGTATAATTTACATATAGAGAGATATGTGTATACATATATATGTTTCTCTATATATTGTATATGTAATATGTAGGTATGATTGGGCAATAGGAATAAAGTGATTTTTTGAAAATTTAATAAAATCAAGATCGCCAAGCAAGAAAACTTGGATTTTGAGTTTGCCTTTCTGCTTTCCTTTTCTAAGGCTGTAAAAAGTTCTGCTGGGCTCAGTTCATTGGTCTTAGCACAAGAAATTGGAAAGTAAGGCTCAACTCCTATGGCCAGAAGATAGAAAGACATGGGTGGAGAAGCTTAGTGGGTTGAACTCAGTATGAGCCACCCTGGGAACTGAGGAATCCAGTGCTAGGAGAGGGAATCAGGAAGCCAAAGGTGAAGAAGCACAAAGGAAAGGATGATAAGAAATGCTACGTGAATGGGTCAGCAAAAATGTAGATGGAAGGATAAGAAAAATCCAGGACAGAAGCTAGCGCTCATACGAGAATCCTTGAAGCTTGGAGCCATCTTCGCCCTGATTACCAGTGGGAATTCCTCTTAAAGAGGCAGCTGAGAGATGTAACACATAGACTAGAGGACACTGCCATGGCACAGGGGAGAGTGTTGGGGATGGGGTTCTAACGTATCTCCACCTCTTCCTCCTAGCTTTTATCTTGAACAAATGGGCTCGTTGACACACTACAAAATGGGCACGTGGTTTTCTTAAGACTCCATGATATCTTGTAAATTTCAGTGAAATTAGACAGGTAGAATGCATCTACATATGCATAAACATATATATTTCAAAAGACCAATGCTATTCTTCAAAGGATGAGAATAGGGTTAAAACTGACTGTGCCTTGTGCAACCTAGACACTGAATAAATGAATGACATATTGTTTCATTGTATTTTTAGGGAAGGAGTAGAACTTTTTTTAAAGCCAACCTCATTAAAGTACATTTGCCCCCATTACTCTGAAAGGAATGATTTCTTAGAAATGTTCACCCTCATCAAAACAATTATTGAAGCGTCTCCTTCTTTTGTGGAAAAACAAGGTTGAGAGAAACTGTCAACAGATATGAAGAATAAGAATTCGTCCATTTTAAGAACTATGTAGAATATTGGTGTAATTCAATCTACTATAATTTTGTAAACAAAAACTGAATCAGCCTGAATATTACTTCCCTATTTTGCCCTATTAAAATAATGCTTTTCATTCAGTGTATTAAAAAGTAATCAAGGGAATTCAACTGGAATTAGGGGGAAAAAGTGTTAATGAATTTTTGACCTGTCTTGAAGCTAATATAATCAAGTGGGGTCTCAGGAGTGTCATCCTGGAAAAACATCATCTTGAATCCCAATTTACATTTAACAGGGTCTGAGCAACAGTCCCAGTTTATAGCCTACTCACCACATTTATAGTCTCATCTATGGGGTTTGGAATTTAACATTATTACTTAGACATCTTTTGTTAGTAATTACTCAGAACATTCCTGTTTTATAGATTAATTTTATTACCCCTTTTCTGTAGAAGAAACTGAGGTAAAGAAACAGGTTCAAGGCCATACAGCCTATCTTTAAATTTCTAATTCTTTCTGCAATATACAGCTTGCTAGATGAGACAACATCAAATAAATTTCCATTAGTGTGAGGCAGCGTGTTAGCTTTATAGGCCTGGAAGATGAGCTCACGTCTAATCCTTCCTGAAGCAGTAATCCCCTGTAAGTTACTAACAAAGTGGTCACCTGGCCTCTGCTTAAAGATTGTCAGTGAAGCAGCTGTCACTGCCTCCCAAGGCAGCCTTTTCCATGGGAAGTTCTGATTATAAAGCTTTTTTAAACTCTTCCATATATTAAGCTGAAACCTGCATTTCTTTAGCTTTGAAGTTACCGGCCTTAGTTCTATCTGCCCAGACTGAGTAGAATGTGTGCAATCATTTTTTTCTATACAACCAGCTCTAAATCTTTTTGTTTGTTTGTTTGTTTCTCTAGGCTAAATGTGCCCAATTCCTTCAACTAACCTTTATATGGCATAGGTAGGAGTCTGCTCACCATCTGACCAACGTCCTCTGGTTCAGCCCCAGTTTGTCAATATCCCTTTTGAAATGAATCACTCTGAACTGTCCATAGTACATCAGATGTCTGAACTGACAAATTCGAGATTGTGGCTACGACCTATGGCCTCAGACCCTTACTAGCTGTGTGACCCTAGGCAAATCACTTAACCTCTGTCTGCTTTAATACACTGGAGGAGGAAGTGGCAAACTACTCCAGTGACTTCACCAAGAAACTGCCCACTCCAGTGGGGTCACGAAGAGTTGGACGTGACTGAACGACTGAACAATAGCATGACCTATATTGCTTCATACGTTATACACAATGGATGAAGCACCAGGTGGAATCGGGAAGACCTGGGCTCCAGTCAGACCTCAGACACTTACTAGTTGTGTACTCTGGGCTAGTCAATTAACCTCTGTTTGCCACAGTTTCCTCATCTGTAAAATAGAGATAATAATAGCATCTATCTTCCAGGAGTATTGTAAGGATCAAATGAGATAATAATTGTAATGCACTTAGCGCAGTACCTGGCACTTTGTAAGCACTTTATAAATGTTATCATCATCATCATTACTATCATTTCTGTAGTATGTAGGGCACCCCTCTTGTTTATTAAATGATTTTCCAGAAAAGCTATACCATGGTCAAAATTCTCGGCAGGTAATTACGCAAAATCATAGATCACAAGCCCCTACCCATGTATTTAGTTTTACTAATCAGCCAAAACACATCATTATTTTAAATCAGACATTAAACAAAATAGCAGAATTAGAAAAGTAGTGATAGAACATTCTCCCAAGAAACCTCGGGCACATTTTCACACAAATTCACAAACCATCAGTGGGAAGATCAGATATAGCTGAGGAACATGTATGATAAGTCCGCTGGCATCCTCTGGTGATACCATCCCATTGCTAACTAGGTTTACTTGCACTGATTTGGGCCTGTAAGGTCACTAAATATATTGATGCCATTCATGCCACTGGGCATGAAGCCATGTCTCTGCTTCTTCTCCACCTTTGTGCTGATATGTTTCTATTGTTTTAGCTTTTACATGAGGTACAACCTGTTCCAAATAAGAGAGGGTGGTTTTTGCCTTTTCTTTTGGCTTAGAATCTCAAGTCCATGTTCGATTCTTTTATTTTTTTAAATAATTAATTAATTTTTAGCTTTCAATATTCATTTCCATAAGATTGTGAGGTTTAAATTTTCTCCTCCTCCCTTTCCTCCCCCTCCCCAAGACAGCATGCAATCTGATGTTGGCTCTACTTATACATTCATATTAAGCATATTTTCTCATTAGTCATGATGTAAAGAAGAATTAGAACTGATAGGAGGAACCATGAGAATGAAGCAATAGAAAAACAACATCAGAAGAAAAGGAGAGCAAATAGTACGCTTCCATCTCTGGATGTGGATAGCATTTTTCATTATGAGTCTTTTGAGTTATCTTAGATTCTTGCATTGCTGAAAAAGGCCAAGTCTATCAAAGTCAGTCATCACACAGTGTGGCTATTACTATGTACAATGTTCTCTTGGTTCTGCTCACTTCACTCAGCATCAGTTCATATAAGTCTTTCCAGGTTTTTCTGAAGTCAGTCTGCTCATCCTTTCTTATAGCACAATAGTATTCCATTACATTTATATACCACATCTTCAGTTTTTTCAATAATATAATGCAGTCTCTCAAAGACCATAGCCGTTGAACCAGAACAACAATAACAACAACCACCTTCCATTGTGGCTTTTTCTCTAGATATAGAGATAGAGACCTATAATGTCCTACTTTTAACCCTAACCTTGTTTAACCTGCAGGCATTTCATCTAATTCCTCCTGCTTAATAGATCTATATCATTCTCCCAAGCTTCTATGTGACATAAGGTTAGCAAGTCTCCCTTAACCCCTATCAATCTCTGATGCCCAATCTGTGCCCCCTTTAAAAACATTATGTTTGCTGCCTTCCAACAAAGCACAAAGGGTGGATCTGAGGTACTAAGCCATCACTCATAGGTCTTGCCATGCAGATGAATGGGAGAAGAGGAAGGAAAGAACAGACAGACAGGTGGAGCTACTGAAAGGCTATTTATTACCTCTCCCCTAAAATATATTAAATTTTAATTCTTGCCCTTCAATCAGTCAACAAGCAACCTCATAGTCCCAGCCTATCAAGAATTTTTTAGTTCCTAGTTCCATCATCCAGCAGATCAGCTATTCCTTACATCTTCAAATCATCCACTGTGTGATGTAGTGGATAGAGCACAGGCCTTGAAGTCAAGACCTGGTTTTGAATCCTGCCTATGATCCTCTGACCATGTATAGCTTGTTAAAACCATAGGACTCTGAAATTATTGAGGGCAACTTTGGATAACTGCATTCTTGCCATCTCTTTCCTGACCTCTGCTGACCATTTTTTTTATTTTTCTATCTTTTCCCACCCAACATAAATGCAAGTGTTCTATTTGTTGTCCTTAGTATTTACCATAAGTACCAGCTCATTCTGAGTTTCAGCCTCCTTGACACTATTTTTACCTGACATCCACACTTTCATAGTTTTCATCAGATATCTGCCTATGCTACCATATTTTATGTCATTTCCTTAAAAGGGGAGTTTGAGGGGGAGGGATGTAGCAGGACATTTAGGCAGGAGAAAAACAAAAGATATTAGTAAAACTTATTTGAAAAAAAAGTTGAGCTTATCAAGTGAGCTCAATCTATACATCAATGAAGCTTCATGGGAATGAAAAGCACCCAGAAAACACTTTCTAACTTACTCAAATGGTGGTTACTACTTAATCACTACAAAGCCAGAGTGGTCTGAATAAGTCCTACCAAACAAAATTAATTTCTTTTCTTTTTGTTTCTCTTAATTCCTTTCCTCTTCTTTTTTTCTTTTCCCCTTCCTTCCTTCCTTCCTTCCTTCCTTCCTTCCTTCCTTCCTTCCT
>NW_020954610.1:11693408-11825415 GCF_900497805.2 Vombatus ursinus | reverse complement strand
CCTTCCTTCCTTCCTTCCTTCCTTCCTTCCTTCCTTCCTTCCTTCCTTCCTTCCTTCCTTCCTTCCTTCCTTCCTTTTTCTTTAATATAGGGTTTCTCAACTGTTAGGTAAGAAAAAAGTGATAGACAAAGTATACTTAGATTTCAGTTAGGCATTTCATATGGCTCTCATATCCATTTTCATGTGGTCTGAAATTTGAATTTCCTTCATAATTAACTATGATGACTGATGAATTGATATTTGCCTAAGCTTAAAAGGATTTGGTATTTAAGTTTTGATTAGATATGTTTTCAGCAATATCATCAACAATTAGCAGATTTGTTTCCATTAAAGAGAATGGCAGAGATCAAAGGTTATGGTCTTGAATATTTAATCACTAAATATTGGCATTTGTGACTTTATCTCTTGGATAATGCCATAAAATGAAATTTGTCTTTTGAAATGCTGCTATTTTACCAATGGATTTAATGTTATAACATCATTAAAAAAACTATTATGAAGTTTTTTTTTCTCCTTTTCAAAATGGACTCAGTTATTAGTACAACATCATTAATTTGATTTCCACTGTCAGAATTTGTAGTCTTTCTGATTAGGTGATGAAACTCACCTTTTCACAATCTGTGAAGGAGGAGTTTGTTGAGTGAATGAATAGAGTAAATTAGATTACTTCAATGACTAGAACAGTTTAGTGAACACAGTGTGGGACTTTGAGTAGGCAAGATGTGGGTTCAAATCTTGCCTTGACACTTACTGAGTAGTCACTTTGCATTTCTTAGCCTTAGTTTCACATTTGTAAAATGGGGATATGGAGAACATTTATATCATGGGGTTGTTGTGCGGATCAAATAAGATAATGACCATAAAGTTATTTTATAAACCACAGAGCCCTATACTATTGTTTGTTGTTATTGTTATTGTGGATATTATTTCCACTATTTAGAACCCTCTCAGCATACAATTTTTTTTCTGTTTTGTTCTGAAATCCTCTGTAGAGGATCCATCTGATGACTGGAAGGATTACTTTTCTTTTCAGTATTTTGTGAATACCAGTGCATCCCACAGGCAGCTAATCTTTGACTCTAACTCTTTCTATATGACAAACTTGTTTTTGGGAAGGTAAATGAAGGCAAAGAGGACAAATGTAAGAGAATCAAATCATCCCATTTTTGAGTTGGCAAGGACTTTTTATTTTCAAATACCCTCAAGAACTTTAGAATTATAAACAAGAACTAATAAAAATAGAAATAATAATAATAGCTAGTATTTTTATAATAATTTAAGTATTGCAAAGTACTCTACATATGTTAACTCTCTTCATCTTTACAACAATCCTCTGACGTAGGTGTTATTATCCCCATTTTTACAGATGAGGAAAATGAGGCATTGAGAGGTTAAGTGATTTGTCCAGGGTCACATAGCTAGTAGGTATCTGAGACTGGATTTAAACTAAGATATTCTTTTAAAAAACCCACAAAATTTTGTTTTCCTTCCAATTATATGTAAAAAAAATTTTAAGTTCTTTTTTTTAACTTTTGAGTTCCAAATTCTATCCCTTCCTTCCTTTTTTCTCCCTCCCTCCCTCATAGTAAGCAATCTGATAGCTTATAAATGTACAATCATGTAAAACATTTCCATATAAGTTATTTTGTGCAAGAAGACTTGAACAAAAAAGAAGAAAGAAAAAGGGAGGAAGGAAGAAAGGAAGAAAGAAAAAAGAAAGAAAGAGAAAAATAGTATGCTTCAGTCTGTATTCAGACATCTCTGTTCTTTTTCTGGAGGTGGATAGCATTTTTCGTCATGAGTCCTTTGGGATTGTCTTGGATCATTATATTGCTGAGAATAGCTAAGTCATTCACAGTTCTTCATCATACAATTTTGCTGTTACTATGTATAATGTTGTCCTGGTTCTGCTCACTTCCCTTTACATCAGTTCGTGTATGTCTTTCTAGGTTTTTCTGAAATCATCCTGCTTGTCATTTCTTATAGTACAATAGTATTACATTACAATCATATACCATAATTTGTTCAGCCACTCCCTAATTGATGGACATCCCCTCAATTTCCAATTCTTAGCCACCACAAAAAGAACTGCTATAAATATTTTTTGTACAAATATGTTCTTTTCCCTTTTTTTCAATTTCTTTGGGATACAGATCTAGCAGTAATATTGCTGAATCAAAGGGTATACATAATTTCATAGCCCTTTGGACATAGTATTTAATTCTCCAGAATAGTTGGATCACAACTCCACTAACAATGCATTGTTTATCAGTTTTCCCACATGCCCTCCAACATTTATCATTTTCCTTTTTTGTTATATTGGTCCAATCTGATAGGTGTGAGGTGGTACCTCAGAATTGTTTTAATTTCCATTTCTTTAATCAGTAGTGATTTGGAGCATTTTTTCCTATGACTATAGATAGTGTTGATTTTTTGGGGGGGGGCTAAAAACTGCCTGTTCATATCCTTTGACTATTATTTATCAATTGGGGAATGACTTTAAACTAAGATGTTCTTGAAGGCCAGTTTTTTTATAGATGCACTAGGTAATATTATTTAGTTAGTTTTCAACATTCACTTTTGTAAGAATTTGAGTTCCAAATTTTTTTCTCCCTCCCTTCCTCCTCTACCCCCTCCTGAAGTTGGCAAGCAATCTGATATAGGCTATAGGTGTACAATCATATTAAACATATCTTTACATTAGTCATGTTGTGAAAGAAGAATCAGAACAAAAGGGAAAACCGCAAAAAAGAAAAAAACAACAACAAAAGAGAAAATAGAATCCTTTGATCCGGATTCAGACATAGTTCTTTCTCTGGATGTGGATAGCATTTTCCATCGTGAGTCTTTTGGAATTATCTTAAATCATTTTATTGCCGAGAAGAGCTAAGTCTATCAAAGTTAGTCCTTATTTTGCCTTTGACTATAGGTAGTTTTGATTTGTTTGACTAGAAACTACCTGTTTGTATACTTTGACCATTTATAAATTGGGGAATGACTCTAAGTTAATATATTCTTAAAGGCCAGTTTTTTATAGATGTACTAGGTAATATTTTTGTTTGTTTTAGAGAAGCAAAGATCATAAGCCTGGAAGATACTGGAGAGGTTGCCTAGTTTAATTATGTTATTTGATGGATAAAGAAACTGAGACCCAGAGAGGCCAAGGACCTATAATCCCAGAGACAGAATTAGAACTTCACTAGTTAAATTATTATACTTGTGCTTGAGAAAAATCATAGAATCACAGAATTTGAGAATTTGAAGAGACCTCGGAAGCCATATACTCCAGACCATAACCAAAATAGATCAGTCAGTCAATGCAAGCATTTATTAAATACCTACTTTATGCTAGGCATTGTGCAAAGCACTGAGAATACAAAGAAAGGCAAAAGAGAGTCCCTGCTCTCGAGGAACTTACAGTCTAATGAATCAACATATAACATAACTGACAAGTGGTCATCCCACTTAGAGAAGGCAGCTACAAGCCAGATTAAAATGCAATTGGCAAATATTTAACAGAAAAAATGAAAACACAATGGAACGTAGATAACGTTAACATGTGGTCTTCTAAGTCAACGTGTGACTGGAAGGGATCCTTATGTATGGTGTAGTGACTCCCATTTCTATTTGAGTTTGACACCGCTGATACACCTTCTTCTGGAAGACCTCCAAGGAAGACTCAAATCACTGCGTCTCTGGAAAGCCCATTCCACTTTTGGACACTTTTAATTCTTAAGAAGTTTTTTTTTTCCTCCCTCATCCCAAGTCTAAATTTGCTTCTCTGCAACTTACAATCATTGTTCTTGGTTCTGTCCTTTGGGGCCAAACAAAACAAATATGATCTTTCTTGCATATGATAACCCTTCAAATATCTGGAGATAGCTAAGAACAGCTTTTTAAAAATAGCATTTAGAAGCAGCTGGGTGGCACAGTGGATAGAACATCGCCCCTGAAGTCAGCAGGATCTGAGTTCAAATCTGGCCTCAGACTAAACACTTAAAATTTACTTAGCTTTGTGACCCTGGGCAAGTCACTTAACCCCAATTGCCTAAAAAAAGTAACATTTAAAAATTTTTCATAAATGTTGATTAGCCATGCTCCTGAAGAGTACAAATTAGTGATGTTTTACTTTTCCTAAAATTAACTTTATCTGCACTCCTATTTTTCTTATGGGCAGCTAGCTGGCACAGTAGATACAGTGCCAGGCCTGGAGTCATGAAGATTTCTCTTCCTGAGTTCAAATCTGGCCTCAGACACTTAACTAGTTGTATGACCCTGGGCAAGTCATTTAACCCTGTTTGCCTCAATTTCCTCATCTATAAAATGATCTGGAGAAAGAAATGGCAAACCACTCCAGTATCTTTGCCAAGAAAACCCCAAATAGGGTCACAAGGAGTTGGACAAGACTGAAGAACAATATTTGTCTTATAGCAGTAGATCAATAGTCATTAAATCTGTCTTATAAATTATTACAGCAGAGGTTCTTAACCTTTTGCTTGTCATAGACTCCTTTGGAAGTCTGGTGAAACCTATGTACCCCCTTCTTGGAAAAATATTTTTAAATGAATAAAATAAAATACATAGGATTATAAGGAAACCCATCATGTTGAAATAAAGTTATTAAAATATTTTAAAAAACAACTTCACAGACCCCAGATTAAAAACCCCTGGATTAAAGTGCAATGTAATGATATTAACTGACAGGTATTTATTATTCTTACTAGGTACTATGGGGAATTTTAAAAAGTATAAAACACAGTGCCTGCCCTTGAGGAGTTTCCAATATTATTATGTTACTAAACTCTTTAAAAAATAAAAATACGCAAGAGCTCAGAAGAAGAACCAAATCACGATGAGGCCTATTTAATTTAGTACTTCTCCACACAGAGAATGAGTTTCAGTTATCTCCTATCAGCTTTGTTTGACCTCTGCTTCCTAAAGCCGAGAACACGATTTCCAATAGTATTCATTGTGTCAAAGGTGCATTGTTGATGTGTCTTTCCTGCTTCCACCCCCAAGCAGTTCCTTAAGTCCTTGACTGACTGAAACATGTGTAGAAAAGGGAGGATGCTGTCAAAACCCCTGGCACAGAGAGAGCACAACTGTTTAGGGACAGTTGGGGGATAGGACACAGGGGAGAAGGAGCAGAAATCAACATGTTCTAGTTGAATTGTTTTCCTTTCATTTAGTAATTGACTATTGTATGTGGATTGTATCTGTGTAGGAAGAGTTGTATGATATATTGGAAAGAGTATTAGATTTGGCATTAAAAAAAACAATAACAACAAATAATAAAAACCTGGTCTTGAATCTTGGCTCTGCTTTTCCTATGTGCAAGGCCTTGGAAAGTCAATATCATGTCCCTGGGCTTCATTTCTTCAGCAGCAAAATGAAGGGAACTCTGATTCATAGATCAGTTGCATGATTATAATGAAGCTTGGTTCTCTTCTCAGCCTGTTATGGTCTAAACCAGAAGTGTTGAACTCAAATAGAAAGGGGACCACTAAACCTTACCACATTTTGACTTAGGAAACCACATATTAATGCAAACTACTAAGAACCATCTGAAAAAGTGTCTGCATATAGAGAGAGACAGTATCTGGGAATAGGGGAGTGACAGTCTCACTGTATTCTCACTCTTAATGCAGCCTTTTTTTGGGATGATTCTTGAATATTCACATTTTGGCTATTGAGAACTTTTTGTACTTTTTAACCACTTGTGAATTAACCCTCATCTTGAATATTGGGTCCGTTATGGGCAGCATGGTTTAAGAAGGACAATGACAATCTGGAAAGTGCCCAGAGGAAGACAACCAGGATGGTGAAGGGCCTGCCTTGAGACAATGTCACGTAAGGATGGTTGAAGCAATTAGGGATGTTTAGCCTGGAGAAGAGAAGAGTCAGGAAAAATGTGATAGCTTGTCTTCAATTATTTGAAGGGTTTCTATACAGAAAAGGGATTAGATTCTCTCTCAGAGAGCAAAACTAGTTACAAAGTTGCAAAAAAAAAACAATTTAGGCCTGATGTCAGGAAAAAATTATTAAAAATTAGAGCTGTCAAAAAAAAGGACTAGGTTGCCTTGAATGCCGTGAAGTAGAGGCTGAATAGCTGCAACTCGCAAGGTATAGGATGGTAAGAATTCTTTCCATGTGAGAGATAGACTAAACGGCTATCAAAGTCTATTCCAACTCTCAGATTCTGTGATGGTGTTCAAAATAATGAGTAATCACAGAAATATATGTTTAAACTATTCCCAATTATCACCTTATGTTCATCGAGCTGGCAATAAAAAATGAAAGAAGGGAAAAACTATTGGTGTTGGATGTTGGAAGCTCTGTTCACTAATTCACCACTGATAGATACAGCTTTGAATTGGTCCAACTAGTTTAGAATACAATTTGGAGCTACAAAGGAAAGAAGGAAGGAGGGAGGGAAGAAATAAAAGAAGGAAAGAAGGAAGGAGAGACTTGAGGGAGGGAAGGAAAGAAGGAAGGAGGGAGTTAAGCAAAGGAAGGAAGGAAGGAAGTATTTATTAAGTGCTTACTGTGTTCCAGATGCTGTGCTAAGCACTTTACAAATATTTGATCCTTAAAACTAACTCTGGGAAGTAGGTGTTATTATTATCCCCATTTTACAATTGACTCCGAAAACTGAGATGTAGAAAGATTAAAAGACTTGCCCAGGGCCACCCAGCTAGGTAGTGTCTGAGTTCAGATTTGAACTCACGCGTTTTATACTTCAGGCCCAGTGGCCTATCCAATGAGTGACCTAGCTGCTAAATTGTTCATATTCTTTGAGTCAGAAGTTCCATTTCAGCTACTATACCCAGATGACAATAAGAAGTGATCAATTGACATATCTATCCATCTATCTATCTATCTGTATAAAATGTTCATGGTAGCATGATTTACAGTAGTAAGCTGAAAAAATATTTGCTCAACCATTGGGGGAATGACCGAACAAATTATGGTATAAATATATCATAGACTATTACCACACACAGTAAGGAATGATGTACTTGAAGAATTCAGGGTAACAAGAGGATAATTATACAAAACGATGCTGAGTAAAGAAAGCAAAGCCAAAGAATAATGTATACAGTGGCCACAACATAAAGTCAATATGAATAGGCCACAAAACTGGTAAAAAAAAAATAATGGCAAATGCTAATCTAATATGTTAACTGCCAGAGTTAAAGGATATATCATTCCTTTTTGTTCACAATTGATACACTGGTGTTGTGAAGATAGTTATGTTTTTTAATAGGAATTATTTTGTGTAATAGGTAGTTGGGAAGTGTTTAAGTGTCAAAATAAATTGGAGCATTAATATTTTAAAATGAATTTGACTTTTATTTGAGCTGACATGAGTTGAAGCGAAGGGGACAATAAGCTGATGGTGTGTAATAGTTCAGCTGACAAACATGGCGGAAGGAAAGCAGTGATTGTCTTGAGCTCTCTCCCAAAGCCCTCCAAATACCTAAAAAATGGCTCTAAACAAATTCTAAAGCAGCAGAACCCACAAAAAGACAGAGTGAAACAAATTTCCAGCCCAAGACAGCCTGAATGGTTGATTGGAAAGGTGTATCGCGCTGGGCGGGGAGAGGAGCGCAGTTTGGCACGGGCGCGCAGGCCGTAGCGACCCTGGAGCAGGCCTCAGAGGACTGAATCATGGGCAGTTGTGGCAGTTTCCAGACTTCTCAACCCCTGAACGCCAAAGACAACTTAGAAGGAGAGCGGGAGAGCTTCTTACCAGAGTACATCAGTGGAGATTTTGATTCTGTTAGACCTGAAGTCAAAGAATACTACCAAGTCAAGGGATGTGAACTTGTTTTAACTCCTGATCAAGACTACACAGCTTTTACTAAATGCCTTCAAGTGCTCCAGAAGAAGATAGTGGAAAAGGACCTCCAGGTTGACCTGACTGTGACTTTGGGTGGACTAGCAGGATACTTTGACCAGATCATGGCTTCTGTGGAGACCCTTTTTCATGCAACTACCATCACTCCAGCGCCTGTCATCCTCATACGAGCAGATTCCCTCATTTGTCTGCTTTAGCCAGGAAAGCACAAACTGCATGTAGACACAGGATTTGAAGGTGTGGCCCTATTCCTGCTGGATACCCTTGTAAGCAAGTCACCACAACTGGTCTAAAATGGAACCTCACCAACGGTGTGCTCATGTTTGGAACCCTAGTCAGCACTTCAAATACCTACGATGGCTCTGGAGTTGTGACTGTGGAAACAGATCATCCACTCGTCTGGACCATGGGCATCAAAGATGAACCCAGAAAATGACGCTTCAAAATCCACCACTGCCTTACTTAATTTGCTCATGACTGTAAAACATCTGGATTAGAATGGTAATATAAGCCATGAAGGGGAAGGGGGGTTAGTTTTCTATTTTTAATAATTGTTTTTGTGCAGTTTAGGATATATAACATTTTAAAGGACAGATTCTAATTTTTTTAAATGAAGGGAAAATTAATGACTAATGTTATCAAAATCAATTTATTAAACAATTTGGATCAGCCCTTTCTAAAATTCAGATCTGAATATTCACCAAACCCTTCTTATCCTCCCAACAATCTTCCTTTTGAAGTTCCTAGTAAGTTCCTCAGGAAATTTTCAGGTCCTCTCTATAAGCCTCCACCAAAGGACATTACTGTTGTCTGCTGTGCACTTATTGAACTAAGATGCAGTATCTTGAATTTTGTAATTTACTCTATGCTTCTTGCCAAAACCTATTTTATTCTCAAAATTGATGATAAGTACTCATTACTATCATTGCCATCTTCATTACTAGCCATGAAAATGGGGCAAAATTTAATGACCTAAAGTATTAAATCAGAATGGTCAGCTCAGTATACATAGTGTCTGGCCTAGAGTCAGGAAGACATCTTCCCTGAGTTTAAATGTTACCTTAGACACTTACTAGCTGTGTGACCCTGGGCAAGTCACTCAACCCTGTTTACCTCAGTTTCCTCATCTGTAAAATGAGCTGGAGAAGGAAATGGCAAACCACTCCAGTATCTTTGCTAAGGAAACCCCAAATGGGGTCAGAGTCAGCCACAACTGACAACTGAAAATTAAATCAGAATTAATTCTCCAAATCATTGGCAAGAAGACAAGAGTATTAGGAAATGTTACCAAAGAAATTTTATTAGGGAACCATCCTACTAACTTCGATCATTCCTTGCCCAAATCCAGCTTTTTAACCTATGAATATCCATTGCCCTATTAGGGTTTTTGCTCAAAAGATTCAAATTACAGTATCTATTTTGACAGACTCTGCATAGGAAAAACGAATAGGAACAAAAAAAAAGTGGGGGGGAGGGAGTGGGAGAGGGAACTTTTTGGTCACCCTTCTAACTCTAAGGAACAATTCTGGCCCATAAATGAAAAACTGTCCAATTTCCAAGGAACCAAGTTCAACAATCTCTTAAGGAATATGTGAGCAAATACAGGCTGTGATCCCTTTGTCACTGACACCCATCTCAGATCACAAGCCTGGGGTATTGGAGAGTTCAAGTTTCTTCTGTAAGTAGACTATACTTATTTATCATTCATAGCCATCACCATAGAATTGATTCGCAAACAACAACTTTAAGCAAAACTGCTCAACTCATTTTGTGGTAGGAATATATAAGCCCTTAATTTTTTTCTAAGAAAAGGGACTATTAGCTTTCTGCTGTAGGTGCTAATATTTGGCCTCTTTCAGTTCGGAAGGGACAATGGCAAGAGCAGAGGATCTGCCTACTGGAGAACGTGATAAGAGCCTCGTGAAAGCAGCATGAAATTTTGCCCTCAAAATCAATAAAGATGATTTTCAAAGAAAAAACAAAAGAGTTCAGCTGACAGTTGGTAAGTGGCCAGGGGGATGACAGGAAATACATGGAGTGGCCAAAGGAGAAGGAAGCTTTTGGGACCTTGATTTCTGCATACTCTGCCCCTCCCTACTAGTTGTTCCCCATCTGAATCACTATATGGACACTTGCCCTTGTCCTTATCCCCCATGCCCAAAATAAAGTTAGAAACATAAAAAAAAAATTCAAAGTAAGTAATAACCTTCAAATGTCTCTAGAAACAATGATTAATAGGGAATTTGAACTACTTTACCATTTTCACTTTTGGGCAGTTTTGTTTAGTACCATATGTTCTGCTCCTTTGCAGGATTTCTTGCTTTAATCTTAGATACAGGTGAGGCCTCAAAGGAGTATGACTGGTACATGACCATGAAGATTGGATAATATGTGACCAAATAATATTCCAAACTTCAACTTCTTGGAAAGTAAAAGAGGCAAGTAGGTGGCATTGGGTAGAGAGTTAAATTTAGAGTCAAAAAGACTCAAGTTTAATTTGCCTCCAATACTTACTCGTTGTGTAATATTGAGCTAAGTGAATTCAAGGTATTATAATTTTTAGTGAATAAAAATAATATTAATATTACACTAATATTATAGTTTGAACCTGGCCTCAAACACTTACCAGTTGTATGATCCTAGGTAAGTCACTTAACAAAATGCCTGCCTCAGTTTTCTTGACTATAAAATGGAGATCTTAATAGCATCTCCCTCCCAGATTTCTTGTCAGGATCAAATGAGATAATATTTGCAAAGTGCTTAGCACAGTACCTGGTACACAGTAAGAACTTTATAAATGTTTGTTCCTTTCTTCCCTTTTTGTTTAGACACTGAGTCTTTTTTTAAAAACAAGTCTAAGAATAAATAGAACCAAAGTCCTATTGTCATATTCAAATTCAGGAAAGTTAATTAAAAGCAGACTACCCTTTTAGGATTTAAAAATATACATACCCACAAACATATACATATTTACTTTTTGTTCTTCAAATTGCATAGGTAAAACGATATGGGACATGAATTAAACCCTCC
The DNA here is from genome assembly GCF_900497805.2 of Vombatus ursinus. Taxonomy (NCBI): domain Eukaryota; kingdom Metazoa; phylum Chordata; class Mammalia; order Diprotodontia; family Vombatidae; genus Vombatus; species Vombatus ursinus. The sequence goes on along the minus strand of NW_020954610.1, from coordinate 11,814,524 downwards.
TCCCAAATAAAGTATTAAGTAACAATTTTGAAAATCATGTGCCAATATAAAATTCTTTGGTACCAAAGACTTAATCTTTATTAAACCACATTAATGAGTATGATGGCAGTAATGACAAAGTACAAATTAAATTGGATCATAAATATATTTAAAAAACTAAAGGAGAATGCTAATTGAGCCAAAACATTAAACAAAACAAAACAAAATGAGAAGAGAAGAGTGAAATTATATCCAAGCACTGAAACCATCAATGGAAGTGGCAAATAATGGAATAATAGAAGTCAAATAAGAGATATAAAGAGCATAAGATATAAACTGAAAACTCTACTCAACTTAGAATTGAAAAGGCTACTAATGAATATGCAAAACAAAAATAACAGATTTCAAAGCCAAAGCAAGTTATACAAACATTGTTAATTTAGATACTAAAAGATACATAAAATAAAGTTACACATTGACTTTGAGGACATGATTAGAGAAAATTTACTATAGTAAACTAGACCAGGTAATATTCTGTAAGTAACACATATACACAATTCACCAGCAAGGGGGAAATCCTAAATAGGATGCCCTAAAGAAGTTATAAAGTAAAAAAAAAAAAAAAAGCCTCCAGAACAAAAAAAGATTGTCTTTTTTTTAAAAAATCACTTAAAGTAACATTAAAAAAAAAACCCCAATAACAAAGCAGTAATGTTTAAGTTGGACAAAGATGTAGTCATCTCAGAAATAGGATTGACCCTCCAAATTGTATATTCTATGAACAGGATCATATTGTTTGAAAACAGATGGATATACTTCAAAGATAACTAGAGTTTATCAACAAAAATCTACAACTAAAGAGACACTCATCAGCACTAAAAGAGGCAATGCAAACTGACTGCTTAATAAATGATCAAGAAAAAAAAGAAAATAGTCATTTTTTTTTTTTTTACTGGAACCATGATTTCATTGATATTAGGAACTCTCTAGGGAGGAAACTTTTTGTTCTACAACTTATAGTCTTAAAGAGGTGCTGGCATACATTATTAAAGAGGAGGTAAGTGATTTGCCATCGGTTAATTATAATTTATAATTAAGAATTTATATACATAAATATATAGAAATGCAATGATGTAGTCAAATTATTCTAATTGGAACAAAAATAATCAAACTAGTATTTGAGACAAAAACTATGTTATGATTAATGCAGAAAGGTAAAGACCACTGAAATACATCCATATTTATTTTTTAAAATATTTCATGAAGCTGAGAAACAAAAACACCAACAAAAATGAAGAAAAGGCAAAAGCAAACCTATAAATGCTATAATGTATCTATAGTAAAGAGCAGATTAAACCCCTAGAAAATTAGAGTTTTTAGTCTACAATCCAGAAATATAACTTGTTTTCCTTGCTATTTTTAATAGTTGAAATAGTAATGAAAGATTAAGATGGATTTCACTCCTCCTTCTAGACAACACCAGATAGATAAGAAGCAAATGAAATGAATCAAATAAAATGTATTACTAATAACAATGAACATAAATGAGCAAAAATATTAAGACAGAAAATTATAGAGTAGATAAGGAAATAAAGACTATCAGTTTGTTACGTATAGGAAACCTCTGATGCAAAATTATATAACTTAATTAAAATTGATAAATTGGTCTAAAAATTTATATAATGGCAAATTTTAAAAGTAGGAATGACAGTAATAGTACCTGACACAATAGATTTCAAAAGAGAAAAAAATTCAAAAGCTAAAAAATGTATCAGATTATGGAGAAAGGAAATATAAATAAAATATAAAAATTTCAATTTGTATGCTTTAAGCAATTTGATGGTTAAGTTCAGACTAGAAAAGTTTCAGTCATACAAAAATATATACACAAATAAGAATAATAAAAGAGGACCCAAATACTCCATTATCAGAATGTGACAAAAAAAAAAGATGAAAAATAAATAAATTATAAATTTGAACTGCTTCCTTGATAGGTTGAAATTAATAGATTAGAAAGAAAATTTAATGAGAAAATAGGGAATACACATTCTTTTCAAGTCTATATAGAAAGCTTACAAAAATTGATCACATACAGATCAATCACATACTAACACTAATGTCATTAAGAAATTCCCTAAAGTGCTTGCTTCAGTAGCACATATACTTAAACAGGAATGATGCAGAGAAGATTAGCATGGCCCCTACACAAGGAAGACACACAAATTCATGAAGCATTCCATTAAAAAAAGAAGGTCCCTAAAGTTCAAAAAAGATATAAATTATATCCTATATTTTAACCTATTATGCAATATGAATGTAATTATATGATAACTTTATCAAAAGCTGAAAGTTATATGAAAACTTAAAAATAATTTCTTAAAATTATTGGGCTAAAATGATTATATTTACAAGTCAGTAGTAATAACACAATATATCAAAAGCTATAAAATGCAGGCAAAGCAATTCTTAAGAGACAAATTAATATCACTAGGTGCCTTTGTTGGTAAGAAAGAAAAGGAGGAAATAAATAAATTAAGCTTGCACCAAAAGGTATTAAAAAAAAAACCAAAGTAACAATTCAAAGGGAAGCAAAAGAAAAGGTAGCCTACATGAGAATAGAAATAATTAAAATAAAAAAAGAAAGAACAATTCAATTGATTTATAAAACTGTTAGGTTTTTTCCCCATAGTCCAATAAGACTGACACGGCAAATTTAATTTTTCAAAATAGAGAAAATAATAATTAGCAAAATAACCTACAGAATTAGAAAGATCACAAAAATACAAAATAAATCCAGAATATTATTATAGAATTCTATACAGTTATATTCTGACCAAATACTTTAAATGAAAATAAGTTTTTATATACAAAGTCTAAATTTAAAAAAAATTAATGCAATGGAAAATGAATAATTTGAACTGGATTATTGTGCAGGTAAGAAATAAGACAAGTAATCAAATTACCTTGCAAAACAAAGCATCTATCCATGTGGCTTCACAGAATTCTTTCAAACTTTCTAATAACAGATAATCCTTATGACACATAGATTTTCATGCCCAGAAAGATAAACCATTATCTAATATATTTTGTGATGCAAAAAATAAATTAATTTTAAAATTGGAAAAAGATAACACTGAAAAAGAAAATTATCAACCACTTCTAATGAATATAGATGGAAAAATATTAAATAAAATTAATAGGAATGAATAGAAAATTATTCATCATGACCAGGCATGAAAAGTATCAATTCTCATTAGAAAGATTGTCAACATAATAAACCTTATACATAAGCTAACAACAATTTTAAAGTCATATAATCATATCCATAAATTCAGGGAAAGCCTTGAATAAAATTTAACATTCATATATGATATAGAGAAATTTTTCAGGGGGGATTCTCTTTCCACACAGGGGTCCAACTCAGGACTTAAGTGGACCCAGACTAAATGCTGGGAGAGCCAAACCCCTAAAACACTTTATGGCTCATAATAGCCTGACCCTGGAGTTCAGGGGAAAATAAATAAATATTTATGGTAAAGCTTAGGCACACCTCACATTTAGTGTCTCCTCCAAAAGGGATTAATGCAATCCCTTCTAGAAAAAGCACGCTTTATATGAGATTGCTACTTATTTCCTCTACCGTACTCAAAAATACTTAAAAAACAATAACTCAGTAGCCTTCATTAAAAAATGTGGAAAATGTGGAAAAAATATGCCATCCCATCTACAGTATTATACTTTTGGTGTTGGGAAATACTGCTAGAAGACTGCTGAAGAGATATTTCATATTCATCTTGAATCTGTACTTTCTAAGCAGCTAAGGAAGTGCTGATCTTCTGACTATCTAGGCATGGTTTGTGCTTTTTTAGTCTTTTCAGTTGTAGAATCCTCCTGGTAGAGCTCATACTCTTCCTTAAGAAGGGTAGGGTTTACACTGTGTGATAACTAACTTTGATAGACTCAGCTCTTCTCAGCAATGCGGGGATCTAAGACAACTCCAAAAGACTCACGAAAAATGCTATCCATATCCAGAAAAAGAATGTTGGAGTCTGAGTGCAGATGGAAGCATACTATTTGCTCTCATTTTCTTTTGTTGTTTTGTTTTGTTTCTTCTTTCTTATAGTTCTTCCCATTAGTTCTAATTCTTCTTTACACCATGACTAATGTGAAAATATGTTTAATATGAGTTTATAAGTAGAGCCTATGTCTATCTTGGGGAAGGGTGTGGAGGGAAGGGGAGAAAATCTAAAATTCAGAATCTTATGGAAGTGAATGTTGAAAACTAAAAACAAACACATTAATTTTATATTAAAAAAGGAGAAGAAGAAGAAGAACAACAACAACAACAACAACAATAAGGGTGGGGTTTCAGGAAGCACCTTCCCCTGGGTAAGCAATCCTGTTCAGAAAGTAGCTGGCAAGCCTAGAAATATTCATGTCTCAGGACCACTGTTCAATGACCTATGCTTAGAGCAAGAAATACGGATGAAAGAGATATCCAGGAACTTGAGGTCCTATCTCAGCATTGCCTAGGCAAACACATGATATTCCCCTTTGCCATGTGCTCACTGTGGGTCATCACAGCAACTGGGAGTGCAAAGTGGGGGAAAATAAGAGAAATTCCCTCCATCATTTGTACTGGAAATCTGAGAAAGAACTGTGTGTCTCAAAAGATCATTGACACACCAAGAGAGGAAGGCAGAACTTTCCAAAGCTCTTATGTTATTTTGATGGGAAAGCTTCCCCTGGATCAACCTCTGATTGTCTTCAATACAGCTTCCAGTCATGTGAATAAATGAAGACTAATTATGTGCCAGTGGAGGACACTTGTCCTTTAGCAAGGAGCCAAAGCATAGTAATGTTCTATATCATTTACTTCAGAGGATGGTCTCTGCTATATATGGACAAACAAATGGGCAAGAATATTAAAAGACACACAGAAGAAACACTGAAAAAAGGGATCTTTCATGCCTTGACCTTAAAATATATTGTAGAGTGGCTATCATACAAACTTGTGCATAAAATATAGAAACTGATGACTGGAATGAAATAGATATTAAACCCAGAAGCAGAAACCCAACCAATTGCATGCAAATTATTAGTTTTTGGATTGTGAGTTCCTTGAGGACTATCTTTGGTCTCTTTGTGTGTCCCCTGTGGAACTTAATACATGCTTATTAACTGAATAAATAGGCACTTAATAGATGCTTATTGACTAAATATAAAAGATGGGGGAATGATTCATTATTTTACAAATGTATTTGGGGAAACCAGTTGGCAATTTGGCAGGAAAAGTATTTTGGATCTATATCTTACTGTATATACACTAGTGAATTCCAGCAGGCAGAGAGACTTAAACATAAAAAGAACTGTATAAAAGGTGGGGGAAATGTAATGAAGGGTTTAGCTCAGTTTTGGAGGGAAATGAATAAGAAAGAACCTCCCAGAATGGGTACGTATGAATAGTTGCAATATGCATCATTGAAGGTAATATCCATTTGATGAGATTATAGATTCATTTAAGTGAGTGGAGAGAAGATATGTTTTTTTTTTAATCCCACAACTGAAAATAATTCATGGGAACAAATATATATGCCTGGCAAACTATTCAACAACAACAACCAAAAAAAAATTATAAATAAGGTGAAAAGGAAAAAGATAAGAAAATGCTTATTCCAAATATGACCAATGCAAATTTAATATCTAAAATATATAAGATTTTTAAAGTCACAATACCATGGATAAATGGACAAAGGATAGGAACGGATGATTTTGAAAAGAAACAGAAAATGATAATTATAATTTGAAAAAACAGTCAACCTCACTAATAATCGAAGACCTGTAAATAAAAACCACTTTGATGCATCACCTCATATCCACCCAATAGGTAAAAATAATTGAGTAAGAGGACTCAATGCTGGAGGGGGTTATAGGGAAATAGATGTGGCAGGCCCTTGTTGCTCATGACAATTGCAAAGTAGAGTCTTTTCTGAAAGCAATCTGGCATCATGTAAGTAAAGTTATAAAAACAATCATACCCTTTGACTCAAGAATTCCATTGTTGGGAATATAACCTGACAGTGTTATTAAAAACAAACAAACAAAAGAGCTTTCTGTTCAAAGATTTTCATAATAGCACTACATGTAATTAAAAAAAAACCCAAACTGGAAGTAACCTAATTACTCAACAATTAAGGAATAGTTAAATCAATTGTGGTACTCAAATGTAACAGAATACTATAATGCAGTTAAAATGGACGTGCATGAGGAATACAAAGAAATTTAGAAAGATCTTTATGCAATAATGCAAAGTTGAAAAATAGCCAAAAAATACACACAAACTACCATCATATGAGGAAAATGAATGAGAATGAATGGATTTATTATACTAATTGGGACTTAGAGGAAGACTGGAAATGCGTTATGATACTCTATGTGTTGAAATTCAAAAAACCTTAAATGTAAATAGCTACAAAAGCAGCATTGCTATTTGTATTTATGTTTAAAGATGTTTCTAATAAAGCATTTATTGTTTTAAAAGAAAGCGAATTAGCTTCTCTTTCTTATTGTAAATAATCATTTTTTCCTGTAAGCACTGGTATTATTCCCCTAAGACTTTCCAGTCTTCAAGTTGTCCATCTAACAATAAATAAATCCACAAGCATTTATTAAGTACCAAATCATATGCCAACAACCATGCACAAATAAACTTGTGTGTCCTTTGCTCAATCAATCAGTTTACAAGTATTTAAGAACCACTGTATGTTAGACACTATGCTGGGCACTGAAGATAAAAGTACAAAGAATAAACATTTTCATTTTAAATTATTTCATCTATCTTCCCATTTTTCCTTGTTTTCCTCAGATTTATCCTTTTTAATGGCACATTGGCATTCTATTACATTAAAGTACCACAATTTAGGGAACCTTTTCTCAACCATTTATATCTAGTTTGTTTTTTCTTTTCTTTTTTTCTGTTTTCTTTTTTAGTCTTTGCTCTTTCAAAAAAAGAGGGAGTGTGGGGTATTGGATGGAGGCATAGCTTTGGAATCCGAAAAACCACCTCTGATAAATACAAATTGGGTATCCATAGGCAAGTCTCAAACTCTTGGTATTCTAGGCAATTATCTTAAGATAATAAATTTCAGACAAGTTCCTTTACACATTAAGAGATCTCCAAATCAATGAAATCACAAACCAATACTTCTTCCCTACTAAAACAAAAATACAAATGATGTAGCTATGAATATTATATTATGTACAATTTTATATATGTGTATATACATATATATGTATATACAGCAGTGAGAGAGACAGCTAGGTGGCTCAGTGGATAAAAGGCTAAGCCTGGAGTTAGGAAGACCTGAGCTCAAATCTAGTCTCAGACACTAACTACCTGTGACTGACCTGAGGAAATAACTTAACTTCTATTTTCCTTAATTTACTGGAGAAGGAAATGGTAAACCACTGCAGTGTCTTTGCCAAGAAAACTCCATGGATAGTACTGGCGTGCTGCGGTCCATGGGGTCATGAAGAGGAGGACATGACTGGACAACAAAATACCTCATTGTGATGGTATACATCTTAACACTCAGCTTTCCAAAAAGGCACAACACATATTAATCTGCATTGTTAACATTTTCTCCATCACTTTCTTAAGTCTAGTCAATCAGCAAAATAATAAATCAGGCCCTGATTTGTAGTATTTGTCAATTTTCAATTTGTAAACAAACAAAATTTAAAGGTAGGCTCTTATGAGCTATTTCAACCTGACACAGCACAGCCCTGTTTAATACATATATACATACATACAAACATACATACACGCATATATATGTATATATATGAAAATATATATTCTGAATAAAATACTTAGGGAATATTATTAATGGATAATTAGGTCAAAGGTTATGATCAATTTTATAACTCATTTTACCTATTGCTATATTGTTTTCCAATAGGATTGCAGCCACTTAAAATTCTACTAGCAATGTAATAATGTATCTGTTTTTTGCAGCTCTGCAACAAAAGAATTTCTTTAAACTTTTACTTATTTTTGCCAATGCCCTCTGTGGGAGGTGATAAGCATTTTAATTTGCATTTTTTCAATTATTAGGTTTTGAAAGAAAAAATAACTAACTATAACTTGTTTCCTCTGTTTTAAATTATTTATTCATATTCTTTGACCTTTTACCCAACGAAAATTGGGCATGAACCTCACAAATGTATATCAGTTTCTTAAGTATTCTGAATCTCAGGCTTTTATTAAATTCACTTACTGTGAAAATTGTTCAATGTATTTCACTTAAAATTTTGATTATTTTTATACAAAATTATTTATATTAATAAACTTTGTCTGTAATAACTGCTTTCATTTATTTGCTACATAAAGATTTGTTTTCCTTTCACAGTTGAGAGAAATAGTGTTCCTTTTTTCTATTAATGTTTATGTTTTTAATCTAGGACCAGATAGTCTTGATAATTATTGCTTTATAAAGCATGTTTTAAAGTCTATCATGAAATTCTACTTCAAGATTTTGTTAATATTCTTGCCTACATGTTTTTCCTTATAAATTTAATCATTTGTCCAGTTCTACAAAGTAAGTCATTGATGGTGATGGGCCTATAAATTGCTTTGGGTCTTTTGGTCATGTGTACAGAATCTTCCTTCTGCTTCACAGATCATTTGCTTTTACTTCTTCCTCTACTAGACCAACTGCCATGAGAGCAGAGCAATGTCTTCTTTAAACTTGCATTTCCATCAATACCTGGCACAGTGTTTCATATATAGTAGATATTTAAGGGATGTTAGTTGTATTTGTATTCTTTAATAACAAAATTTTTCTGATAAAAACAACCTTTTTTCTTTTTTGGTGGGCAATTGAGGTTAAGTGACTTTGCGCGGTGTCACACAGCTAGGGAGTGTTATATGTCTGAGGTCGCATTTGAACTCAGGTCCTCCTGTCTCCAAGGCCAGTGCTCTATCCACTGCACCACCTATACAAATAACCTTTCCAAAAGTCTTATGTGTATCTTGGTAAATTGAAAGTCAAATATATGTTTTGCCATCATTATACAGTTATATTATCGATTTTTTAAATTTTGTATATAAAATATATTTTTTCTGTGCTTAATCTTAAATTCTGTTACCATGCTAAAATAATTTACTATTCCAATCTTTTTTTATAATCTTTAGAATTTTCTAGATGTAAAACTTCACAATAGAAATATTTTAGCCCTTAAAGTCTCCTCTAGCTCCAAATCTATGATCATTCATATACCTGAATATCCTTGTTAAATGAAACCACAGAGATATTCTATTCAATGGCTATCATATTATTAATAAAAAAGGAATTATATGTTTGCCAAATATTTTTGCAACTGCCCAGGATGATATCTTGAAGAAATGGAATCAAGATTCACTCTAAATGAGGTCCTTCAGATGCTCATAATCATGTGAATGATTATGTTCTGGTTGTATTAAGCCCCAGAAGAAACAAGGCCTTCTCAAAGAAATCCATGCAGGAAATCCTAAAATCCATACAGGAAAAACTAAATAAGTGAAAAATGCCAGTGTTTCAGTCTATGGCTTATCATTGGGTGGTCAGTCTATTAAATTAGCAGTTCACTTCCTGTATCTGGGCCAGGGACTTCAGATGGACAGTGATTTGGGCCTAGAATTAAAAAGGAGATTACATTTGGGAAACGATGCAGTGCTTTTAATTTTTTTCAAAATGAAATCAAGAGCAGAGACCTTATTTTTTAACACAACATTCTTCCTGAGATGCTGTGTGCTTGCAAATCATGGAATGCCACCAAGAATAAAAACTGTATTGAACTCTAAGGGCAGTAAAGATATACATGATGTATATAGTTAGGCTGCAGCATGTCTGATGATGAACTATGTGTAAAAAGCTGCCCGAAGGATACCTTTGAAGAGATATATGATTCAGAAAAGGGGTAGGCCAGTCATGTGGCCAAAGTGAGGAATAATAGGTGAACAATCAGAGTGTTCCTATGGTGCCCATTAAATGGGGAATAAAGACCCAAACCAGAGGAAGGCCATCCATGGGTGGATCTTCTGTGGACACTCTATGGGAACACATTGAGAGAACATTAACAATAAGCATCACATAGCATGAGATGACGTGAATGGGTTTGTGATCTTAATTAATGGAGGAAATACCTACATTGATGAAATCACAGACCTATTCAAGTAATTCTTTTAATCATGTGAGTGGATGTGATATTTTATCAAAATCTTTTTCAGCATCTCTTGATATGAGTCTATGATTTTCTTTGTTGATGCAGCTTTTTATAATCATTTTCCTTGTATTGAACTATCCTTGCATCCTTGGTATGGATTGGTTGAGATTTTTAATATACATTTCTTTATTGTGTTTTATATCTTTCGCTAATTGTTATTTTTGCATCTATGTTCATTAATGAGATAAGCCTGTAGTTTTCCTTTAGCCTTGCCTTTACCAATCATGTTTGGAGACTGAAACTATATGACTTCATGAAAAAAAATAGTCTTTTTTTCCCTTTATTTAGGAACAGTTAATATAACATAGGGCTATTTTTCTTTGAAGGCTTAGAAAAATTTGCTTGTGAATCTATCTAGTTCTGATGTGTGTGTGTGTGTGTGTGTGTGTGTGTGTGTGTGTGTGTTAATAGGGCAGTTCATTAATCACCTCCCCGGAACCCATGATTTTTATATATTCATAAATCCTGGCCCAACTCTAGTTTTTCCTAGTTTCAGCAGAAAAATTTAGTGATATACTAATGATAGTATTTCTTTTTCTTCTTTCTGGATTCTAGAAGAATATTTTCCCTTTATTGCTGCTTTTTTGACATTGATGTGCCTGGGTGAACTAACTAAAAATTCTTTTTCTTGTAGTTCCCTGAATTCTTTAAATTTGCTGACAGTCAGTTGTTGAATTACTTTTTATGGTTCTGGGAATTTTTAATAAATAATTGCTGGACATAAGATCAGTTTTTATGTTTTTCAGAAATAACACACAAAGATTCTATCCCTCAGATATGTAATTTTTTTTCCTTCCCTACTTCCAAATATTTTTCTGGCATGATCTATTTGATTGCACTGTTTTCTGTTCTTTGCTCCAGTGCATTTATTCTATTCTTTGATGATTCCACTGAAGTTTTAGGTTCTTAAATGCTATTTTCCATTTTTATGGGTTTTTTCCATTTAGAATTTTTTTTAGCTTGCTCAGATCTTCCTTTTATTCTTTCCTTCTGGGATATATATATATATGTGTGTGTATACAAATATATACTTATATGTATGTATGTATATATGTACACATACATATACACAAACATATACTGGAAGGAATAATTATGTGTGTATTAATGCATATCTGTCTATGCATTATACATACACATTATAAATATATATATATATGTAGGGAGAGAGAGAGAGGTATGTGTGTGTGTGTGTGTGTGTGTGTATGTTTGTGTATGTGTTGAGTTCAAGTCTTTCATTAATTTCTTGATATTCCTATTAGCCAGTTCAGCCTTTCTCATGGAATTTATTTTATTGTTTATAGTTCTGCTTTCTAATGCCCTTTTCCTAGCATTTCCGTCTCTTGTTTCTTCTAAGTAGCAATTATAAAATAAAATTTTGAATCAAAATTTTTCTTCAGTTTGCTTATTGATTTTTGTTGAGTTCTCTTTTTCTTGTTGTTTCTAGAAGTTATATGCCTCCTCAATCTATTTGTATTTTAAGGGGGACTGTGAGAAATTTGATTCCTTGGTTATTTTATAGTACATGATCTTCTAGGAAGTTTTCCAAGATAGTCTAAGTCAGGAAGTGAAGGGAGATTTTAAAATATATATATATATGTAAAATACCTCATGAAAGGAAATCAAGAAAAAAGTTTAAGGTTAAATACAGAAAAATCTGTATGGACTGAAATCTTGTGGAGGGAAAAAGAAATAAAAGCCTTCTTTGTAAAGTATGGCCCAATGAGTAGGCATGTTTTTTAAATGATATGCCTACAATTCTGATAGATAACAGCAGGTATTGGCAATGATGCTATTAACATGGCATTAGCTCCAACAGTAGACTTACTAAATTTCTAGGCTGATGCAGCTTTGTCTTTAAAAAAATCTCTGCATCTGCCTTTTTTTCTGTCTTCTCTATTGTAATGTCCTTCTTATGTCAGTCATTATCCATACTTCAGAAATCTGTGTCAAATGAGCCTTGGCAGGGTAGAGTGATGGTTTATGAACATCAGCTCCTTATAGTAGGTATAACTAGATGAATCATTATTTGTTCATCAGGATAGGATAGAGGTCAAATATATAGACAGATTGGTCTAGGGCAGGCCAGAGTCATTACCAGATGAAGAGTGATTGAAATAAAGGTCAACATTATTTGGGGAATAGCTAAAATAAACTGATATGGATTAATGTAATGGAATATTACTTTGTTATAAGAAATTAAATATATGAAGGATGCAGAGAATCATAGAAAGACTTACACGAACTGATTCAAAGTGAAGTAACCAAAACCAAGAACACAATATATACAGTAACTACAACAATGTAAATGGAAAGTACAGCCACAAAACAATTGAAAATTAATGTTGTAAAATCACAAAGACCAACCTTGGCCCCAAAGAAGAAATGTGATAAAACACATTCCTTTCTAGAGGGGAGGGCAGAGAAGGTCAAGTTGTGAGACTTTGCATATATTATCAATTAATTGATTAGTTTTGCTGATTTTCTCTCTTTTCCTCATTTTCTTTTTTCTTAAAAGAATCTTTCTTACATGAGATGGCTTTCCAGTAAGAAGATTGGGGGAGGGTAAGAGAAAGAAATTTAAGTGATATAAAGATAAAATATATAAATGTATTGTTTTCTAAAAATTAAAAATAAATTACTTAGAAAAGAACTCAGTATTTGATTTGAAGAATTGCTGAGAAAATCATAAGCAATGTGACAGAAATTAAGCTTAAATAAATATCTTATACCGTATTTTACAAAAAGTTCTAAAGGGTCATGTGACCTTAAAATAAAAGATCATAGCACAAAAAAATAGAGGAAAAGCAGATTATATACTTTTCATAGCTATGAGTAGGATACTTATTCTTAACCAAATAAGCAATAGAAGTAATTGCAAAAGATAAAATAGATTTGACTATGTGAAACTGCATAAATAAAAGTGATGCAACTAGGATAAAAAAGAAAGAGATTGAATGGAAAGAAAATATTTGGATGCCTCTCAGTTGGGGAATGGCTAAACAAGTTGTGGTATATGTTGTGATAAAATACTACTGTGCTATAAGAAATGATGAGCTCGATGATCTTAGAAAAACATATATAGACATATGCAGTAATGAAGAGGGAGGTGAGCAGAAGCAAAAAGAATGTTGTAAACAGTTACAGAAATATTGTTTTAAGAACAACTTTGAGTGAATAAGTCATTTTGACTATTATAAATACCCAAATTAACTACAAAGGACATATGAAGAAAGATGCTATCTGCATCCAGAGAAAGAACTGATAAATAGACATATGTATAGAATGATTTTACAGACATATATACACACTCACAACACACACACACACACACACACACACACATAGTGTTTAATGGTAGCCATCTCTAGGGTGCAGGGGGATGTGGGGACAGGGTAAAAAAGAAATTATATGATAACTTTATCACATATTTAAAGGAATAACAAATTGTACATAATAGATTTGCAGTTTCATGTGCAATCATCTTTTTTTGTTATACTATGTTATGGTAATGTTTGTTTTATTCCACAAATTTTAAAAAATGAGTAAAAATTAAAAAAAAATAAGGGTTTGGTATCCAAAATATATAGAAAACGAACGCACACACACACATCACCACCACTGCAAGCCATTCTACAATAGATAAGTGGTCAAAGGATAGGAAGAAACAGTTTTCAAAAGAATTGTAAATGATTAAAAACTACATAAAACAATGCTTCAAGTCACTAATAATAAAAGAAATACACACTGCAACCCTGAAGTTTTACCTCACACCGTAAAATTGGAAAAGATGATAAAAATGGGAATAATCAATATTGGATGAGTTGTGGGAAGATAGGCACACTATTGTATTGTTGGTAGAACTGTGATTGAGTACAACTCTTTTAGAAAGCAATAAAAATTATGACTATAAACTGACTAAAATGTCCATACTCTTTGACCCAAAGAGTCTATACTTATACCCCAAGGATGTCATTGATTAGCAGAATGTTTTTATAGACACCAAAATATTTATAAGCACTTTTTATGTCATCAAAGAATTGGAAACAAAGTAGATCTTCATTGTTTGGGGAATGTCTAAATGAATTGTCATATATAAATGTAATGGAATATTATGGAGCTGTAAGAAATGAAAACTATAATGAATACAGAGAAGCTTGGAAAGATTTATTCAATCTGATGTAGAATGAAGTAAACAGAGTCAAGAAAACAATATACATGATGTCTAAAATAATGTAAATGTAAAGAACAACCACAAAACCATAAAATGTCAGTGTTCTAAAATTTCAAAGAACAAGCATGACCCCAAAGAAGAGATATGAGGAGACACCCCTTACCCCTACTCTTATGTAGAGGTGGAAATCAATGCGTATAGAACATTGCATATATTTTCAGATTTTTTCAACATATTTATCAACTTTCCTGATTTTTTCTCTTCTTCTTTTTCATTTTTTTTCTCTAAAGAATATTTGTTATATGGGTTGGCTTTTTGGAAGGGGTCAGGGGAAACATATTAGAAACTCTGGTGATATCGAAAACAAAAGATATCAATAAAAATTTATATTTGAAAAAAAAAAAGAAATAAGGACAAAGAAGACCAATCTGAGTAAGAAGGAGGTGTTACTGGTTAATGGGGTTGGTGAGACATTAGCTGCAAATGATAGGCAAAGATTTGTGCTGGTTTTGCCCTAACTTAAGGATGACTCAACTCCTAATATCCTAGTATCTTGTTATATTAGAGCTATCCCTAATCATCCTCTATTCTGAGATATAGTGAACCTCAGGGTAGATCTTGAACACTTATTAATAGCTAGTTGCATTTAAAGGTAGGCCTTATGGTATAGTGGAAAGAGTGTTGAATTTGGAATCTGGAAGAGTAGTTTCAAATCATGCCTCTAACATATATTAGATGTAGGACCTTGGAAAAGTCAATAGTACTCTGAATCTTAGTTTCCTTTGCTGTAAAATGGGGATAATTATATTCATAATACTGACTTCATAGGCTTGTTTTCAAGGTCAAACATAATTAATGTATGTAAAGGACTTGTAAGTCTCAAAGCAGTAAGGTGCTTTGTAAACCTCGAAGTGCTACATAAATATGATAGATTGTAATCATGTCTTCTTCTTATACTTCTATTCCTTGATCTTCTCTCTCCCCAATCAAGACCGAAAAGGTGAAGAAAAGTTGACTAACCATAAACTGTCAGCCCTGGAGGGGCCCATAGAGTTCATTCGGTCCTAGCCCCTCATTTTATAGGTGAGGATATTGAGGTTCCAATGATACAGTTCTTCCTTCTGAGGGAGGGTGGAATCAATGGAAAACACACTGGCCTGGGAGTTAGAAGAACTATCCATAATACTTGCCCTGTCACTAGTCACTTTATATCTTTGGCCCTCAGTTTCCTAACCTTTGGTGAGGGAGTTGAACCATATGAATTTTAATGTCCCTTCCAGATCTAACATTGCATGATCACCTCTCCTTTGACATGCATCTTCTAATCAGGATTTAGTTACCTAGGCAAATAAACTTTTAATATAGGTAATTCCTATCTCTACCCCCCTCCCCAACACTACCATTATTCCTCTTTCTTCGCAAAGAATGGCTAATTAGCACTGAAAGAATTTATTTAATTAATTTCTGTATTTTATAACTGTTTCCAGCACCTGTTTCAAAGATACTGCTTACTGGAGGCTTTCTTAAAGGGGCTGAACATCTTTCCTACTGAATGTTTTAATCATGTTTTGTACAGATTTTTATTAAAAATCATTACACTAGTTTCCTCATGCCTCATTGAATTTCAAAGTGGAAAGGAATTAATTATGAGGTCAGTCAGGGGTCCACAAGGGCGGCAGAGCTATTAAAGTATGCTAATAACTTCAGAGAATTAGAAAGCTAGCTGTTGACTTGGCTTTGTCAAATGGTGGTTTCATTTCTACCTAAATTCAAGAAACAACTCAAAGTGAAAAAAGCCAGGTTATTCTCATCAGCCTGTAAGGGAAGAGACATGGTATGACATCAGCAGATGGAACCTAGCCTGGCCATAATTCCACTAGAAAAGTGAATCCATCTCTTGGATGGAGGTCTCTCTGATGTGCAGACTAAAACAGGAAGCAAACATTACTGAACATCTCATTGGAGACTGTCTACCTGTCTGCTAGCATTTTTGAGAGGAAAGCTCTCTGTATACCTTTGAATGAATTTTTTCCCACAGTGCATGAAAGAGTGACTGTCTTAGAGCAGGCACTTCAAAAATGCTTGTTGAATAAATTAATACAATGTGACTTTTTTACTATTGTTGGGGTTAGGTTATTTCTTAACCACATTTCTTTCAAAAGAGACATTCCAATGATCTCAACATGGATAAATCTAACAAGATCTACATTCTCAAATTCTTATCCTCTGCAATTTTACCATTGATCCTTCTGTTTCCTCCTCAGGGATTGACTCCATCCTTGGAATCTGGCCCTCTTTCTTCAGTCTTATTGACTATAACTTCTAGAACATCTCCTTTGGGATTTCTTTCTCTGAGGTATCCAATCCATCTGTCTCCTTTTACTCTTAAATGTTTGTCAAATAATTTCTCTATCTCTACGCTGTTTAAAACAAACAAACAAATAAACAATAATCCTTCTTTGATCACCACATCATTCAACGTAGTGTTGACTTCCGCTCTGATATTACTTTCCGTCCACACTATATAGAGTTTGTGCATACCTGGTTATTTGCATTTATTAGAATATGAGCTCTTTGAGTGAAGGGATTGTTTTTGCCTTTGTTTGTATGTCTAGTGCTTAGCACAGTGTCTAACATCTAGAAAATGCTTAATAAATAAATACTTGCTTAGTGATTATTTGGGGACCACAGGATTTAATAAAGATCACTTAAAGCAGATGTCAGTTCTGTTTCCTAGCCTATCTATCTTTATTCTGTGTTTTCATGTCCTAGCTAGAGGGCTGGTGTGATTTAGATGGCTCGCCATCTAGCAAGAGAGCTTTGTGCAATGAAAGATTGACATGGACGTTATTTCTCTTGCTGACCTTTACTTCTGCATTGTTCACTAATGACTATATAATGTCTGGCATTCTATCATGGCCAACAGATTCTAGAACTCTTTTCATGTATTCACTGTTGCCTTTATAGGGTCCAAGTCCCATCTCAGTCACTTACTAGCTGTGTTGTCACAGACAAGTCACTGAACTTCTCTGTAACTCAGTTTTCTCATCTATAAAATGAAGAGGTTGGACTCAGTGATCTCAAAGGTCCTTTCCAGCTCTAGATACATGATGCTAAGAATAAGAACCTAAGAGAGGGATGGGGAACCTGCCGCCTTGAAGCCACGTCCCCATCCCTAGCCTAAGATTGTCATCCTTTTGACACTCAACAGAAGTAACAAATGACCAAACAGTCTTAAGAGGTGTTTAGAAAGTGCCCCCCAAAAAGGAGTTACTAGTGCACATCACAAAGTAGTTTGGGGCATCAGTAGAAACCCAGATTTTAAAAGGAAGCCGCTGAATCATGATTTTAACAAAGATCATAATCTGTAAAATTATAAAGCAATCTAATTATGTTCTCTTGGACAATGGGATACACCAAAAAAATATATGTAAGAGATTAAAGTATTTCTCAGGGAAGTATTAAGGACAAGTGGAGGAGGGGAGGGACTGGAACTGGAGCACGGCAGAGAAATGCAAAGAAGCAGACTGTTCAGCCCAGAAAGCAGAGACACTAACATGGTTACAGCTGACAAAGAGAGTGTGAAAATTCATCTGATTCTGCTGCTGACCACATCACATAACACAAAAACAACAGTGATGCTCAAATGACGTTAAAGGGCAGAGCATTTACTTTCCAAAATGCTTATTCGTCTTTCCCAGTTTGTGTCTACAGACTACAGAATTCTGCCTGGAAGAGCTCGGAGGAACAGCATGATGACTGTGTTGGAGGAAAACTGTAATTTTACAATAAATGTTGATCTTGATTTGGCCCAGCACAGCAGGAAACCTGCATTTCCCATGGGCAGGAAATTTATTCTCAGAACCCAGCCAAGCTTGTCTTTTGGAAGATAATTCCTATCCTTGAACTCATAGCCTCTAGCCTAGGAGGTCCACATGAACCCCTGTATGTCCCACATATAATTATAGGGTTTGCAAAAGATATTTCATGTATTATGCTATTTGTTCCTTGCAACAACCCTGTGAGGTAGATGTTTTATTATCCCCACTTTACAGATGAGGAAACTGAGGTTGAAATAGGTTAAATGACTTGCCCAGAATCATGTAGCTAGTAAATATCTGAGACAGGATTTGAATTCAAGTGTCCCTTATTCTCTAGTCTAGTACCTTAACTACTAAGCCATGCTGTTTCTAAAATCTCCTGAAGAGCTGATTCATTTCCATAAAGAAAAAGTATTTTTCTTACCTTTTTCAAACCAAAGAGAGACTTTACCCTGAAAATTTATAATAATCTTATGGTAGAGGAGAATGAGCACAGGCTCTGGAATCAGAAGCGCTGGGTTCATATCCCATCTCTGACACCTTATAACCCTGGACAAATTATTCAATTTCCCAGAGCCTCTTTTCCCATGTGAAAAAAAATGAGGCAGTTGGATTCGGTGGTCTCTGAGGTTACTTCCAGTTCTAATTCTGTGATCATGAATTTAACCCTGAGCTCATGTATAGGAAGTTCACAAAGATGCGTTTATTAGATAGACCCCAAAATAAAATCAAAGTTTGGGTGTCTGTCGCAGATTGGTTGCTTTGGGAATAGAGAGGGGACAAACAAGCATTTATTAAGTACCTACTATGTGCCAGGCAACTGTGCTTTATAAATACTTTATAAATATTATCTCATTTGAACCTCACAACAACCCCGGGAGGTAGGTGCTATTATTATCTCCATTTTACAGTTGAAGAAACTGAGGCAAGCAAAATCTAAGTGACTTGGTCAGGGTCACAAAACTAGTTAATGTCTGAGGCTGCGTTTGAATTCAGGTCTTCCCACTGAAAGCCTCACATTCTATCTACTATGTCACCTAGCAGCTCTTAGTTTAAGGGCGAAGAAAATTTCCACCTCTTTTAGGGGCAGTGTTGTGTAATATTGCACCTGATTCAGGGGATCTGGGTGCTAAGTCGTTATCTGGCATTTACTAGAATTATAGGATTTACAGCTGAGTAGGTGACTTGTAGACTTTTGTCATGTCTAAAATGGAAAGCCTGTCCGACCCTTTCATCTTAGGGAGGTGAAAATTGTACAAGTTACTTGAAGAGGTGTGCTGACTTCCTCAGCATGGCTTATAAGTGACAGACTCACTTATGACCATGACCAAGTCACAACCTCTCTGAGCTTCAGCTTTTTCTTATGAAAAGTGGGTCGACTAGAATTTATGCTACCTAATTTACAAAACTGTTGTGATTGAGACTTTTGTAAACCTGGCAGTTTAAAGGCCAGTTATTATTATTATTGTTGCTGCCCTCTGATGTCAAACATAATTTTTGTGTGATCACTATTTTACTATTCTTATATAGATTTGAGAATTTCCTCCTTTCAAAGTAGTTGGTTTTGATATCTCTAAAAGTTTGTGTTTCACAACAGGTGGATTAAATTTCCACTTCAGTATGCTTATAAATTTTATGTGACATTTTCAGCTCTAAATATCCCCCAAGAGGAGACTTTGATAAGTTGCAGTCACCCTAAATTCTCCAAAGCTACTGTTATAGGCCTGGAGTTTGAGCACTTGAAAGAACTCTATAATGTCATTCAATTCCACTTGCCCAATTCTAGTTTTCAAGGAGTTATTTTCTTCCTTAAGATTTTGTTTCTCTTTTCTAATTTCGGTCAACTTTCTTTTCATAATTTTCTTCAATTGCTTTTACTTTTTTTCTAATTTTTCCTCGTTCTCTCTTATTTTATTTTTTAATTCCTTTTTAAGTTCTTCCAAGATTTCTTTTTGGGTTTGTGATCATTTGAAGTTACTCATTAGGCTGAGAATGGCTTTTTTCCCCCTTCACTATCTTCCTCTGAATATGAACCCAGACCTTCTTTCACATCAAAGTAGCCATATGTAATGTGGATTTTTTTTGTTATTCTTTTTTAGATAATACTTCCCACAATCAGAGATATTAGTTCCCAGGATCATGGCTATAAACAATGTCTACTGTGACTGAGCTATTATTATATAACCTTGCATGATATAAACATTTGTGCTTAAAATTGTAAATACCTACTGCGCGTGTGCCATGCTAAGTCATCATTATATTGTTAGGGTTAACTTAAACTTGTGAGCTACTCCTTGGCAAAATGCCTTCTTTGTCTACTTCTCTATAAATCAAGTGGGCACCGGCCAGTCGCAGGTGTTTTTCTTTGACTCCTTCACCAGCTGAGGAGAAATAAACTGGTGTGAATCCCCTGTCTGTCGCTCCATTGTATTTCTTTGGTTTGGCTGAATCCAATACGAATCTGCCAGGAGCTGAGTTCATGCTTTACAGTAGCTACCAACGGTCGTTTTTTTTTTTTCCTTTACTCACCCATTTTTATTTTTAATTTGTCTTTATTTTTAGCACCTTAGTATCATTATAATCAAGTTTTAATCCTGCATTCTGGATAATGTTGCCCTAGGCCTCAAGTTCTTCTTAAGATTGTTTTCTGAATTCTCTCTGGAGCTCCAAACTCAGGGACTCCTCTCTTCTTCCCCTAAGCCCCAGCCAAGCTGTCCCAAAAATATCCTTGCCTTTTGCTGCAGGGCACTTGTGACCACAGCCACAGGCAGGGATCACGTCTGGTCAGCACCACTAAAAACAGCCGAGGGTCCTTCAGTCTTCCTTCGCTCGGCCATTTGCAGTTCTTTAGATGAACATTTTCGAGGTAAAAGTTTCTGAGGTAAAATTTTCTTGAGGCCTTCTCTGCTTCTGTCAGGACTCCTGTTGATTCCATGGAGTCTGGCCTAGAGGTGTTTACACTTTACTCAGACCAAACCTGGAGTCTTCTCTGAGGTCCTTTCAAGATGTCCTAGGAGGACAACTGCTTTACCCCTTTATTTTTGCTGCTTAGTGTTCGTTTTAGTGGTGATTTTCTGTCTGTTTGTGGAGGAAATCTGGATTAGGATCAAACTGTTTACTTATAATATATAAAAATGTTATTAACACTTAGTAATTATTAGGAATAGTATTCTTAAATTATCATTACTAATGTTATATTATGTGTTAAATGTTATCATTACTAAGGGAGTTTGAAAGGTTGGGGCTGAGTTGTGTATGACAGAATGATTCTAAAAAACAAAATTGTGTAGGAAAAGGTTAAAAGGAGAAATTATCCCATAAAAACAGGGCGTGAAAGGAAGATCTAATCCAGAGGAAGCAGGTGGGGTTGAAGGGCTGGCAATATTGGAACCTTACTCTTATCTGGGTTGAAGAGGAAACAATATCTGAAAAAGTTTAGAAGTCTTTTGAATTTCTAGAGAGGCGAGAAAACTAGGGGATAGGGTGGGGGAGGGACTTTTAGAAGGGTGTATTTATTAAGATTAGGCGGTTGGGGTAAATAGATAAGGGAGGGACTTTTAGAGGGGAGAGTCAAATAAATTATAAGAGACTAAAGGGAGAAGATAAGGTAACCGGGATAGGATGAAAAGAGAGGCTGAGAAGGAAAATAGTAAAAATAAGATGGATGGAAATTCACAAATAGCAATTATAACTTTGAATGTGAATGGGAAATTAATTGGAGAATGGCTAAAGAAATTGTGGTATATGCTTGTGATGGAATGCTACTGTGCTGTCAGAAATGATGAGCTCAATGAACTTAGAAAAACATGGAAAATTGTGCATAGTAGATTTACAGTATCATGTACAATCATTTTTTATTCAGTTATGTTATGGAAATGCTTGTTTTATTACATAAATTTAAAGAAAAAACCTTAGAGATTGTTGTGTAGGACATGAGATAGGAGATAAGATACAGGATATGACCATCCAGAAAAGTGATCCAAGAAGACTATGCATTGAAGCCCCCACCGAGGACCTGTCTGTGTGCTTTCACAAAGCACCCTCGACTCCAGAACAACTCTTCCCCCCGCCCTTTCCTGTTCTCTTTGCTTATCACCTCCAGACTACCCACTATCCCAGGCATTTGGAAGCCATGCTTGCGTCTCCCCTTCTCTTGTCCCCTTCCCCCTATTCCATAACATTGTATTTAAACCATACCTTGACCTGACTAACCGCCTTTGCCTCCTATGGGAAGCAGGGGGCCACCTTCTCCCTTAGGGGAGCAGGGCCTGTGGCCTTCGCTCTGCCTCCCACTTGGAGTAGAGTCCACTGGGGCTCTGCCTCACAGGGAACAGGCCCTCTTGGGTGCATTGCCCCAATAAATGGCTTTTGGTAACTTGGAGACTGTCCGAGTGAATTCTTTCAGGACGCTAGGACCCACATGTCTGTTCCTCATCATTTCAGGTAGCACCTCAACATTCTTGGGGTCCACCCTGAACTCTTCACCAGTGGCTACAGAGGTCTAAGTGAATTCTTTCACATCTGAACCGCTCTCCTAAATATGACCTCAACACTGGGACTGAGAGAGGGTAAGTAAATGATTTGCTTAGTAAGTTAGTGGTAGATCAAGTCTAGAACATAAGTCTCTTTCTTGGCTTTATAAAATGCATGCCTAAATTTTGAACCCATCTTTGGCCATCAGCCACCTGTGGCAGGGAGGGGGTATTTAACTTGGGGGTTCTAGTTTTTGTACCTTAGTGTTCAATGAAAAGAGTTTCCACTTTAACTTTTAAAGAAGGGGTTGGACTCATTGACCTATATGGTTCCTTTGGGCTCCAGATTTATTATCTTTGTCAGTTGATTCCATGATGGTTTGCTCCATGGAACAGAAAATTCTCCAAGGGCTGTCTCATACATTTCCTTGTGACAGATGAAGAAACCGTACTTCAACAGAGAAACAACTTAGGAAATGTTTCTTCAGCCTCCATGTTTATATCTAGCTTCAGTGTCCTCCAGCTCCCTCCTTCACTTCACCCAACCTCAGGAAGTTTCCTGAAGGTACAGAGAAAAGAGTTATTCTTAACATACTGTCAGCTATCAAGGCTACTTAATGATCAAATCAGAATTTCTAGGCAACCTAGACTTTCTTAGAGGATTTTAATCTCTGTCCTTGTCCTCTGCTAGCTTTTTTTTTTTTCACAGCTCCTTGGCTTAATAAATACCTTTCAACAAGGCTTCAGACAGGCTGGAAGTGCACTTGAACAGCATTTCTAAGTCCTCATTTGCTCTATAGTTATCAGGTGAAGGAATAATTGATCTCAATCAGGAACACCTGGTTTCATAATTGCTCAAATGATTATAATTCAATAATAAGTCAATTAACTTTCTTAACTCAGATTGCGTTAACCTCTTGCAATCCAGTGAAGAAGGGAACAGGCAAAAAAGTATGGCCCTATCTATGTAGCCTGATAAAGATAGCTTGATTGTTGTTATTATCATTATTTGCAATTAGTATAGGTGATTACTGGGCCATTGATTGTATAATTACACTTGCTCTTCTTGCCTTTACTGTGGCCAAAGCAACCAGAATGATCCAGAATGAATTATTTCAATTCTTTGCAAATCAATTGACTAATTTAACATGTGTCTATGAAGCATCTCCTATGTGCCAAACACTGTGTTAAGTGCTGGGTATACAAATACAGAAATGAAGCATTCTCTGCTCTCAGGGAGCTTACATTCCACTGAGGGCGGAAGGTGGGATGGGGGAGAAACAAGTAAACAGATAACTAATAAAAAATATATACAAAGTAATTAACATTCTGATCCATAAAATGACAAACAAACTAGAGGACTAAATATGAAGCTTGCTGATGACCGCTTACCAGGAAAGTGATAGACATGGCCAATATGGGAATTTGTTTTGCTTGACTATGGATATTTGTTATGAGACTTTTCTTTCTTGCTGTCAAGAACAACAAGGTGGAAGGAGTAAGACAGAGAGAAAATAAATGCTTGTTAATCAGAAAAAAATAAACAAAGTAATGGGGGAGGCAAGCACCAACAGCTGAACTAGAAGGAAGGTGACAATTGTTCTAAGGCTCATACAGAGCTTGAGATTCCAAGAGGCAGAGGTAAGGAAGAACATTCTAGGCATGGAGGTTGGGAAGATAGCTTGTGCACAGACATCAGAGAGGGAGATGGAATGTCTGGGAGAACGGCAAGTAGGTCAATTGGATAGGATGGAGTGAGGGTCGGGGTGATTGGGAGGGAGGATGAGTATCCTAGAAAAGTTAACTAGAGTCAACCATCTTACCAACCTAAGGGAAATTGGTTGTACAGTGGTCTGAGTAATCTTTGTAATCTTGCAAGCAGTATCTAGCTATCCATAGAGACCAAGCATGTAGAATCATAAAATACTGGACTTTAAAGAGATCCTAGGGGCCATATTGTTCAACCCCCAGTCTTATAGAAAATCTAGTCTGCACAACTCTTAAAATATAGTCGCGATGCACATTTTATCCTTTCTAAGGTAAATTTTTTTAAAAGCCTGAATTCATATTGAAAAGTAGAAATAGACATAATTGAAAGTGTCAGCATTGGTCCACAGGCAGCACAGGGCAAGGAACCAGAACATAGGGGATTCAGTAAGAGCTCAGGACCGACAGCAAAACAGACAAGCAGCCAGAAGGGCAAGCAGGAATTCAGGATGGGCCAAAATCCAGCAATGGCATCCTCCATCAGTCAACAATTAGGGAAATCCTCAGGAATTGGAAGAATGTCCCAACATGA
Organism: Vombatus ursinus; assembly: GCF_900497805.2. Classification (NCBI taxonomy): domain Eukaryota; kingdom Metazoa; phylum Chordata; class Mammalia; order Diprotodontia; family Vombatidae; genus Vombatus; species Vombatus ursinus. The sequence goes on along the minus strand of NW_020954610.1, from coordinate 11,789,513 downwards.
GAGGTCATGGTACAGATCAAACAGCTGACGACCGGGAGGTTCGTTCATTCATTCAGCAAACATTTTTTAAGGAAGAGGTCATGGGCTGTGAGGGAAAGAGTACTAGAATTGGAATCAGAGGACCTACTTGCCATCTATGTAACCTTGGGCAAGTCACTTAACTATTCCTGGCTTCAGTTTCCTCATTTGTATAATGAGAGGATTGCACTAGATTATTCTTTCAGGACGCTAGGACCCGCATATCTATTCCTCATCATTTCAGGTAGCACCTCAACATTCTTGGGGTCCACCCTGAACTCTTCACCAATGGCTACAGAAGTCCAAGTGAATTCTTTCACATCTGAACCGCTCTCCTAAATATGACCTCAACACTGAGACTGAGAGAGGGTAAGTAAATGGGTCTATAGAGTCTATGGACTTAAAATTTTTTTTTTTGATAACTGTATTTCAATACCATTGGTTTCTTTTGTTATTCTATTTATTTTATTTTATATACTTATAACCATTTTGTTCTGAGAAAAATTTTACCAGACTGCTAAAAGGGTCCATGATTTTTAAAAAATATTTAAAAAGCCATGCACTAGATAATACTTTTCCAACTCTAAATTTATGATACTACAAAGTCCAAGGACTACTTATAGGTACTTGGTAGGCAATAAGAACAATAATAGGGCCATTATCAGCCCTAAGATACCTTACAATCTATTTAGGGATATAACAGGGATAAAAATAACTGAATAACAAATTTGAATGTGTTCAGTTATTAGGATAGGACAAAGGGTCTATTCCATGAACTAAAAGCACACTTTTTTTAATTAGGAAGATCGTGAAACAATTCCTGAAAGCATTAACATTTGAGCTGGATCTTGAAGGAGAGATTTCAAAACGCAGAGATGGGGCAGAATCATCAATAGAAATTTTGAGGCCCAAGGAAAGGAACTCAAACTATACCCTGGTGAAGAGGCAGAAAAAGATATTCTCAATTGGAGGAGGAATGGATTATTGTCCTGGGAGGGCAGAGACCCCAAGACGCCGGCACAAGGCCACAGGGAGAGGGGTAGGGAACAGCAGGGAACATAGGGTCCTATTTTAAGTATTATTTTTACCAACTAGGTGCTAATTTCTATTGTTTTTACATTGTAGAAAGGCTGAAAGTACTGTCATCATTTTTTCTAAATTCAATGCCTTATTACTGGCATTCTGAGACAAAGCCCTTGTTGTCTTGCTGTGATTATATCCTTTATAGATCTTGTTTGTACATAGCTGTTGACATGTTTTCTCCCTTGTTAGACAGCGAGTTCCCTGAAGGCAGGAGCTGTTTGTGTGCCTTTCTTTGTATATCCAGGGCTTAGAATAGTGCCTGGCACACCCCAGACACTTAATAAATTCCTGTTGACTTGACTTGATTTGACCATATGAGGGAAAGTTCATTTTTGCCATGGAGGACTGATACAGCACAAAGGACTGAGAAAGCACAAAAATATGGAAGAATGGGATGAGTTCAGAGAATGGGAAATAATTCAGGTTGACTGGAAAGCATGTGACCTGAAACAAAACAATGTGCAAAAAAACAGGGAGGGAAGCTGGAGTCAGGCATGTGGGAGGTCTTTAATGCTGGATTAAAAAATGTGTGTTTCACTTATGGCTGACAAGCAGACTTTAAGGTTTTTTAACCACTGAGTGACAGCATTAGAGCTCTGCCTTAGGAATGAGATGCTGGCAGCTTATATAGGAAGGATTGGAGCAGAGAGGCTGTAGACAGAAGGAGAAGTGAATAACCCAGACAAGAGATGCTGCAGGTCTGAACTAGAGTGGTGGCAGTAGGAGTGATGTAAGGGGGCAGGATGCATATAAAGCCAGGATTTGATAACTATTTGGATATGAAAGTCAAAGATGCCTCTGAGATTACCTGGAGCTGCCTCAGATCTTCCTGGAACTTCTTCCTGTTTAGCATGCAGACTGTGTTCTCAGTTGACATGTAATGTCCAACTCTTCATGACCCCATTTGGGGTTTTCTTGGTAAAGACACTTAGCAAAAAAAGTAGTTCGTCACTTCCTTCATTTTACAGATGAGGAAACTGAGGCAAACAGGATTAAGTGACTTACCCAGGGTCACATAGCTAGTAAGTATCTGAAGCCAGATTTGAATTCAGGAGGATGAGTCTTTCTGGCTTCAGGCCTGGCACTCTATCCACAGCCACCTAACTGCTGATAGATGGATGAATGGATGGATGGATGGATGGACGGATGGATGGATGGATGGATGGATGGATGGATGGATGGACGGACGGACAGACAGACGGACAGATAGACAGTATTCAGTGATGCTTTTTGGTATGCTTGTTACTTTCATCTCTGAGCAGTTATGCCCTGGTTGAGTGGAATATTCCTTCCACCATTCTAGAGTTTTGTTTTTTTAAGACTCAGGTTCAGATCCCACCAATTCCTCAATTTCCACCTTTAATACTATGCAAAAGGGGAAGAAAAAGTGAATTTGTTTATTCGAATCAAAGAATCTCACAGTTCAAAGGAACCTAAGAGGTCACCTAATCCATTCCTTACTAGTTAGACAATAACAATAAGAATGTCCAACATTAATATAGTACTTCATGGGTTCCGAAGTACTTTATATATTTATTTCATTCAGTTTTCACATCATCCCTGTTATGTAGGTGTTATTATTACCTCCATTTTACAAATGAGGAAACTGAGGTCAGGCAGTTAAATGATTTGCCCCTGTTTGCATACTTAGTATCTGAGACTGTATTTGCATTCTTAGAGGAGGTCAATAGGTGATTGCTCCCAACGTCAATCAATGTATCAACAATCAATAATTTATTTATTTGTTTATTTATTTTAAGATAACAATCAATAATTTTTTAAGCAGCTTTTATGTGTCAGGTTCTGTGCTAGGTACTGGAAATACAAAGACAAAAAAAAATAGATACTCCCTGTTCTTAAGGTGCTTTTTTCTATTTACAAATGTATTAAATTATACAGAATAAATACAAAAGAAGTGTGAGTATCAGGAAAGGCTTCATGTAGAAGACAGTGCTTAAGCTAAGTCTTTATTTAAGGAAAGGAGATTCTATGAGGAGGGAATGAAGAGAATCAATTCCGGGTATGGGAATGACCAGGTACTATGTGTACCAGGGTATTGGAGTACCAGAGAATAGGCTAGTTTGTTTGGAGTTATAGAGTACAGTAAAGGGAGTAATGTGTAATGAGACTGCCAAGGTAGGTTGGGGCCAGAGTGTGAACAGCCACCCAGAGGTGGTTATATTTTATCCCAGAGGCAATAGTGAGCCATTAAGGTATTCCTAGTTAGCAGAGTGACATGTGCTTTAGTGTTTTCCCCCTTGGTCTCCCTGTCTTTTCATGCTGTTGATTACCAGTCCTTTAGAAGATGACATCTGGGTCATGAATAATATGTTTTGTGGGCTCTTTGTATGGTTCCTTAATTATTTTGTCATTTTCCTGAATCTGAGCTAGGGGTAGGCTGGAGCCAGCTCATAAGAATCAATTGTTAAATTTTCAGAGTGATTATTTACTCCTGTGAAATCAGCAACTGCTACAAATCAGGGCTTGATTTACCATTTTGTTGATTTGTCTAGACTTAAGAAAATGATGGGGAAAATATTAATAATGCAGATTAAACTTCAAAATGTATTGTGCATACACTTTTTTCTCTAGGAGAGCTGGTTGTTAAACATTTACTAGCACACTCCTAGTCTAGACACAAAGATTCACATGGGACCGTTCTGGCAGAGCTCACTCCATGTCCCCTATTGGGGTGCTGTGATGTACCAGCTTGAGTGATCTGGTTAAGGTAAAGTGATTTTTGTTATTCTTTAAGAAATTAAAGGCAGGAGTATTTGCAGTACTTGGGAGGATCTTTTTCTCTGTGAAAGAAACTGATTCATTCTATCAAGATGAGCAAAGCTACAAACTCATGCTATTTCTAGTCAGAGGAATTCAACAAATTGTTCTTGGACCTCAAGGTAATTTTTAACAACCTGAGTTCTAAAAATCTGGATGACATCCAGAATGGGAATCTGTTTTGCATCTTACCAGACATGGAGAACTAGAGCAGTGCTTTTGTGTTGTTATGGAGGAAAGTCAATGGGGAACAAGATTTTTTAGTCCATGATGAATACGGAAAGCATCCAGCTTGCTAGTGTGTTTTATTTCAAACAACCGGCACCTTATCTTTCATGAAACAAATTCAACACATAAAGAATTGGATCATGAGAGAATTTAAAGATAGACAATATCTGGGAATTAGCCTGTAACGACACCATCATCAAATCAGACTGGAACATAAAAATTTCATTATTGGTCTGTTTTTTTTGTTATCTATCCAATTCTGTGAACAAAATGTTTTTGAGTACCTACTGTATGAAATAATGCGCATGCATGAGGTTAAAAAGAAATGTGACATTTCCTCCCTTTCAGATTATGGTCTTACTAAACAAACAACACACAAACTCACAAACATACACACACAGATGGAAATAGTGATATAACAAGTACATGGCAGTATGTGCTTTCACAGTTCAGTGAAGATGGTAGCCAGTGTAGGCTAGTTTGTAGAGATCTGATCCGGGCCTTAAATTTTGGATGGGCTTTGGATACATAGAGAAGAAAGGGAAAAGAATTTGAATGTGGCAAAGATTATAAATTCTCAGAGTCAAGAATTAGTCAAATTTGTTTAGGGAATAGTGAGGAGGTCTAGCTGGATATTAGGAGGAAGAAACACAAACACTGAAAGATAAATTGTGTATGTATATATGGATATATATGGATATACGTAATATGTATATACACTCAAAAATAATTTCTGCAGGCAGAGGGAGGGCACTAACAACTGACATAAGAATAGATCTCAGTTGGGGCAGCTAGGTGGTGCAGTGGATAAAGCACCGGCCCTGGATTCAGGAGGACCTGAGTTCAAATGTGGCCTCAGACACATAACACTTACCAGCTGTGTGATCCTGGGCAAGTCTCTTAACCCCATTGCCTAGTCAAAAAAAAAAAAAAAGAGAATAGATCTCCCAATAGCTCTTTAATAAATATTTGCTGATTTATTTACATTAGCACTTCTTTTTTGAACTGCATGAAAACATACTTTTATTACATGCAATATACTTATCTTTTACTTTAATTTTAAAAGGAGCATTTGTATTTTAATTTAACAATATCAGGTTTTTAGTCTTAATATCTTTTTCTGTAAGATGCCCCAAACAGCAAAATATTGCGTGAAAAAAATGTTCCTTCAATGATTTAATAATATTGAAAGATTTCAACTCTCTTTTAAAATGCCTTACTCCTAGGGCAGCTAGGTGGTGCAATGGATAGAGCACTGGCCCTGAAGTCAGGAGGACCTGAGTTCAAATCTGGCCTCAGACCAAACACTTGACACATACTAGCTAAGTGACCTTGGGTAAGTCACTTAACCCCAATTGCCTCACCAAAAAAACAAACAAACAAACAAAAAAAATGCCTTACTCCTAAATGATCTATATTTATCTGGCCTACCTGCTCTTCCCCCAATTTGTCATGTCTTCTCCCACCTCCATGCATTTGCGCAAGTTGTCATTCCATCTCTAGTAGGCACTTAATAAATGCTTATTTCTTTCCTTCCTCTTTCACCTTTTTTTCTTCTCTCCTTTCTTACCTCCTTCCTTCCTTTTTTTTCTCTTTCTTCCTTCTTGACAAACATCAGTGTTTTAGGTGAGAAACAAACCTTAATATAGAACACGAGTAGACTAGAACATAGCATCAATAGAACATCAAGATTTGAGGTAAGCAATCACAGATACATAGAAGCATGGGGTGGGGGAAGGGATTAGCCATGGCAAGAAGAGATGCTTCATTGTCTTCTACTACATCAGAGGATTGGAGGATGGGAAAATAAGCAGAAAAGTTTTGAGGTAGGTGATGATGTACTTATTATAAATAGCATCAGTATTCTGAATAAAGTAGAAGGCAAGGTCATTTGCTAAGAGAAAGAATGGAGCAGTCTGGGAGCTTGCGGAGAGGCTCATAATAACTGCTGTAGAAAATGTCATAGGGAGTAAGTAAATCAAAGTTAAATAAACAGACACGCTCTTACCTGCAGCAGTGAGAATCCAGTTGAGATTAAACAACATGAATTTATAGTGTGTCCAATACAAAAGATTTCATGATTTTCTTTGTCTTAGGAGTAGACGTGTAGAAAACACATGATGGGGTTGATGAGGTTGAAATTGTCAAAGGCATTTCAAGGAGAGAGAACAGCCTGGTTACCTATAGAATGTTACTCCAAGACCAGGAAGGCAGGGAGGAGAAGCCAGAATTGGAGTGATGGACTGCATGAGAGGGTGGAATTGAGAGGTCAGAGGTCTTTGGAGAACACAGACCAGGTTCAGAGGAGTGAGGCACTGGGAAAAGAGGAAAGAGTAGACTGGGATCAAAGAAGGGAATTTCAGAGTTTAAGATCTTGAAGGCAAAACCATGTTGGGGGATGAAAAGATTAAAGTCAGGGATACCCCGCCCCATGACTTGCTGGAGACATCTCATGTGAGTTGAGATGGTTGGTGATTTGGGAGTCAAGATGTCCCAAATAATAGACCTTTAACTATTTAAAGACCACTATCATCTTCCCCCTTAGCCTTTCCTTCATCTGACTGACTGCTTCCTTGGGGATAGTAAGGTCTATTTGCATGAAAACTTTATAAATCTCACTAAAATCTTTCCCTGTAATTTTGTCTTAATAGAGATATGTAACACATTTCCAGAGTCGAAATAAATAAACGATGCTTCAACATTAAAGTTCTCATGTACACATGGTATAAGTCTCATTTTCCTCTTAGTTAAGTGTAGATGATACACATATTAACTACCCCCGCAGAGATTCATTTAGGCTTCTGAAAAATATTAAAGCTGAAGCTGGGTGTAGTCACCCAGGACTGTAACCCCTGCTATTAAACGAGACTGTGACTAGTGGATCCCTTGAGTTTGTGAGACCTGACTGCCAGTACAGCTGAAGCTGATCAAATGCCCTTGGTAAGTCTGACATCAGTGTGATGATTTCCCAAGAACTGAGGACCAGCAGCCTACCAACCCGAACCAATCCAGGTTGGAAAAATCAAACAGGTTAAAGTTTCTGTGATGATCAGCATTAGTACTGACCCATGAATGACTGTTATGCTTCAGCCTGGGCAAGATAGATAGGTCCAATCTCTAATAGATGATGAACTGACAAATAGATGAATGTATAGATAAATAAAATCAACAAAGACTTTTTTTTCTCAAAAGATACGTTCAAAGCAAGATCAAGAAAAGAAAAAAGGCCTAATCCTTAGAAAAGATGATAGAATGTTATTAGTTCTCTGTGAAAATTCCCAAATGTCTTTAGACATTTCTATTCCTTTGAAACCATATTCTCATTTAAACTGTCTTGCAATGAGATCATGCTCACCTTGTTGTGATTTTTCTTTTGCAATGTATTTTCTAATATCTGGGGACATGCTCAAGTTTGCCCAGTGCTCCCCTTCCTATTATGAATACCAGAATGACATGTTATTTCCGCATCACTAACCAGTTCTTCCTTGTAGGTCAGAAGTAAGCCCTGGCACATGGTAGAGTATGTGGCCCTTGTAGTGGAATAATTCACACAGTGATTGATTCCTCCAGATTTTTTGTTCACTTGTTTCACTTTTCAACAGTTATTTTGCTGTTGTGTGGCCCAGAGATTGCCAAGCTTGGGGTTGAGACACCCTATCATTATTCATTTGATTTGTGACCCATATTGTAAAGGGCTCAGTGGTGCGTATTTAGTTCTTAAATTAAAGGGAATTATGCTGAATTTTGTTTTGAAAATTTCACAATGACCTCTTCATACAATCAGAATTAAATAACAGGAAATAACCAGTGGATGTTGCAAAACTAGAGTTGAGAATCTCTCATGTAGACGCAACCTTAGAATCAGAATGTGCCCGAGCCTCCCAAGTCCCTTCCCCCTCCTCCCTTCCTTACTAAAACTGTTTCCAGAGTTGCAGCTATCATTTCACAGACCCTCTTGAAATAAGCAGAATCAGAAACCAAACAAACTGGGAATGTGGTGGTTTCCATCTGTGATTCTCCACTGCCAACCAAAGGGAGCACAGCTGGTCATGGCAACAGCTCATCCTCTGAGAATATATCTGTCCTGTGAGCCAGTCATTTCATCACTGACAACAGAAAGTGAACAAAGGTAGTCAGGCTGCAGTCATGGGAGACTCACAAGGAAACTTTTATCTGAAGCCGGACTCTGCGGGTCATGCCAACTACTTCTTTGTAGGAAGGTGATGTAGGGCACACTGTGGAGCACAGAGGGGTGGGTGGGAAATTCCACTCCCTATTGGAACACGTTGGCCTGACAGGATCTCTTTGGATTTTGTTCTCTAAGTCCCCTCCCACCGTTGAGATGTGAAGTAATTCATGGTGATATATGGCGACTCTGAGTCATTTATCAGGATTGCATTTCTAATACTCACCAACAGAGCCTTTACAAGGATCTGAGTAAAGGATTATACAATCTTAAGGTGGAAAAGTCCCTTAGAAATATGGTCCAATTCTTACCTAAATAGGAAACCTAACTATAACATTCCTGACAAATGGTTATGTAGCCTCTGCATAAATACCTCCCGTTTCATTTTTGGACAGTTTTAATTTTTAAGAAATTCCACTTTGCACGGAACCACAATTGTTTACTTCCCCCAACTGGACCTCATTCTGCCATCTGAGGTCAAGCATAATATCTCAAGTCTCTTCTAAATATAATAATTTGAAAATAACAGTCATAAATCCCCAGTCTTCTTTTTTTTATATATTGGACATTTCTAACTAATACTTGTATGTCCAGGTTTCCTTTCTTTCCACCATCCTGGCCACACTCTTCTGAATGTGCCCCAGGTCATCAATGACCTTCCTAAACAGTGCGAGTAAGGGTGATGTTCCCGATTTGATCTACAGAGAGTAGAATACACCATGACTTCCATTGCCCTGGACACTATATTTCTCTGTAATCTGAAATTGCATTATTAGACTATTACTTTTCTATCTTTGTATCCCCAGTGCTGAGCACAATGACATATTAGTAGATATTTAATTAATGCTTATTGATTGATAGTGTTTATGCCTACTGTCATACAATTAAATCATATAAACTTGTGCCCCATAAAACCCCTGAATCTTTTTTTTAACCTGGGTAGCTCCCTATGAAATGCTTTCATTGAAATATATAGATATAGATATATCAAAATGTCATTTTTGCTGCTCTTTTCACTTTTAGAACATAAAGACATTTGGTAGGTAGGTGGCATGGTAGATAGAATGCTAGACTTGGAGTCAGGAAGACTTGAGTTCAGATCTTAACCTCAGACAGTTACTTTGTTGTGTGAGACCCTTAGCAAGTCATTAAATTTTTATCTATCTCAGCTTTGTCATTTGTATACTTTTTTTTTTTTGGCGAGGCAATTGGGGTTAAGTGACTTGTCCTGTGTCACACAGCTAGTAAGTGTGTCAAGTGTCTGAGGCTGGATTTGAACTCAGGTCCTCCTGACTCCAAGACCAGAGCTACATCCTCTGTACCAGCTAGCTTTCTCAGCTTTGTCATTTGTAAAATGGGGATAATAATAGTACCTGCCTCAAAGGGTTGTTGTGAAGATAAAATGAAATATTTATAAAGTGCTTTGCAAGCATTAAAGTTCTATATAACTCTTAGCTATTTTGTTTTACTGAATCATTATTTTATTTTATATTTTTTATTGTATTGTTATATTATTATTTTATGCAGCTATCTGCATTGGTAGAAGAGCGTCCTAACCAGAAACTACCTACCCTCATTAAGTCAAGTCTGGTCCACTCCCCTCCTTAATTAAAATGAAAAAAAAGAAAAAAGACTTGTGAAATTGTTAAAGAAAAATTGAGTAAAAAATATAAAAAGACAATGTCAATCAAATGAAATATTAACAACTTTAAAATATAAGTAAAGGAATCTGAAAAGCTGATAATCATTAAATGAAATACAAATTCTTGTTGAGATGTATCCAACAACAAAAAATTTTTTAAACTATGAAAATTTTCTAGTTAAAGACCTACATCAGAAAATCTTTACCATTTTTGGGGGGGTATCAAGGACCCCTTTGGCAGGTGGTAAACTCCTCAGAACAATATTTTTAAATGCTTAAAATAAAATACATTAAGTTCTACTAAAATGCTTGTTTTAAAAATTCAGATTTGCTCCAACGGGATTGATATGTTAGGGAACAGTTGAGCATAGCATGAATTTCATATTTGCTTATGTGTGATTTTGTCTGAGAGAAACAGTGAGAACAATGTAAGATAAACCTCTTTCCACACCCTCATAATAACTCTCAAGCAGTAACCCTTTCACACTTCTACAAGCAAACTTCAGGTCTTTGTTAAGGTGAAGTGCTTTACTTATTGTATACTTCTGATGAGCTATGGGCAGAAAGGGGCTGGTCTGCTACTGCCACCCTCATCATCTTCTGCCATGGCCCCTCTGGCCCAGACCTGGACTTCCAAATGCTTATTCAGTTTACTAGTGCAGTCCAGGCTTAGGCCTAAGCAGCAACCTGAGGCCAGGGATCCTGCCCCTATTGATTTGACGTATTTACGTGTTTCTTAACTATTTGACATGTATAAAAAAGTGCTACCTTTTTTATTAGGTTTCAGTCTTTTTTAATGTATCGCTGATTAAGTTTTTGAGTGCTGTGCTCCTAATCCCATTTTCTTCATAAGCCCAGAGGTTTTTAAGTGCTTGATTTTGCATAATGCATACATCTCATTATAGTAGAACTGACTGTACATAAGATTACAAAGGAGATCAATTATATTGAACTACCTTTATCAAGAAACAATTTCATGTCCAAAGGGCTATAAAAATGTGCATACCCTTTAACTCAGCAATAGCACTTCTAGGGCTGTATCCCAGAGAGATCATACAAATGGGAAAAGGACCCATATGTACAAAAACATATTTAGTAGCTCTTTCTGTAGTGGCAAAGAATTGGAAATTGAGAGGATGCCCATCAATTGGAGAATGACTGAACAAGTTGTGGTATATGAATGTAATGGAATACTATTGTGCTATAAGAAATTATGAACAGGTTGACTTTAGAAAAACCTGGAAAGACTTGTATGGTCTGATGCTGAATGAAGTGAGCAGAACCAGGAGAACGTTGTACACAATAACAGCCACGCTGTGCGATGACTAATATCGATAAACTTAACCCTTTTCAGCAATACAAGAATCTAAGACATCTCCAAAGGCGTCGTGATGGAAAATGCTATCCACAAAGAAGAAAGAACTATGGAGTTTGAATGTAGATCAAACATGCTATTTGCTATTTTTTTTCTTCTGTTGTGTTTTTTTCCTCTTTCTGGTGTTTCCTCCTATTGGTTCTAATTCTTACTTACAACATCACTAATGTGAAAATATGTTTAATAGGAATGTATATGTATAGCCTACATCAGATTGCATGCCATCTTGGGGAGTGAAGTGGGTAGGGAGGGGGAGAAAAATTTAAAACCCAAAAGCTTATGGAAATGATTATTGATAATTCAAAATAAATTAATAAAAAAATTAAAAAAAACAATTTCATAGATTCCAGGTTAAGACCCCTTGCCCTATGCCAGGCCCCCCATTATGATATGGAGTGAATTTGGGGTTCTTAATGCTAGCCAAAGGTCATGCTCTGGAGGGGCCTACAAAGATGCAGAGGATTTGAGTACAGATCTAGTGAACAGATTGTACATCTCTGATCTAAGGACCAGTCTAAGCTGAGATCAGAGAGAATTATATCCAAGTTGGCTATAAGAAGGTGATAGCTTTAGGCACAGGAACTCTCAATTCACAGGTGTTGGCTGGTGCCCAGTTTCATCTTGCTCTCTTCTATTTCTGGATCTTGCTTGCGTTGTTTCCCATGCCTGGAATGAACTCTCTTTATCACCTCTGTTGAATTTTTGCTCTTTTTGCAAGGCCCAATTTACATATTAGTTCTTCCATTGAGCCTTTCTTAATATCACTTTTAGTGATTTCTCCCTCCCCAAATTTTTTATAACACTGTGTCTGGACTCTTCTTTGCCCTTACTAAATTCTACTTAGTATCATGCTAATTTGTGTAATTGCTGTATATTTGCTATTAGATTATAAGCTCTTTGAGTGTAGAATATATGTTGCTTTTCATCTTTGTACCCTTATTACAATGCCTTTGCATTGAATAGTTCTTCAATAAAGGTTTGTTGAATATGAATTTAATTTCTCTTTCTCAGATACCTTTCAGCTTCAGCTGTGGAGCCCCTGATGCCTTTAGTTCTCCTTGCCCTGTTTCCATTCAGAATGGGCTTTTGTAGTAATCTGGCACCAGTAGCCACTGTCTTTAATTACCTTAATCACAAGTATAGATGCTACCTTCAACTATTTGTAAAAACAAAGACAAAAACAAACAAAAAAAAGGAGTCTTGAGTGTTTGGTAACCATGGAGTGGGAGTTGTTCATGGGAGGCCCATGGAAGCAGAATTCTTAGCTTCCCATATGCAAAGTTTCTCAAACATTCTCTTCAGGGGTTGGAACTACAACTGGGGATCTGATTGTGGCTTTGCTTAGCACATCTGTGTGAATAGAATCCTTTGGCAGAACAGTCCCCAAAGTGGGGTACACACACCTCAATGTGGTATGGGAAGAAAATATTAGAACTTCTATTTCTACTTATTTTTTATTTTAAAAAAGAAAAAGTAATCTTCATTTGCGTTTGGCATATGGATTGACACTGGAGCCCTTACTTAGTTCATGTGGATTATCCTGAGGGAAAAGTGAGAATTCGGCAATGTGGAGAGGTTGACAGTGATGATCTCCTTCATTTATTTATTTGCAGCATATTCTGAGATATTAAAATTTGTGCAATCTAGTTAAGAGGAGTTTTATTGATTAAATTTCTTTAGAAAATTGGTGCTGATATTCTTTCCTTCATCTGTATAAGTCAGGTTAGAGTTGTTTTAGTTGTACTCTATATCATTTTTTCTTCATTTTTCTTCTTTTTTGTACGCGTTTTGTGTTAATTTTGATCTTTGCTCTAACTAGTCAGTGGTCTGACACAGAACACTGATTCATGAAGGATTTCCACAGCAGTTATAAGTTATTTTTTGTCAATTAAAATATAACCAATTTTGGGACAGCTAGGTGACACAGTGGATAAAGCACTGGCCCTGGATTCAGGAGGACCTGAGTTCAAATCCGGCCTCAGACACTTGACACTTACTAGCTGTGTGACCCTGGGCAAGTCACTTAACCCCATTGCCTAGCCAAAATACATACACACACACACACACACACACACACACACATATATACATAAAACTGATTTCATTTTTGTTGTTGTTGTTATTTGGTACAGTTCCTCTCTTGCCATGGCCAGCATCTTCAGAATCCTTTGTTGAAAAAAGTGCTTATGATACATGGGCATGACCCTTCTTTGTAGTCCACTAGCTATTAGCTTCTCTAGTTCCTTACTCTTGAATGATATTATCTAATTATATTTATGCTATACTGACCTAAACTGATCTTTCATTGAAGGCACCCAAAAAATGTTGCAGGGTGGGAAACATCCATTTCACTAAGGGAGATACATATGCTGCTACTTTCAAGTAATTCACAGCTTAATTATAAGCCACTTATTACAATGACTTAGTTACTCACTTTAATCAGTTTCTTTATTTTCTCTACCTCCTAGCAGGCCCAAGATTTTTTCCCCCTTATCCTAGCTCCTGCAAAAATTTGTGCTCACCCTCTAGGACTAAATTTTGCTATATTCAAGTTTCTCTGAAGGTTGGCATATAAATTACTGGCTGATGTTTTAGCTCCATGTTTTTGCTTCCTCAGGTCCAAAATGAGGTCCTTGGAAAGTCTTCTCTGGTTCCAGTCTTACACCAGATGAGAACCATCCAAATGGGAGGTTTGCTTCTCTGGAAATGTAACAGAATTAGGAGTTCTTGGCTGTCAGTATACTTGCCCCCCCTCAAGCCACTAACCAAATCCCATTCGTGGTTTTTCTCTCTTCAGCATTGATTGCTTTTGTAGCATTATCAACTTCTCATATACCAAGTGACCTATATTCAATATATTTGATTATGTTGAGTTAATAATTTTGTATAAACTATCAAACTTGAAGTAATTCAAGCAACGTCTTCAGAAGCATGCTAAATTTATACAACTTCCATAATTACAAAATCAATGCAGTGAATACTGATTTTCAAGAGGGATGGTTGTCAGATTTAACATAATGCTTATCAATAAATGTTTGATACATTATCTGAAAATGGACACATAAACAATTTATCTCTTATAAATCCACCACTGAAAGGACTTTGATAGATGAACTGATTTACTCTACTGTCTTTGGTCCAGAGGGTTCTGACAAATATTTCATGCTGGAAAATGTGTGTCAAGTTATCTGGGGCACTTGTCTAACCTCTTCTGCAAGATCTCAGGGCATGCAAACTCATTGCCTCCATAGGGAAGTAATTTCAGTGGTTCATAACACTGGTTATAAGGAGCAGTGGGTACTTTCTTATATCCAACCCAAATTCCTTCCATTGGCCACTTGGAATATTTCAATAGCCTCCTAATTGGTATCTCTGCTTTCAGTCTTGTCCCTTTCCAACTTATCTTCCACAAAACTGACAAATAGTTATTTCCAAAGCAAAGGTCTGATCATGTCACTCTCCTGCTCAAAAAGGTTCAGAAGTTCCCTCTTACTTCTAGGAAAAAAATACAAACCCCTCTGTTCATCATTTAAAGACCTTTACATGCTGATTCCAGCCTCCCTTTCTAAGCTTATCACACTTTACTCTCATGCATTCTATATTCTGACCAAAGTGATTCATCTACCTCTGTGCACAGACTGTCCCCCGTCTGCAATATACTCCTTCTTCATCCACTTCTTATATAATCACTTGCTTCTTTCAAGGTTCAGCTCAAGTGGAACTTTCTATTTGAAGCCTATCCCACTCTTACCAATTGTTAGTGTTGTGTTCCCTGGAAATTACTATAAATATATATATATATGTGTGTGTGTATATATATATATATATGTATATATATTTACTTCTCTGTGTATATATTATTTCCCACAATAGAATATAAGCTCCCTGAGGGCAGGAACTATTTTGTATTTATCTGTATATCCTTAGAACCTAGTACAGCATCTAGCATATAGATGATGTCTAATAAATGTTTGCTGAATGAATGGAAAAGCTGCAGCTATCCCTGCTCCCATAATGGATAATCAGAAAAATTGTTCATATTTTTAATATTTGTTCTATTATTGAACTCGTGTTATATATTGTGGTTACTCCTGTAGATGTCTTAATTCTTTTACCAAAAGGTTGCTCCATCAGAATAGGGGTTAATGATCAGAAACTAGCATGAACCAGAGATATATCAGAGAGAGAAATAAGCTGGCACCTGAGAAATTATTTTTTGAGCCTAAGTATTTGAAAATTCCTACCCTAATACTAAAAATTCCCTAGAGATAAAATTAGAATTGTTGTAAGATTATATGATCATGAATCATTGGATCCATGATTTTGAGCTGGAAGGAGTCTGACGCCTTCATTTTACAGAGGAAGAAACTAAAGGACAGACCATTTAAAATGATTTGTCCAGGGTCATGTAACTAAGTGTCAGAGGTGAGATTTGATCCCAAGTCTATCTGACCCCAAGTTCAGTGACATATCTACTTCTAAATGCTACCTCAAATCCAAGAGAGGGTACAGAGGTTAAAAAAAAAAGCAAAATAAACATAGGGGCAGTTGTCTAGAGCAGTATACTGAGAGGAGTAAACCAAGCCCAACAAGACAGACAAATAAGAAAACCTGGGACCAAGTAACCAGGGAGAAAAATAATGGAGAAGCCAGTGGCATCAGCAGAGATGTCAAGAGTAATGCTACCCAAGAAGAGGCCATAGGACATGATGATCAGGAGCTCATTTGTAGCCTTGGAGAGAACAGGTTCAAAATGGTAGGAATGGATAACAGATAGGGGAGGAAGAAGGTTGGAAAGTAGGGGGTTGGGTGGTGAGAAAGTGAAAGTAGGTAGAAGCATTGATGCTTACCCAGCAAGTTTCCAAAGGGGCAATGTCCTGAAAGATAACTTCCACTTTGATGGACCCTTGTGACTGTGCCATTTGGAAATAGAGCCTCTGAACTAGGAATTCAGGAGAATATAAAGGAGGAAAAAAAAGAATAAAACCACCAAGATTCTAGAAGGAGGAAAATTTAGTTAAAAACCTAGAGCACAAACCAATAAATCAACAGGGAAGATACTAAAATGAGAATACAACATGAGCACCTAGGCATATAAAAGATTGCAACGTCTCTAAAAAAATATTGCGACACAAAAGAAATGGAACCAACACCTTGCAAAACATAGAACCCTTTGAATTCCCAAGAGAGCATGGAATAACAGATGTTACTGAATGGTTCGAGATAGAAATTAGACTATAGAAGAAGCTAGACAGAAACAAATGGCAGAATTTATGGCCTACCCAGCAGAAATAATTAGCAGAATAGGAAACTTGAATTTCTGATGTGAAGTCTCTCCAAAGAAGTGAAAGAAAGAATAACATATTGGAAATACAAATATATGGACTGAATAAAACACAATTTGGTAGGAGAAAGGCAAAAAGCAATAACATTAAAAGAAAAAAGCAATATTGTTTTAAGAATGACTTTGAGCAAATAAGTAATTTTGTCTATTTTAAATACTCAAATTAACTACAAGGGACATATGAAGAAAGACGCTATCTGTATCCAAAGAAAGAAATGATAAATAGAAATGTGTATAGAATAATTTTACATATATATGTATGTATCTATATATATGTAAATATATGTAACACACCCACTGTGTTTAATGGTAGCCGTTGGGGGTGGGGAGCGGGAAAAGGAGGGAAAAAAAAGAAAAAAACTACATGATAATTTTGTTGTATATTTGAAAGGAATAGCAAGTTATGTATAGTAGATTTGCAGTTTTATGTATAATCATCTTTTTATTGTACTGTTATAAAAATGCTTCTTTTATTCCATAAATTAAAAATGAAACTAAAAAAGAACATATGTGTGAAGCACATTGGTCTTGAATATAGTTTACCTAGAGAATACTTAAAGATCATTGGTACCCCAGAAGAAAATAGCAAACCAAAAAATATAAACATCATGGTTCAAGAAATATTACAAAATCAAAAGAACCTAGAGGTTTCTTCCAAAAAAAAATCCTATGTTGCAAACTCCAAGACACACAGTAATTAATTTGAATAATTCCAATGACAACTTCCCTCCTCCCAACAAATTCTGCAAGCAATCAAGAGAAAGGCCTTCAAATATAAAGAAAATCAAATTTGAATAAG
Source organism: Vombatus ursinus (assembly GCF_900497805.2). NCBI lineage: Eukaryota > Metazoa > Chordata > Mammalia > Diprotodontia > Vombatidae > Vombatus > Vombatus ursinus. The sequence goes on along the minus strand of NW_020954610.1, from coordinate 11,772,060 downwards.
AATATTCTGCAATTACCAGAAATCACAGAGAAGAATGGAATAATATAGCTTAAAAATCAGAGAACCTCAAGATGTAACCCAGAATTACATACCCTGCAAACCTGGACCTAATCATAGATGAAAAGGATGGATATTTAATAAAAGAGAGATATTTGAAACATCTCTATAAAAACAAGCCTGAGTAGAATATTGGACTTGAAAGTATCCCAAACAATAGAAATGAAGAAATGTAAATAAATACAACTATGAAGGAATGCAAAAACGATGAAATATATTGCCTCATCTCTAGAGACTATTAAAATGAAAAAGACACCGTGTATCATGTGACCAAAGATGGAGGCTTAGAGATTTTCTCTAACCTCTTAGAATTCTCCATTCTAAGATTTACATGCAAGAGGTAAACAGACTGAAGCTATCTCTATAACCTAAAACACCAGATACCTAATGGGGTAACAGACTGATGAACTAACAGCAGAGGTTAATCCTAACACTAAATGACCTCTCTCAGCACCCTGTCCCCCTCAGCTTACAAATGTTGGCAACACAACAGAACCCACAGACTGTGCTCTGCAGCCACAAAGCTATTCTGTAACAAAGGAGCTCAAGGTGCAAAATGGTGTACCTTGTGAAAGAAGAGAGGAGAATTGTGAGGTACCCTTCTCAGGAGGGGATCTCAGAAGGTTTCTCAAAAGGGTATAGGACTTTGCTACAGGGTTCCAAAATGATGTACCCTGAAAACCTATGCCTAATCTTCAACGAAAAAAGATAGAAACTCAGGAAAAGAGAGGCATTTGAAGTGTTCTTTCAAAGAAAACCAGATGGTGAACAGAATATTTGCTTTACAAATACTCCAAACAAGAGAAATACAAGAAAGGTGAACAGCAATCCAGGAAGCCACAGGTAACTAAATAGATTACCATAGGAAAGAAAAAAAGAGAAAGATACTTTTGGGGTTAAAAACAACAGCATGAGCAAAATAACAACAGAGGAATTGTTAGGAGATTTCCTTCTAAAAGGAGAGAAGGGTGAAAGAGGAATTTAAATGGAAGAACTGAAAATGGAGGATTAGGCCTGAAACATCAAAGATTTATTTATATATAAATCACTTAGAGATGAATTAATGAGTGTGTGTGTGACTAAATCACAGAATGAGAAGGTGCATGGAAAGAGAGAATGGAAGAAGTTATAGGATTTCAAATCACAAAGAGAAAATAACTTCTGTAGTCTCTTAGGAAGGGAAGTGATGGCGCTTTGCTAAAGAGTTCCAAAACTTAGAACAGATATAACTGAGCTTAGTCCCTAGTTAGTGAGCGTGATTCGTTAAAACAGGAAGTTACTAGGGAGCATGCCTTTGGCCACAACCCAAAGGAGCAGACATCATTGGAGTACATGTTGCTTACCCAGGTTGTTTCCGGTGCTTGTCCTGGGTGCAGAAATCACTCGTTATGGCCCTGTCACCATCTCTACTTAACGCTCAAATTTATAAATCTAAAAGAAGTGGAGATTTCAGGCATTTGCTGAGTGTGAAATAGATTAGTTAATCAATTTTCTGGATAATTAGATAATGCAGATGAATGGCTGAGAATAATTCAGGTCAAAATAATCATTTTTCCCTCATTTGAGACTCACTTTTATAAAATACATATAGCCTTGATAATGTATATAAATCAAATTGTGGTAAATAAGATCATAGTTTAAATGGGCTGAAAACCTGCTGTTTAAAGGATGCTTAGCATCTTTATATATCTGCCCATGGTACATTTGTTGAATTGAATGTATAAATCTTTTGCAAAACAAAGCACCCCTCCTAATTTATTATTTCTTTTATAAATTTGGATTTTCACCAATTATGTTTGCTTGTAGCAATCTTAGGATAATGAAATGACTCCAACCTCCCATTCAAATGCAGCAGTGGAAGCTTTATTATTTCAGAGTAACTCCCCTTGTCCATGCAATTCATAAACACTATATTCTTCATTAAACCCCAAACAAATCCTCCCTCAGGAGGTAGAAATTGCTAAGCTGTTCCTACATTCAGCTTGTACAGCAGGGGATGACCTCCTGGGTGAGGCAGTACACTGGAAACACTGGAATTGTCAAGTGTTTTTGCATTAATATCCAGAAAAGTGAAGGCCTGGGGCATGGAATGAATGCTCAATTAACCTGGCAGGCTGAAGGAAGGTGAGAAATAGTCAATAGCTAAGGGGGAGAGGGGGAAATCAGTAAATAGACCACTCCATGAATACATTCAGTCCATTGTAGTGGTGTTGCAATGGTTTTTGTGCCATATATCATATGTGAGCACTAAAGGATATATTTTCTTTTTGGGAAAAAATTGTAATACTGTGTGTTTCCAAATGGCATCTGTACCATCTGTTCCTAACTGAATAGACCATTTCCCTCAGCACAAGGAAGCACTAACTACTAATTTGGGGTATGATTCTTCATCCCTGTTATCACTACCTTTGTTTTTTGTTGTTGTTGTTGTTCACCAAGTTGGGTATATAGAGTGACCAAAGTCTCTCCAACAAGTCTGAAATTAATTAAATTAATGACACATTTTACATCACCTTCATTTCCAAATATACGACTCCACCCATCTAGAGAGCCATCCCGTTTTAAGAAAGAAAAGGAAGAAAGGGAGAAAGAAAGAATACAAAAGGAAAAAATTCAGCTCAGAAAAATTTGCCAACTTATTCAGTCTATTCAGTATTCCACACTCATAACCCCTCACTCTGCAAAGGAGGGAGAAAGGGAGGAGCATTTTCCTATGGCTTTTTCAGGTCTAGGCATGGTCATTATAATCATATGGTATTGAGTTTCTCCTTGTTGCTGCTCTTTGCACTTCCATCATTACAGCTATTATGTATATAGCTTTTTTTGGATTGGTTAACTTCATTTTGCATCAGTTTAGAGGGCTTCCTATGCTTCTTTATCTTTATATTCATCTTTATATGTATATCTTTATATTCTTAATATATATTCTTAAGATGTTAAAGTAACATCTTATATATATATCTTTATATTCATAATTCATATTCATAATATTAAGATTTTAAATTAATATCATATAAATTCATATATTTCATATTCATAATTTGTTATAGGGCAGTAATATTCTGACATAATCACATGCTACAATTTGTTTATCCACTCCCTGCTGAATGGCAATCCTTTTAAATTCCCTTAATTCACTACCACACCTCTATAACAGTTCCAAACCTCCTCTTCTTTCCTCAAATTTTTATTGCATCCTGTCGTACTTCATAATTGGCTGTACCTCTCTAATATACCCACCCCCACATACACACATATAAACACAGCTGTTGAAATAACCTTCCTAAAGCAGAGGTCTGACCATGTCACTCTCTATCTCAAAAAAATTTCAGTAGCTCCATATTGCCTATAAAATAAAACACAAATTTTTTGAGACCCTCAAAAATCTGCCTCTGGTCCTCCTTTCCAGCATTTCATATTCCCCCCTTTTATGAATGCTAGATTTCGGCCAAACTGGACCTCTCTATCTCCAAAACATCTGATTGACCACGCATCCTGAGCATGGGGATGCTCATATTGGCTTCTCAAAATTCTCATTTTCTTTTAAAACTCAGTTTAAGTGCTACCTTTTCCATGAAACCTCCCTTATCCCTCCTTCCTCAAAACTCTTTTTATTCCTTTAACTGTGTATATATTATATCCTCATAGCAGAGTGTGAGGTCCACGAAGACAAAGGACTATTTGGTTTTAATCTTTGTATAGTCACTGCTTTGCACATAACAAGCCTAATAAATACCTGTACAATTGAGTTGGATTGAATTGGCAACAGATGAAATGTGTGATGTATTAATATTAGTGTGCAAGGATCATGCCATTTGACTATTGCATTTGTGTAACTTTTTGTAGAAGTTGTGTGGGAAAAGTTAATGCATGTACCCTGACAAAGACATAAAGCACTTTTAAGTGGATTAAAGGAGGGGCAGCTACATGGTGCAGTGGATAGAGCACTGGCCCTGAAGTCAGGAGTACCTGAGTTCAAATCTGGCCTCAGACCAAACACTTGACACTTACTAGCTGTGTGACCTTGGGTTTCAGTAAACTGAAACCCAAATTGGTTTTATGTTATAATAAGAAGCCCTGCAGTACAGTAAAAAGAAGCCCTGCAGTACAGTAAAAAAGAGTACTAGGCCAGGAATCAAGAATACAATAGGGTCCTAGTTGTGCAAACTCTATGGATTTCAGTTTCCTTACCCATAAAATGAGGAAGTTGGATTACGTAATCTCTAAAGTCTCTTCACACTGATTTATTTTTATACATTTTAATGTTAAATGAATTGCCCATGATCACACAACTGGAAAGCTATGAAACTACAGTTAGAACTCAGTTTACCTAATTTCTAACCCATTGCTACTACACCATAGCTAGTACTCCTGAGACAGCAGGACACATATAATTTAAAAAGAAGTACAGTTTTTCTATGCCCAGATGAATATTAATTCAGAAAATACAGAAACAAATGAGAAATATGTTTATTTTCCTTAATATGAATGGAACCCAAACGCCTCACCAAAAAGTAAATAAATAAATAAATAAATAAAATCAAAATAAGTGGATTAAAGGATTCTCAGCTGATATTCACATTCTTTTAGAATCATTTTTCCATTATAATATTATATTATGTACATGTCTGATGTAGTAGTAAAAAAGTTCTATATGCGAAATGACTCAGGAATACAGTTAAATTGTTTAAAGTCATCCAGAAATGTAAAAACAATTTGAGCACACACAGCAATGAGACCTAGATCACAGTTTCATCTTTAAATATGAAAGATGACATATTTCATTCTTTGATTGGGATATTACAAGAATAAATGTTAATAAATTTAAGTAAGGTGTTTCATAAAGTTTCTCATAATAGAAAGATGTAGGGTAGATGATGGTACAATCAGATGGATTTGGAGCTAATTGAACGGCTAGATACCCTAAAAATAGGGATTATCTCTCTAATCTGGAGGGAGGTGTCTAATTGAGTACCACAGTGCTTAGTGTTGAGTATTCTTCTGTTTAGAAGTTTTATTAATGACATGTGAATGAGGACAAGGATGTCATATTTATACAACTTTCAAATGACACGAAATACAGCATAGCATAATGGATAGAGAAATGCAGTAGCTTAATGGATAGATAGAGAACAGAATCAGAAAGACCTAGGTTTAAGTCCTGCCTCTGACACAAACTGTCTGCATTAACCTGTACAAATCATTTAATTTCTCTATGATTCAAGAAGTTCTCTGAAATTATGAGCTATGGACTGTCATCTTCATGAGTTCAAATCTTCCCTCAGACACTTATTAGCTGTGTGACCCTGGGTAAGTCACTTAACCATGTTTGCCCCCATTCCTCATCTGCAAAATGAGCTGGAGAAGGAAGTAGCAAACCACTCTAGTATCTCTGCCAAGAAAATCCCAAAATGGAATCACGGAGAGTCAAAAACGACTTAACAACAACAACCATTGCTGATCAGCAATGTTTTCTTACTAGAAGTTTCTATACTAATGAAATCACAAATGCAGATCAAATAAACAAGAAAGTAAATTATTAATTAAAAGAGGCCAAACAAACCTGATTAATGTATAACAGCATGATGAGGATATGTCTGGTGATTGGCTTATCCTGGGAGGAGTGTCTTAATCTGTGGAGTTCAGACCAAGGAGAACTGTAGAAGGAAAATAGAGTAAGGTTCTCCATTTCAGCTCAAAAAGTAAATTGTAGGAGAGGTGGAGCCAAGATGGCAGAGTAAAAGCAGTGGCTTGCTTGATATCTCCCCCAAACCCCTCCAAATACCTGTAAAATATAGCTCTAAACAAATTCTAGAGCAACAGAACCCACAAAAAGACAAAGTGAAACAAATTTACAGGCCAAGACAATCTGGATGGTTGATTAGAAAGGTCTATTGCTCTGGGCTGGGAGAGAAACGCAGTTCAGTGTGGGCACACAGGCAAAAGCCAGGCCTCAGTGATCCTGGAGCAGCCCTCAAGGGATTGAATCATGGGCAGCTGTGGTGGTTTCTAGACTTCTCAACCCACAAACACCAAAGACAACTTGGAAGGTCAGTAGGAAAAATCTGTGACTGTGGTGAGAGAGAAGCTTGGTCCCAGCCCCAGTCCCAGTGCAGCCCTGGGGTGGCAACTGCTTCCTAAGCTCAGCCCAAAGATGGAGGGAGACATCGAGTGGCTGATTAGAGGGGGATTGCAGGAATCTCTTTGCTGGTGCTGAAGCAGGATTCTCTTGCTTTGCCTGTGCTTGGATCAAGGTCACAGTTCTGGGTGGCGGTCCTGGGGCAAGGAGGAGCACTGGCGTGGTAGAGTTTGTAGTGGCAATGGAGAGGGAATCCTTCTCACAGTTCCAAGGCAGGGACGAATGTTTGTGGTCACTCATAGACCAGAGCACAGGCCAGGAAAGGAGGAAACACCTTGTCCTTGATCATACCACCCTGGAAGAACTGAAAATTTACAGGTCCCTGGAAGTATCTCTGAAAACAGCTGCACAAAACCACTGAAGCTTGGGACAGTACATTCTCTACACTGGAAACAGACGTCTACCTTAACAAAAAGTTTGTAACTCAAGTAATTGGCTGAGATAGTGAGAAAACTTTGCAAAAAAAAAGTCAGACCATAGAATCTTTATTTGGTGATGAAGAAGATCAAAACATACAACCAGAAGAAGATAACAAAGCCAAAGCTCCTACATCCAAAGTCCCCAAGAAAAAGATGAATTGGTGCCAGGCCATGGAAGAGCTCAAAAGGGATTTTGAGAAGCAAGTAAGAGAAGTAGAGGAAAAACTGTAAAGAGAAATGAGAGTGATGCAAGAAAATCATGAAAAACAAGTCAACAGCTTGCTAAAGGTGACCCAAAAAAATACTGAAGAAAATAACACCTTAAAAAATAGCCTAACCCAAATGGCAAAAGAGGTCCAAAAAGCCAATGAGGAGAAGAATGCCTTCAAAAGCAGAATTGGCCAAATGGAAAAGGAAGTCCAAAAGCTTACTGAAGAAAATACTTCCTTAAAAATTAGAATAGAGCAAATGGAAGCTAGCGACTTCATGAGGAATCAAGAAATTGTCAAACAAAACCAAAAGAATGAAAAAAAATAGAATACAATGTGAAATATCTCATTGGAAGAACAACTGATCTGGAAAATAGATCGAGGAGAGAAAATTTAAAAATTATTGGACTATCTGAAAGCCATGATCAAAAAAAGAACCTAGACATCATCTTTCAAGAAATTATCAAGGAGAATTGCCTTGATATTCTAGAACTAGAGGGCAAAATAGAAATTGAAAAAATCCACTAATCACCTCCTGAAAGAGATCCCCAAAGGAAAACTCCTAGGAATATTGCAGCCAAGTTCCAGAGTTCCCAGGTCAAGGAGAAAATATTGCAAGCAGCCAGAAAGAACCAAATCAAGTATTGTGGAAACACAATCGGGATAACACAAGATTTAGCAGCTTCTACATTAAGGGACCAGAGGGTTTGGAATATAATATTCTGGAGGTCAAAGGAGATAGGATTACAACCAAGAATCATCTACCTAGCAAAACTGAGTATAATCCTTCAGGGGAAAAAGTGGACATTCAGTGAAATAGAGGACTTTCAAGCATTCCTGTGGAAAAGAGCAGAGCCGAATAGAAAATTTCATTTTCAAATACAAGACTCAAGAGAAGCATGAAGAGGTATACGGGAAAGAGAAATCATAAGGGACTTATTAAGGTTGAACTATTTATATTCCTGCATGGAAAGATGATATTTGTAACTCATGAGACCTTTGTCAGTATTAGACTAGTTGGAGGGAAAAAATTATATGGATAGATAGATAGATGATAGATAGATAGGTAGATAGATAGATAGATAGATAGATAGATAGATAGATAGATAGATAGATAGATAGATAGAGGGCACAGGGTGAGTTGAAGATGAAGATGTGATATCTGGAGAATAAAATTAAGGGATGAGACAGGGTTATACTGGGAAAAGGAGAAAGGGAGAGGTAGAATGGGGTAAATTATCTCACATAAAATAGACAAGAAAAGGCTTTTACAGTGGAGGGGACACGGGGGAAGGTAAGAAGTAATGAGAGAATCTTATTCTCATTGGATTTGGCTTAAGGAGGGAATACCACACACACTCAATTGGGTATCAAATCTATCTTACCCTGCAGGAAAATAGGGTCGAAGGGGATTAGAGAGCAGGGGGATGATAGAAGGGAGGGCAGAATGGGAGACAGGGCTATCAGAAATAAACACTACTAAGGAGAGACAGGGTCAAAAGAGATAATAGAAAAAATGGGGAGTGGGATAGGATGAAGGGAACTATAGCTAGTTTTTTTTTTGTTTTGTTTTTAGGCAATTGGGGTTAAGTGACTTGCCCAAAGTCACACAGCTAGTGTCAAGTGTTTGGTCTGAGGCCAGATTTGAATTCAGGTCCTCTTGACTTCAGGGCCAGTGCTCTATCCACTGTGCCACCTAGCTGCCCCTAAATATAGCTAGTTTTTCACAACATGATTGCTATGGAAGTGTTTTGCATGACTACACATGTATAACCTGTATCGAGTTGCTTGCCTTCTCGATGATGGTGGGTAGGGAGGAGGAGAGAAAATTTGGAGCCCAAAGTTTTGAAAACAAATGTTAAAAATTGTTTTCACATGCAACTGGAAAATAAGATATACAGGCAATGGGGTATAGAAATCTATCCTGCCCTACAGGAAAACAGAAAGGAAAGGGAATAAGAGAAGGGGGGAGATAGAAAGGAGGGCAGGTTAGGGAAAGGAGTATTCAAAATGCACTCCATCTTGGGGTGGGAGGAGTGATGAGATGGGGAGAAAATTTGGAACTCAAAATCTTGTGGAAGTGAATGTTGAAAACTAAAAATAAATAAATTAATAAAATTGGGGGAAAAAGTAAATTGCAGAAATATGAGGGCAATATGACTTGAATATCAGATTATATAAAAATTATTTGAGCTTTTGGTAGTTTAATATAAGAAATAATTGAATTGGAGTCAGTAGATAACTGAATTAAATTCTGTAGCCAGAACTTGTTACATGATGTTAGGCAAGTCACTAACCTGAATCTGCTTTCTCACCTATAAAATGGTCATATTATACTCATAATGCCTTCCTCATGGGATTGTTCTAAGTATAAAATACTTGGTAAACCTTAAACTATAATATAAATGTTATTATGATTCATAGTATGATTTTAAAAAAGGCTAATGAAATCTTGGGCTAAATCAATATGAAGTGGAATGCCAGCACAAAGAAAGTACGTCTCCTTTTTTTCTGTGCTTGTCAGATCACATGGAATGTTGTGTTCATGTCTGTGCATCATGTTTTTAAAGTATCACTGACAAACTAGCATGGGCTGATAGGAGGGAATTTAGGAATCCTATAATCTTAGAGCAAGAAGGAGCTGAACATGAAACCATGTCATTTGAAGATTATTCAGAAGAATGGTGAGGTTTACCTTGGAGAAGACTTAGATGAAGCCTTCTAATACTTAGAGGGCCATCATGTGAAAGAAGGCTTAGACTTACTTATTTTCTTTTCCCTAGAGGAGACAGGTAATTTTCAGGTAAACACTTCTTGGCTCATATGGGAAATAATTGTCTAAGAATTAGAGCTGTCAAAAAATGTAATCTGAGGTGGTTGAGTTCCTACACCTGTTCTTTTTCCTCCCCAAAACCTTCAGTCATTCCACCCCTCCAAACTTTCCCAGTCTATCACCCCTCCTCTGATTTCCCTTTCCTCCCTTTGACAGTATAATTAAAGAGTTAAACTTTACTTAGTACTATATTTTTATCTGATAAGGATAAAGGGTGTCAGAGAGATAAGGAAGTTTAGTGGGCTATCAGAATATGCAGTACCCTGATTCTCCAACACCACACCATGTGAGGCTAGTTCTGCTCATGCTTGTGTCTATGTTAGGTCTAGGAGTAGATGTACATGTTATGGAATATATTTGTACATTCTCTTGTGTGTGAGGAACTTGCTTTTGACTAAGGATATGATTTCGGCATATCTCTCCTTTGTTTGTAGGAGATCCAAATGGAATCAGTGTGTCCACTCCTTCCCCAACTCCACATCAGATCATGCTGTTCTCTTATAAACCAAGTCCCTTCCCAAATGTCTACTCATTGCCATCACTAATCACACCTGACAAAATTTGACATTTACCCATTATTTTTGTTTATAATTGGATGTAGGACATATATGATAATGGAAAGATGGATGAAATCCATTTAGGAGGTATACCACATAAATGAGCACTGGCTACTTTGGGCATTAGGGAGTAGAGGTCAGTCTTTTGTCTTCCCTTCTGTCTATTCCTCCCCAAACAGGACAGAAGGCCAGGAGTTAGCATTCCATTAGTTCAGATTATTACTATAGGCAACAGTAGCCCACAAAAGCCTTAAAGGGATTGGGTAAGGGAGTGGCATCCAGAAATTGGACACCCTACTATGGAAAATTTGATAAGGAAGTAATGTGGAAAAAATAAAAGAATATCTATGTAGCAGTGAAGGCCCAGGTAATATTGATAACATAGATTTGAAATGAACCTAATCATCATGGTTGCATGATTTCTTCCAGCAGTGTTCAGCTTTAGGAGAGAAAAGTATATGTGGGGGAAGGACAGATTTGGGATCTGGAAAGGCATAAGCACTGATACCATCTCTCTTCCATGTTTGAATGATCTTTACCTGTGGCAGTCTCATTTCAATAAATTTTTAGTCCCTTTTCCCTTCCTCTTTTCTGCTCTGTTGGTTACATTTTTGATTCCAATGTGTAGCTCATGTCTCTCTTTTTTTTCTTTGATGACCCATACACAAGATAATAGTCTAAAGAGAAAACCAGATTTTCTTTTCATGAGGTTTCTTTATGCTGGTGACATGTATTCTGTCAATATGTACTTTGTCCTCTAGTTTCAATACTGGGCATTTTTGTTTTTATTTTTTTACTATTTCCTGAAATTTCATATTCTAGCCTTTTGTTTCAACATCTTTTTGCTGAGAGAACTTTAGTCCTCTGAGGCCCTCTGTAATTCCTAGATTTCAGGTAAATTGGCCTTCATTATAGAAATCATATATATTCTTCTAATTTGCCTTTTTTTACTTTGTTCCAATAATTCTTATTGATTATATATATATTTTAAAAATTCTATCATTTCTGTCCTTTTTTTTTCAAGGTATTCATCACCTTATTACATTCTTCTAGTTTCTGTGTTGTCATCTATTCTCTTTTTTTATAGTTTTTTATTAAGATCTTTAACTCTTGAATACTTCTTTAATTATTTTAGGCCTTCTGACTACTCTGTTGGCTTTTAGCCATTCTATCCTCTTTTCTCAGGCTCTAGTTATAATTATTGCAAAATTGTTCTTTTCCTCTAGAGATTTCTTCTGACAATGTCTTAATCCCCTCCCTTCCCAGTCCCCTTTGCCCAGAGTATTTCTTCATTATATTGGATTTTTCCCTATTGAATCATTTCCTTAGTCTCTCTGTTAGTTTTTCTCTGGGAATTTCATATGGTGATTGCTTTCCCATGTTATAGTTATTGTTCCTCTCAGGTAATTTTGCATATTTCTACTTTAGAGTAGAAAATTAACTTAAGATTTTGACAAATTAATCTTACTTAACTTTCTTGCTAGAAGTTCTCTTAAGCTGTCCCAGAAAAGTTTTTAAACATAGTAACAATTATTTTATCCACAAATATCCTTTATTTAAAAGAATCAAGGTTATCAATCTTTGTGTGTTAGACAGACAATACACTATTTACTGAAAACTAGTTTAGTCAGCATTCTGCAAATATGAGTTCTATTGATCAGTTGTTTTGTGAATATAGTATGTTGAGGGTTTATGTTCATGATGATGACCCCAATGCATTGTAAGATCTTAGTATCCTTTTTGAATCTAATTCAATACTGTAGAGATCCATTATTCTACTACTACATGTATTTTCTTCATTGATATAAATCACAATTCCTTCATGTTGTAGTATAAGAGCCTTCAAGATTTGCTACAGCAAAAAATCATCCCTTGGCAAGCAAACTTTTGGTAAATGCATAATGGTAATTCAGGTATACCTGAATAGATTGGTCTTCAGACTGTACGTATAAATAATGCATTTCCAGGCTTATAATAAAAGCCTGTCTATATCGACAGAACTGGCCATAGCTTGTACTCTGAAACTGTACTCAAGAACCCAGAATTATCTCCATACTATGAGGAAGTACTAGAGTTAGAATTTAGTGGAATGTCTTCTGAATTATCAAAGATCAAATTATATCTCATTGCTTTCTCCTTTTATTGGGAATTGACAAGTAATGTGGGTATTTATGAATCAGAATATTTGACTAACCAGAATTTACTAGTTGTAATGAGCATATGTTCTTACATTTTTTAATAATATCTTTAGTTTTTTCATAGCCTAGATTTCTCCCTGTTTGTCTTACTGAGAGCCATTCCTTGTATTTAAAAAAAAAAAGAAAAAGAAAACAGACAGAAAAGATTTTGTGAAAGCAAGCAATACCTCAAAAAGATCTGATGTTATTTGTAGTGCTCCAAACCTATAGATCCTGACCTCTGCAAAGGAACAGGGGATGGTATCTTCTATCTCTTCTCTGGAGCCAAGCATGTTCTCCAACATTTTGCCGTACTCTTTTATGGTAGTTATTCTTTCCATTTGCATTGGATTTCTCCCCAATATTTATCTCTTTTCTTAGATCTGTTTATTTCACTTTGCATCTGCTTATGTAAATCTTTCCATGTTTCTCCAAATTCATCAAACTCATTGTTTCTTATACATGTACCACAATTTATTTAGCCATTCCCCAATTAATGGGTATTAACGTTGGTTTCCAGTTATTTGCTCCCACAGTAAAGGCTGATGTGAATATTTTGGGGAATATGGAGCCTTTCTTTTAGTCAATGACCTCCTTTGGGTATCTGCCTAATCCCTTGTGTAAAAAGTTATGACATTTTAGTCACTTTATGACATAATTCCAAATCTTTTTTTTTAAATGGTTGTACCAATTCAGAAATCTACCTACAGTGTATTAGTGTTTCTGTTTATTCACAATCCCTCCAACATTGCCTAGACATATCCCTTTGACAATTTTGCCATTTCTTGGGCATGAATTGAAATCTCAAAGATGTTTTGACTTGTGTTACCATACAACACTATATTCCCGGAAGTTGTTCAAGATGAAAAAACATGAACAGTGTGAGAGATACACCTTTGGGAAGAGTTTCCACATTTATGTGGCTCCAGAGCCATAGAAATAGAAGTATTTTTCCACTTGCACCATGGAGGTCACTAGAAACACAATTTCTTAGCTCTTAGAGGCAAGCATCCTTCTCCATACCTATCTCCAATTCTCAGCTTTGACTGAGAACCAAAAGCTTCTATCTGGTTTTCATCAGCTCATCGGCAGCTGCTCATTGGGGCTCTATTTTCCCAAGGAAAAACAGCCTTAGTGACTTGAACCTGACTCAAGGAGAAAATTTCTGGCCAACCAATGTGAGCATAAGTAGAACAGAAGCCAAGATGGCAGAATACAGGCCAAGACTTAGCTACTCTCTTAACATTCTCCTTCAAACAACTTTGAAATAATGCCTCAAATCAAATTTTGGAGTGGCAAAGCCAACAAAAGGTCAGAGGGAGACATTTTCCAGGCTAAGACAACTGGAAAGGTCTGCAGGAGAGGTCTATAACACCAGGGTGGGCACAGGCCTGGAGCATGGCAGGAGTACTATTGGTGGGTATTGGAGGTGGCCATGACAGCAGTCACAGGAGCTGTAGCTTTGGGAACCATCAGTGATGGAACTAGGGCTGGATAATTGGTCAGAAAAAAGTATAGGGGAGCCTTTTCTGACTCTGAGTACAGCTGGCATGATTGGCAACACTATTGCCCCTAAGAAGTTCTGTGTTGCAGTTCTAGGACAGAGAAAAGCTACTTGTGATTGGTCACAAGGGAGCAGGGCCTATAACAGTTCTAGGTACAAGACTAGTGCTAGCACTTGCAGTTGCAGGAGGGCAGGGGACCTGATTATAGCTCCAGGGCTAAGAAGAATACTAGTACTTGTGGCTACAGGAGAATAGAGGCCCTTCCTGAGTAAAGACCAGAGTGCAGATTAGTAGAGTAATGACCACATCTATCTCAGGATAACACCAACTTGGAAGCACTGAAAACTCATAGATCCCAGAACTAGCTCTGAAAAGCAGCATGAAAAAGCCTGAAGCTTAGTGCAATGCTTCCATATCCCCAGGTAAACAAAGCCCAACTTTAACATAAAGTTCAAAGTCAAGAAACAGGCTGTAAAAATGAGCAAACAACAATGACAACAAAGAACTTAATCATAAAAAACAAACCTATTATGCTGGCAAGGAAGATCAAGACACAAACTTAGAAGAAAACAATATCAAAACAGCTACAAGCAAAGCATCAAAGAAAAATGCTAATTGGACCCAAGGCCAGCAAGAATTCCTGGAAGAGTTAAAGGAAGAGCTAAGAATGTTTGAAGAAAAATTCAAAAAAGAAATGAGAATGATACAAGAAAATTATGGGGGGAAAAAAGACTTAGCTTGGTGAAAGAGGCACAAAAAACACTGAAGAAAATATTGCCTTAAAAAATAGAATTGTCCTAGTTATAAAAGAGGTATAAAAATCAACTAAAGAGAAGAACTCCTTAAAAAGCAGAATTGGCCAAATGGAAAACAAGTTGTAAAAGCTCATTGAAATAAATGATTCCTTAAAAATTAGAATTGGGCAAGTGGAAGCTAATGACTTCATGACACTAAAAAATAATAGAAGAAAATTTGAAATATCTCATTGGAAAAGCAATTGACTTGGAAAATAGATTGAGGAGAGACAATTTAAGAATTATTGGATTACCTGAAAGTCATGATAAAAAAAGGAGCCTAGTCATCATATTTCAAGAAATTATCAAGTGAAACTGCCTTACATGTTAGATCCAAAGGGTAAAATAGAAATTAAAAGTATTCATCAATCACTTCCTGGAAAAGTTCCCAAAATAAAAACTCCCAAGAATATTATAGCTAAATTTCAGAGCTAACAGATAAAGGAGAATATATTGCAAGCAGCCAGAATGAAACAATTCAAATATCATGGAGCTATAATCAGTATCACGCAAGATTTAGCAGCTTCCCTGTTAAAAGGGCAAGGGGCTTGGAATGATATTCTGGAGGGCAAAAGAGCTAGGATTACAATCACCTACCCAGCAAAACAGAATATAATCCTCCATGGAGAAAAAAATGGACATTTCATGAAATAAAGGACTTCAAAGCTTTCTTGATGAAAATATGAGAGCTGAATAGAAAACCTGACTTTCAAACACATGACTCAAGAGAAGCATAGAAAGGTAAACATGAAAGAGTAATAATAAGGGACTCATATTTGTACTATATAGAAAGAGGATATATGTAACTCTTAAGAATTTTATCATTATTAGGGCAGTTAGTAGGAGTATACATAAACGAAGGGCATGGGTGAGAGTCAATTATGTTGGGATAATCTCAAAAAAAAGAATGTAGGATTGAGAAAGAAGAGAGAAGGAGAAAGGCAGAAGAAAAATGGGATAATTTTTCTCACATGAAGGAAGAATGCAAGGCAAAGCTTTTATGGTAGAGAGGAAAATGAGGAGGTGGAAAGCAATGCTTGAACCTCTCATCAGAATTGGTTCAGAGAGGGAAAAATATATATACACACTCAGTTGTGTATGGGAATCCAATGGGGAGACAGAAGAAAAAGGAGATAAGAGATATGGGGGATATGGGAGAGAAGATTTATAAGCAGCAAGGCAGATTGAAGGAAACAGTGGTCAGAAGCAAGAGAGATTTTTGAGGAGGGACAGGAGAAGGGGAGAGAGAGAGACAGACAGAGAGAAGGATAAACAGAGAAAAATTAGATGAAGGGAAATGCACATTTAGTGATCATAACTGGGAATGTGAATGGGATGCGCTAACCCATAGAATGGAGCTGTAGCAGAATGGATTGGAAACAAGAATCCAGTAATATGTTGTATATAAGAGACACACTTGGGACAGATAGACACACACAGGGTTTAAATAAAGTGTTGGAGCAGAGTCTAGTATGTTTCAACTGAAGTGAAGAGAGTAGCGCCGGCAATCATGATTTCAGACAAAGAAAAACCAAAATTAGACCTAATTGAAAGAGATAATCAGGGAAATTACATTTTGTAAAACAGGTACCATAGACAATGAAAAAAATATCAAAAATTTTTATATCAAGTTTCTCTGACAAGGACTCATTTCTCAAATATATAGAGAACTGAGTCAAATTTATAAAAATAAGAGACATTCTCTAATTGATAAATGATAAAAGAATATGAACACAGAGTTTTCAGAAGAAGAATTCAAAGTTACCTGTATTCATATAAAAAAAATGCTCTAAATCACTACTGCTTAGAGAAATGCAAATTAAAACAATTCATAGGTATCATCTCCTGCCTATCAGAAATGACAAATGCTGAAGGGGATGAGGACAAATACGTACATTAATGAATTGTTGGAGTAGTGAACTGGTCCAACCATTCTGTAGAACAATCTGTAACTATACCCAAAGGGCTATAAAACTGTGCATACCTTTTGACCCAGCAACACCACTACTATGTCTATATCCCAAAGAAATCAAAGAAAAAAGAAAAAGACCCATATGTACAAAAATATTTAGAGCATCTCTTTTTGTAGTAGCAAAGAATTGGAAATTGAAGGAATGCTCATCAGTTGCGGGATGGCTGAACAAGTTGTGGCAAATGATTGTGATCAAGTACTATTGTGCTATGAGAAATGATGAGACGGGTGATTTCAGAAAAAAAAAACATGGCAAGAGCAATATGACCTGATGAACAGTGAAGTGAGAAGAAACAGGAGATCATAGTGCACAGTAATAGCCTTGTTGTAAAGATGATCAACTATGAAAGAGTTGGCTACTCTGATCAATACAGTGATGCAAGACAATTCAAAGGACTCATGATGAAAATTGCTATCCACTTCCAGACAGAGAGGGAATTGGTGAAATCTGAGTGCAGACTGAGATACAATTTTCCCACTTTATTTTTTTGGTGATATAGCTAATATGAAAATATATCTTACATGATTTCACATGTATAATTGATATCATATTGTATGCCTTCTCAGTGGGTAGGAGGGGTAGCAGAGAGGGAGAGAATCTAGAACTCAAAATTTAAAAAGAAAATAATGTTAAAATCAAATAATAAAATTAAAAAATAAAACAGGTAAAGAAGCAGAAAAAAGGGTAAGCTGAAAACCTAAATTGCCTTAGTAGTAGTGAAAGCCATCATTATTAAGAATATCAACAGTAGATATTGATTTATAGACAGACATACAATTTGTATCTCTCTGTATGTGGGCATTTTGCAACAAATGTCATAGTGTTTATTTCTATCTTTATTTACTTATACATATGAGAATGCTGAATTAAATGTATCACATATGTTTATTTGAAAGTGTGATGAATTAGTCATTTGCAAACAAAAACACAATGAAGTAAATATGATCACTTCAATAAAGACACACAAGACACTTCATTTACTATCACCAACTTAAGAATACCTACTGAGTTAAGCAGTGAAGTTCTTTCTGCAATCCCAGGAATAGGGATTTTTTTTCTAGCTTGGATCACTGTCAGAGGGGGAAAATTTTAATATACGGTCACATGAAAATCACAATCACCAAAATTTAGAGTAGTATTGCACAAAACAAGAGTCCTTAACCTTTTTTTATGTCTTAGATGCCTTTGGCAGCCTGGTGAATCCTATTTCCCAGAATCCTATTTTAAATGCATAAATTAAAATATTGTTGTTCAGTTGTTTCAGTTGTGTCCAACTATTTTGTGACCCCACTGGGGGTTTTCTTGGCAAAGACACTGGAGGACTTTGCCATTATCTTCTCTAGCCCATTTTACAGATAAAAAAATTGAAGCAAAAAGGACTTGCCCAAGGTTACACAGCTAATAAGTGTATGATGCCAGATTTGAACTCATGGAATTGAAACTTCCTAACTCCAGGACCAGTACTCTATCCATTATACCACCAAGTGAACCTATAAAATATAATAAATAGCATTAAAAGAAAACCAATTATATTAAAATACAGTTATCAAAATGTTAAAAAAAAATCTTGATGGATCCTCAAGTTAAGCATTCCTAATAGAGAAGAAAACTCACTGGACCTGAAATCAAGAGACTTAGCATTGAACCATGACTCTAACACTTATTAGCTATAACTTACTTAACTCATGCAGTGCATATCCAAGATATATGTGCTGATGGCCTAACTCGAAGGACTCACCACTCACCATAGTCTGGGCAATACAGAACTACATTCTTCATCCATTTCTTTCTTCCTAAATGGATTGTTATGTTGATCTGTTTTGAGTGACTATGCATCTTATTTGCATAGGATAGAAGAATTAATCCAAATCTGGCTTCAGTTTCCCAGTCTATAAAATGGGTAAAAATAAAATTTGCCCTTCCTACCTCATAGGGTTGTTGCAAAAAAAACTGCTTTATAAAACTTAAAATTTTATGTAAATGTGAGTTATCATTATTTAGTGGGATTTTGTTCTATATTAAGTTAATTCAATTTGGTACAAATTTAACTCTGCATCTGTGAGGTCAAGGTCACTATACCAGATGGGGAGGATAGAAGTGCAAAAATGAAACAGCCCCTGCTCTGCTTTAAGGAGTTTACATTGCATTTTAGGGATACAATACATATACATATAGTGTAAGTAAATATAAAGTAAGAATTTGAGGAGGTAGAGAACCCTAATAATTGCAGAGAATCAGAAGAGATCTCATGTAGGAGTGGCTTTGGGCTGTGTTTTGAAGGAAGCTAAGGATTCTAAGAGCTAAAAATGAGGATGGAGTGCTGTCTAAACATGGTGTGCAGTCTGTGCAAAGTCAGTGATTGGATATAAGTACTGAAAATAGGAGGCAGGGGTCTCAGTGTTAGAAATATCTTTGGGAAACAAAAAGCAAAAGGAAGAAAAAATATTTAAAATGAAAAAACAAATGATCATTGCATAATAAACTGTGAATTCTTGGTTGAATTGGAGTCTGATTCTCAGAGGCAAAGATTAATGTACTTTTTGGTCAATGGACTAATGGGGATATTCCTAGGAAGGAAATGAAAGAAATTTAATCAATTTAGAAAATATTCTGAAATGCCACTTACTAATACCTAATGTAACCCACATATGGAGAGAATGATCTATAAAATATAGAATTATGGAACCTCAAATTTGGGAGGGACCTCTAAGGTCATGTAGTTTAACCCATAACTGATATGAAGTCTTCAGTACAATATGCCCAAATGTTGTTATTCAGTCTCTGAAGATATATAATGATGGGGTCACTCAATACTTTTAAAAGGGACCATTCATTACACAATGGGACAGCCTCATTTGTTATGAGATTTGAATTTGTTCAAATTGTTCATTTGTTGTTAAGTTGTCCTTATATAGCCTCCTCAATTATCAACTGGTTGCACTACCTTGTGACTTCTCCACAATGTCCCAGAAGCTCACTAATGAGATAGCTACATCAGCCTGTAAGATCTCCTTAGCCTTGGTGCTCCATCTCCTCACTGCCTTCTGCCTCTCTGATTAGACAGTGGGGCCATGAACTCCAAATCTCCATCTAAAGAGAGACCTGAGCTCAGGAATCTCCTTTTTTTCTTATCTACCTGTGCTATCTTGGGACTTCTCTGATTGACTTCACTCCTATACTCCCTCATCAGGTCTGTCCTCACCCCACTCCCATTTTCAACTTCCCTTTGGTTTTCATATTCACCCATTATAACATTATAATTCTCCCATTATATGTAAACTCCCATATGCAGTCTGCCTCCAAATCTTGCCATTTTTACTGTCATAACATCTTTTTTATATATCCCCTTCTGTCCATTCACACAATGACCACTCTTAACCAGGCTATTACCTCTCACCTAGCGTATAGCAAGAGCCTTCTAACTTGTCTTTTTGCCCGTCCTTCCTCACTTCAATCCATTCTCTACTCAGATGCCAATGTAATCTTCAATTAGTATAGTAAAACATGTCACTCTCTTTTTAAAACTCTAGTGACTCATTATTTCCTCCAGTATCAAATTCCTCTGTCATTTAAAGTTACAACCTGGCCCCTTCCTACCTTTTCAATCTGCTTATACTTTATTTCCCTCCATGCACACTGTGATCCAGCTGTACTGTTCTATTTCCTGCTCCTTAGACAAGATAATCCATTTTTTGATTCTGTGCATTTTCATTGGCTGTTTCCCTTGACTGGAATGCTCTCCCTACTTACCTCTGACTCTTAGCTTTCCTCAGATCAAATCCACCTTCCCATCCCACCTGTTATTCTTTTCCCTCTAAGGTTATTTTCCACTAATACTGTATGTGTCTTCTATGTATAGTTATTTACATGTTGTTTCCCCTATTAAAATGTGAACTTCTTGAGGGCAGGGAACGTGTCTTTACCTTTCTTTGTATCTTCAGTTAGCACATTGTCTGACACTTGGTAAGTGCTTACTTAATGTCTCTTGATGGACTGACTAATTCCAAAATCCTAAGACTAGTCTTGTGTACGTGGAAGTGGTTGTAGGAGTTGACTTAGTCCCACAGAAAGAGCAGCATCCTAAATGAGAAATTAGCAGGAACAAATAATAGCCAAGAGACATAGAATGTGGAGAAAAAGTAGAACATATAAAAAAAAAATCAAGGTCATATGGTAGATACCTAATGGCAGATTGTAATGGCATAAAATCAAGTATTGCATATTTTAATTATCACACAGGTAATGTAGAGAAGAAAGGTATTAACTGGGATGGCTAAATTTACTTCTATCCCTAATATTTCTTTTTAATATCTTTCATAATCTATTCTATTTCATTGTTTTTCTGTTTCTTCTGGCTCCATTTATCATTGGCTATTTGGCCATAAAAGAATAACAGAAGTCAGGTGCTAGCCATAACTACAGCCTGTTAAAAGTCTCATTCTACTTAATAAATCATACTCTGTGTGATAACCACATAAAGCTTTCTGTGATGGTTCTTGGTGGAGGGAGGAAAACTGGATTCTTCCTCAACAGATGCCACCATAATTAGATAACTCATTATATCAAGGAATAAGGAAACAAGATTGACATGGATAAAAATTTGAACATATTGATAGCTTTTTCTGCATGTGAGCTAGTGCAATCTTGGAAACCGATTTTCTGGACACTACTCAAGGAATGAGTCAGCAGTTGGAGCTGAGTGAGATTTTCCACAATGAAACTCTAATCCCAGTGAAATATCCTAAGACTGAACCTTTACATCATTCTTAGGGCTGATCATATCCCACAGGTAGAAACTGTCAAATTGTATGGATATTTCCCACCCCCTACCCCCAGATTTCCAGTTACCCTCTTGGTAAAGTCTGTTTCTTTTCTTAAGAGTTTCTATCTTCTAGAGGCAGGAAGACAAGGGCAATTGTTTAATGGCTTGTCAAACAACTTCCACTTTTTCATTCTTCTAGGGTAAGGAGGAGGTTGGGAATATGGAGGTCAGCAATGGTGACCTTCCCTAGACACTCTCACAAAATGTCTGCCATCACTGAAATATGATCTGTTCTGTGAAAGACATTCCATCTATTATATGTTATTCAGGGAATGTTCCTTTCCTCCTTCTCTCCCTGCATTCTTCCCTGCTTCCCTTTTCCCACATTTATTGATAGCTTACTATGTAATGATCTTGTGATAGCTGCTATGGTGAACACAAAATGGAACTAGACAGGCCCTTCCATCTCTCCACCATTTGTCAGTTACAATTCCATCTACAGTGGAACTCACACTAAACTACTTTCTAAAGGAAGGAAGTTTAAGGATGTTTGCAAAAAAAAAAAAGATTTTTAACTGTCTTTTAATTTAAAGTAGAAGATGATTACAGGAATCACAAAAGTAGAGAAGAAAGGGAAGAGGAAATTTTGACCATGTTTTGACATGAATATAGTATGATACATTAAGAGAAGAGATGTACTTCAATAACAATGATCCAAGGAAGCATGAAAAAGTGTAATAAGAGGTATGGAAGAAAAACCTTTTCTGGCTGGCAGATCATGGAAAGCTCCTTGGAGGAGGTGGTATTTAAGCTGGGACTAAGGTATTATATGATGGCATGGAACACAATAGGTCACTTCTTTTCTTCAACCTAAACATTTCCTCCTCCTCCAAGTAATACACATGGCATTGTTTCAGGTTCTCTAAACATTCTGTTTGTCCTCATTTGTATTAATTACAATTGTTCAATGTGTGTGTTAAAAAAGTGGCTTCAAAATACTCCTGATGTGGTATTGTCAGGGCAGAACACTGTGGCATTAACCTTTACCCTATTCCAGACTCTGCTTCTGTTACTATATCCTTAGACAGTATTAGATTTGGTGAAAGCCACTTTATAAAGTTTCTTCCACTTTTAAATCTTTGATCCTATGAACCAATTTCCTATTTTCAGCAGCTTATTTAAATAGGTCAAGTTGGAGCTGTTTTAATTGCATGCCATACATTCTCAATTTTATTCTTTCTTTCTTTGATTTATTTTGATCTTTGCTCCAACATGTAATGGTCTCACAGCTGATTGAGAAATGACTTGCATCAGTAACCTTTCATTTCTTGTCAAAATCATTGTCAATTTCATTTTCTGTGATGGTATGTGGTGCATGCTGTATCCCTTCTTCAAGAAAGCTAAAAAAAAATTTTAAATAATTAAAAAATAATAAAAATAGAAAAATAAAAATAAAAAATAAAATAAAATAGAAAAAAATAAAAAATAAAATAAAAAAATGGGGCAGCTAGGTGGGAGTGGATAGAACACCAGCCCTGAAGTCAGGAGGACCTGGGTTCAAATCCAGTCTCAGACCAAACACTTGACATTTACTAGCTGTGTGACCCTGGGCAAGTCACTTAACCCCAATTGCCTAAAAAAAAAAAAAAGAAAGAAAAAAGAAAAAAAAAAGAAAAGAAAGCATTCATTTTATATAGGTATGAGTCTTCTGCATAGACAACAGACTTTTGGTGTGCTTTATTTTTGATCCTGAGCAATACTTCTCAGCATATTTTTCATAGCCCTTCCCTTTGACTACCTTTGCTTTGAAGTCATTGTTTATATCACTTTAATTTGTAGGTCCTCATCGAGCTTTTCATAGAATATCTGTTCTACTTCTCTATTTTTTAACCAGTATGAAATTGTTTTTAATAATTACTACTTGGTAGTATACTTTGAGATCTAGAACTGACAGATTCCTTTCCTTGCCACTTTTTCCCATTATTATCTTTGAGATTCTTGACCTTTTGTTATTCCATATGAATTTTACTATACTTTTTCTAGTACCATAAAATAATCCTTTTGTGGTTTCATTGACATAGCACTAAATAAGTAAATTAGTTTATGTACTATTGTCATATTTATTTTATTGGATTGACATACCCCAAAGCAATTAATATTTCTTTAATTATTTAGGTTGGTTTTTATTTCTGCAAAAAAACATTTTATATCAGATTCATATAGTTCCTGGGCAGGTATTGGCAGATATACTCTTAAATATTTTATGCCTTCTGTAGTTATTTTGAATGGAATTTCTCTTTGTTTTTTCTCAGTTTTGTTCATAGTATACAAAGATACTGATGATTTTTAAAATTTATTTCATATCCTGCAAACTTATGGAATTTATTATTTTAATTAATTTTGTGGTTGACTCTTTAGGGTTTTCTAAGCAAATCATATCCTCTACAAAAGTAATAATTTGGTTTCCTCATTACCTGTGCTTATTTTCTCTATTATTTCTTTTCTTATTGTTATAGATAGCATTTCTAGGGTTATGTTAAATAGTAATGGTAAAAATGGGCATCCTTGGGGCAGCTAGGAGACGCAGTGAATAGAGGTCTGGCCTTGGAGTCAGGAGGAGCTGAATTCAAATCCAGCCTCAGACACTTAACACTTAGTAGCTGTGTGACCCTGGGCAAGTCACTTAACCTGACCGCCTCGCCAAAAAAAAAAAATGGGCATCCTTGATTTATCCTTGATTTTATTGAGAAGGCCTATAATTTTTCCCCATTACATATAAAATTTGTTCTTAAAGTTAGAATGATAGTATATGAATTATTTCTATGCTTTTTGGTATTTTTTAATGGATGTTGGATTTTGTCAAAAATATAAAATCTATTGACATAATTGCATGTTTTTATTATTTATTTTGCAATGATTTCTTATATTTACAATATTTCTTATGTTGAACCAACCCTGCAATCCTAGTATCAATCCAACCTGGTCATAGTGTCTTGCCTTTCTGACATATTGCTTATTTGCTAACATTTTATTTTAAAATTTTTTATTAGTTTTCATTAGGGATATTTATCTATAATTTTCTTTCTTTGCTTTGTCTCTCTCTGGTATCAAGACCATATTTGCATCATAGGAAGAGACTGGAAAGGTTCCTTCTTTTTCCTATTACTGCAAACAATTTGTGTAATATTAGAATTAATTGATCTTTGAACTTTTGATATAATTCACTTGTAAATTTATCTAATGCTAGAGTTTTTTTGTTGTTTGAGTTGATTTATATCATGTTCAATCCATCTTTCTGATATCAGGTTATTTAAATAGTCTATTTCTAAATTTATTAATCTGGGTTATATATCTATAGCTAGCTAAGCTAGCTCTGTTTACTCATGAGGCTAAAATAAAAAGTTTTAACATACATTAAAAGAATAACAAAAAGTATGTATTTATTTATTACTTGACACCTATGAAACATATCATCTAGCATTATATTATAGTCAATTCATTCATTAATGACATTACTCTGATAATATTAAAATCTGTTTCAGGTACATATAATGAAAATATTTTCTTTTATATTTTTACTGTAGATGCAGTACTCTGGAGAATTCATAATAATCCCCTAAGTAGAGGTATGTGTGTATATACATATATGCAAAAGTATATGTATCAGTACCTATAGCTCTACATATGTTTATACACAGCTACAGATATACACATATATACATATAGATACATGTTTAGATAGAGGTGCATGTATACATATTGTCACATGCACATGTCTGTAAAGTGTTAACACTGCAAATTACTGGTCAGAGCCCTCCTCATTCATCATGGGCAGAACAGATACCCCTCACTTGATATGGCCTCTGACCCAACAGAAGATTCATCTAGACTTCAGCATCTGAGGTGCCTTGGATGAAACCCTTCTTACTCATATGGAGCTTCTAGCTCTTTCTGAGATTTATCTTCCATTCTTTAAGTGTCTTCCATAGGTCAATCTACTTGTCAATCTAACAAAAGAACTGGCAGTGGAAGTTCTTTCTTTCCTTCCTTCTTTCTTTCTTTCTTACTTTCTTTCTTCCTTTTTCTTCCTTCCTTCCTTCCTTTCTTTCTTTGTTTTTCTTCCTTCCTTCCTTCCTTTCTTTCTATCATAACATTTTCTATTTTACCCTGCAGACCCTATCACTTGAATTTGGCAGTGGCCACCTTATGGGCACACATTTGAGGATGATCTTGATTATTCGCCAGCTCTTTCTCCCAATTGGGTTCCAAAGTTCCTCATTTGATCTTGAGTGATTGCAAGAATGCTGGGTCTTCAACTGGTTTGTAATCTGGAAGTTCTACTTGACTTCAGTCTGCAGTATTGATGTGGACAATTCTAACCATCTTCCAAGTGTTAGACCCTAAATTATATACATTTTCTGTTGTTCCCAATTTTGGTTTGTTCCCGGTTTCAATTTTAATGAAGCTGTCTTTCATATATTCATTCATCACAATTGTTCTGCAGTAGGGATATGCATTCTAGGTTTTCTCATGAAACACCAAAGCACCCTCAGGAACAATTATCCTTACAAACCCAGGAAGTTTGCTCTTTAAGTGGTGAATTTTGTGTGTGTACTGCTCCTTCTCTCCATCCTTCCCATAAGGTTCATTTGTTAAGACTTCAATGCCTTCTCCACCTCCTGTTTCATTTTTACTGGCATCTGTCACAGAGTAAAGTTGTCCAACCTGATATTCTTTATCTGAACATGATAAAACCACATGGAATTTCTTAATCAGCACCATTGTTCCCTCACTGTGGCTATTGCCGCCCACAGTGCTTGCTTATTTTATATGTTCATAAGTATTTATCCATTTTCTTTAAATTATCAGTTTTGCTGGAATATATTTGGGCAAAATGGTTTCTTATGATTTCCTTTATTTTCTTCTCTTTGTTGTGAATTCTCTTTTTTTCATTTTTGATGCAACCTATTTGGTTTTCCTCTCTTTAAAAAAAAATAATACAACCTATTTATCAATGTTATTAGTTTTTTTAAGCCACTGTTTTTATTTTGCTCCTAATTTTATTTCTCTCTTTAATTTTCAGAATTTCTACTTTGTTGATTATTTGGGGTTTTAAAATTTATTCTTGTTCGAAAATTTAAATTGCATATCCAATTCAATAACTGTTCTTTTTCTCATTTATTGATGAAATCATTTAGAGTTATAAAATTTCCTCTAAGAATTGCTGCTAAGAACATCCTATAAGTTTTAGTGTGTTGTCTCATCACTGTTATTTTCTCTGATGAAATTTTTTATTATTGTTATAATTTGCTCTTTGACCCACCAGTTATTTCCAAGTATGTTATTTAGTCTCTAATTACTTTTTAATTCTTTCTTCAAGGTCCCTAATTCTTTTCTCAGGGGCCTTAACTTTTAGCATGTCTTTGAAATCATTGTTGGTTTTTCAGTTACCAGAGTTCAATTTTCTCTTATTTAGATTGTTGTAGTTATTGTCTATTGTTCTTCTGTTTCTACTTATTTTGCTCTGTATCAGATGATACAGCTCCTCCTCCTGGGGTGTATGGGGTTTTCAAGGAGAACTAGCACTTCTGGTGTGAGGGCTGCCCATCCACCTTTGGTGTCCACCTGGTACTTAAACCTTCCACCTGTGTCTCCAAGAAACTGTAGCATTTGTAGCAGCCACATCTTGGTAAACTCTCTAGTCAGATGGGCTAAATTAGGTTGAGGGGAGGCCTCAGGTGAGTAGGGGGGTGACTATCCCAAGCATGTGAAGACTTTCCCTGAAGGAAGAGAACAGTTTGTTCCAGCAGCTATGAAGGTGTCTGAAGCAGGCATTGTAGAGAGCTTAGAGCTTGGTCAGACATTAAAGATACCAAGGTCATTCACTGCATCCCAAGCCATTGACAATTTTGTCTTGCCGCTGGACTTTGATGATTTGGGAAGAGAGAATGAAGCTAATAACTGTGTAACTCTGCCTCATTTAAATCCAATTCACACAGGAGTCAAGACATCACCCTGTGATGTCATTGGTCCTTTTTGAAAATGAAGGACAAAAAATTATGTCCTCATATTCATGATTTCTTACTACACGATAAAACTCCATTCCATTTGGAAATCATTGTTGTTGTTGTTTTTTTCAGCCATTCTCCAATTGATAGTTATGCACTTTGTGGATATTCATTTTTAAATGAAAAGATTGAAGGAATTCCGTCTAGTAAGACTATTCTAGGGTGACATATTGCTTATTTAAAAAAGAAGAAAGGAAAAGAAAAAAAAGAAAAGAAAAGAAGGCAAACGTCTGATGTAATAAAGAGCATACCCTAGGCTTGTGACACAGTGTTCTTATCAGGACATTGAACTCTGGAATTATGACTATGCAGATGGTATTTTCCCAGGAAGTATCTCCTTGCTGTTTGGCATTGAGTGGACTCATAATGAAATAGTTGGGATTAGAAAAAGGATTTTAACTGTCAACACTCCTAGGCTGTGGTTTCTCTGTGAGGAAAAAGAAGAAATGACTTTGTCATTTTATTTTTCTTCAATGGAATGGTAGTATTACTCTCACGGCAGTGAGTTTTTTAAAATTTTTTTTATTAATTTATTTTGATTTATCAACAATCACTTCTACAAGCTTTTAAGTTTTAAATTTTTCTCTCCCTCCCTCCCCAAGATGGCATGCAATCTAATATAGGCTATACATATACATTCTTATTAAACATATTTTCACATTAGTGACGTTGTAAGTAAGAATTAGAACTAGTAGGAGGAACCAACATAAAACAGAAACAAAACACAACAGAAGAAAAAAAATAGCAAATAGTATGCTTTGATCTGCATTCAAACTCCATAGTTCTTTCTTTGGATGTGGATAGCATTTTCTATCATGAAGCTTTTGGAGATGTCTTAGATCCTTGTATTGCTGAGAGGGGTTAAGTCTATCAAAGTCAGTCATCACTCAATGTGACTGTTACTATGTACAATGTTCTCCTGGTTCTGCTCCCTTTACAAGTCTTTCCAGGTTTATCTGAAATCTGCCTGTTCATCATTTCTTACAGTACAATAACATTCCATTACATTCACATATCACATTCACAATTATGATAACTGTGTCTTTCTCTTCATCCTTTTTCTCCCCTGTTTATGCTTTTCTTTCTCCTTTCTCCTTTTCCCTCCTTACTAGTGTTTTGCTTTTGACCACCCACCTCCCTCAGTCCCATCTCCCTTCTATCCCCCCTCCTTTTTCTTTCCCTTTTTCCCTCCTACTGCCTATAGAACAAGTTAGATTTCTATACCTAACTGATTATGTTATTCCCTTCGTAAGCCAAATCTGACGAGAGTAAGGTTCAAACAATCTCCCTCCCTTCTTTCCCTCTGCTGTAATAGGTTTTTGGGCCTTTTCCTGTGATGTAATTTACCCTTGTCTGACTCCTCCTTTCCTTTTCTCTCGGTACATTTTCTTAGTTAGATCAGATTAATTCACTTACTTGGATTCATTTAACCCACTTGATTAGATTTTTTTCATCATTACATCAAAGTCAATTTATACCCACCCCCTTTAACATGGTGTAATAATAATACAGTTCTCCAGAGTTACAAGTGTCATGTTCCCTTGTAGGGATGTAAAGAGTTTGCCCTTATTAATAACATGTTGTTACTTTCTGTCCCGTTTACCTTTTTATGTATCTCTTGAGTCTTGTATTTGAAGATCAAATTTTTTGTTGAGCTCTGGTCTTTTTATCAGAAAGGTATGGAAGTCCCCTATTTCATTGAATATCCATCTCCTCCCCTGAAAGATCATGCTAATTTTCGCTGGGTAGTTGATCCTTGGTTGTAATCCAAGCTCCTTTGCCTTATGGAATATCATATTCCATGCCCTACAGTCTTTTAATGTAGAAGCTGCAAGGTCCTGTGTAATCCTGACTGTGGTTCCATGATATTTAAATTGTTTCTTTCTGGCTGCTTGCAGTATTTTCTCTTTGACCTGGTAGTTTTGGAATTTGGCTACTATATTCCTTGGCATTTTCAGTTTGGGATCTCTTTCAGGAGGTGATCAGTGGATTCTTTCAATGGCTATTTTACCCTCTGGTTCTAGGACCTCATGGCAGTTTTCCTTTATGATTTCCTGAAAGATCCTGTCCAATATCTTCTTCTCATCATGATTTTCAGGTAGACCAATAATTTTTAAATTGTCTCTCCTGGATTGATTTTCCAGTTCAGTTGTTTTACCAATGAGATATTTTATATTTTCATCTATTTTTTCATTCTTTTGTTTTTGTTTGACTGATTCTTGCTCTCTCATAGAGTCATTAGCTTCCATTTGCTAAATTCTAATTCTTAACAAATTGTTTTCTTCTATTAGATTTTGTACCTCCTCCCCCGTTTGGCCAATTGCATTTTTTAAGGACTTGTTTTCTACAGTTAATTTTTGTCCTTCCTTTTCCAAGCTATTGACTCTCTCTTGCATACCTCTCATTTCTTTTCCCATTTTTTTCTTCTACTTCTCTCATTTGACTTTTAAAATCCTTCTTGAGCTCTTCTTAAAAGGCTTTTTGGGCTTCAGACCAGTTCATATTCCCTTTTGAGGTTCCAGATGTGGGTTTGTTGACAATGTTGTCCTCTTCAGAATTTCTGCCTTGATCTTCACTCTTCCCATAATAAGAATCTATCGTACATTTCTTTTTGCTCACGGTGTTTGCTTATTTCCTGGTCTTTAAAGTGATTGAGCTCTCCCGCTGGGGAGCAGAGGGCACTGACCCAAGCTTCTTGTGTTGGGAGCCTAGGGCGTGGTCTATGGCTTTGTGTACTGGAGCCTCCAATGTTGGCAGTTGGAGGCTATAGGATTCTGGTAGCTTACCTGGTGTTGGGCTGGAAACAGCAATACTGGAACTCTAGGGGTAGGATTGGGTAGCATGGCTCCTGGAGATTTCCTGCACACCCAGGCCTTTCCTTCCTTTTGCTTTCTTCAGCTCTTTTCAGATGGTTGCCTGCTCTACCACCTGGGCTTCAGGATCTCCTCCTGGTATGCTGAGGTGGGGCTTTCCACTAGCTTGCCAGGATGCCTCCCGTTCTGTACTGCTCCCCTTCCCCCAGGGTAAGAGGAGTCTTTCCTGTTAATTCCTCAAGCTACCTGGGCTACTGGATTGCTGCACCCCATCTTTCTTCTGGTTCAACTGTTTCAGAGTTTTTCCTGGGGTGACATTTTCTGGGTTTTCAGGGGTTAATAAGGTAGAGGAAGAGAGACTCACCTCTTACTCCACCGTCTTGGCTCCCAGAAGCGGACATCGGCAATGAGTTTTAAAAGTCTATATGGATCTTACAAGGTTTAGATAGATTAGGAGGTAGAATTTATCTAAAAATCTCATTTTTATATTTGATCTGTTTTGGAAATGAGTTTAGGCACAAAGGACATTCTAAGGTCTTTGGGTAAAGAAAATATGTAGCTATAAGATAGTAAGAGACAATTTAATAAAAAATGAAATTATGTAAATGGTCTTAGAGGCAAGGATAATGCTTTCTAGGTGGTGTGATTTTGGTAGTTCTGATATTAACCATTTTGTCTTTCTACCAGATTATCTTCTTGGAAACCTACTGGTATTTAAAATTTTAAGAATACACAAAGTTCTTCATTACACAATTTGAAAAAAAAAAGACTATCTTTGGTAGAAGCCACAATTAAATTCATATTATAGTGTAAAATGATAAATGATGGATATCAGATTCTTTCCTGAGAGTAGATTTTGAGAGGAAAGGACATGAAAGTAATAATAATAGTAGCTAATATTTATATTATGATTTAAGGTTTATGAAATATTTTATATTTATTATCTCCTTTGATTTTCACAAAGTCCATGAGGAAATTGGAATCTCAGAGAGTTTAAAGGACTTGCCCATGGTCATATAGCTAATAAGTGTTTGAGGCAGGATTTCAGTTCAGTTCTTCCTCTCTCCAAGTCCAGCTCTCGCTCTCTCTCTCTCTCTCTCTCTCTCTCTCTCTTTCTCTGTCTCTGTCTGTCTCTCTCTCTATGTATGCACACACACGCACACACATATATACTCACTATGCCACCTATTTCCTCAGGTTAATGGAAGCCTGAAATTTTGGGGAAAATGGGGAACAAAGAGCTGTAAAAGGGATGAAAAAGTAGAAGACTCAATATTTCAAAGATATACTTATCCAAATTAATGTTTTGTCATGGTCCAGTCCTACTCAGAATAGTATCATAAGAAGTGACTTGTATCTTCCTGATTCACATTTATATTATACTGGAAAAGAGCTTTCCAGAAATGAAATGGGTTTCTTTGTGAAGTAGTAAGTCTTCTATCCCTGCAACTGTGATTTGGTTATACCCCTACTCATATTTTACTGATGAAAACAAACAAGCAAACATGGAGAGGTGAAGTGACTTGCCCAAGGTCACATATTAAATGACAGAAGTGGAATTTAAACCTAGATCTTTTGACTCCAAATTCAGCATTCTTTCCTATTCTTGACATTGTTCTGTTCAACATTTTTATAAATGTTTTGGTTGACATAAGTGGCATGTTCAGAAAACATTGGAATCAGATGAAGTTTGGAAGTATAGTTAATGTGGTAGATGGAAGAATTGACATCCAGAAGAGAACATGGGTTAAATCTCAGAGTTGTCCCTAAGTCAGGGTAATGGGAACTTTTTTTCCAGATCATCAAAATTTAGAGGACCCCAAAATTTAGTACTATGTCCTCCTTCAGCAGCACAGTAGTAACAGGTTCTCTATCCCACTTGACTGGATTTGTCTTAACTGCTGCTTGTATTGCTTTCACATTATTATTTACAAGGTTGATTTGAGGAAAAAGTCTTGACATGATTTGTAACATGTTCCCTTTGCCCATGTCTTGTCACTTGCCCCAGGGACCAAAACTGCTAGTTTTGCCCCTGTTGAATCTAACAAGATAGGAATAAATGTTACGTTTTGTACTCATTCTTCAATTATCTAACACTCCTGTGGATATGTGATCTTTTTTCCTTTTCCAAATACTAAATCTGGTGTATTCCCACCATCTACCTTCTCTGTTTCTACTCTCAGGCTGCAGATACTATATGGTTATACAACCACACTGAATGAATCCACTGAAAATTTATGTTACCTTATATCTCCTGGGTGTTCATTGTTGCATGACAATCCTTTAATTCTTCCCTGACAGATTCTCTGTACGTTCACTATAGCATCTATTCCAAACTTTCTTTGTTGTCCTCAGTCTAAGTTCACCAGCTCACTACCTTCCTCTTTGCAAAAGATCTCACCTCATATTATAAAAATAAAATTGAAAACATCTGTTGGGTGTCCTTTCTCCCCAATTTGTTACCTTATCCTCACCCCCATTCTCTTCTCCTTTGTCCATTTGTCAGGAAGAGGTGCTTCTCCTTGCCTAAGCCAAGCCCCTCTATGTGTACCCTTGATACTAGCCCTGCCTGTCTAGTAGAGTATGTCCTGGAGGAGCCTGCTTTTTCTCCTATCCTCTTGCTCTTCCCAGTTCTCAATTTTTCTTAGCTATACCTTCTTTCATATTGTTTGAAAGCATGTCTTGCCCCTGCCCCATCAGCCTAAACAAAATTTTCCTTCACCTTGACTTCCCCTTAAGCTATTGTACTATAGTTCTCCTCTCAGTGCTAATTTTCTAGAAAGAGTTGCCTATGCTCATTGTCTCTACTTCTTCATATAACACTCACTTCAGCTTCTTACATTATTATTTCCAAATCCACCTCTTCACTGAAACTACTCTGTCCCAGGTTACCACATGACATGATGTCTTCATTGCATTATCCAATTGCCCTTTCTAATTTCTCATCCTTAACTTCTTTTGGATTTAATGGTTTTGACCACTGCTCCTTCTAGATACTCTGTATCCCCTCAGTTTCTGTGATACTGGTGTTTCCTAGTCCTCCTCATCCTCTTCCACCACGGTCTCCACTTGTATGATTGTTCCTTCTTAGATTGTTTTTCCTGTATTATCATTCTTGCTCTGCATTTGTGAATGTAGGCCAAGGTTCTGTCCTGTACCCTCTTCATTTCTCTCCATGCATTCTATGCCTCAGCGATCTTATCATCTCCTATGGGTTCAACTGTCATATTTAAGCAGATGACTCACAAATTTACATATCCAATCTATATTTCCCCCCTGACCTCCACACCAACATCACCACCTGTCTGCTAGATATCTCCATTTGGGATGTCCCAAAGGCATATCAAAGTCGATATGTCCAAAATGAAACTCTTTCCCCTCAAGTCTATCCCTTTTTCTGACTTCTGTATTTCTACCAAGGATATCACCAACCTTCCAGTTATCCAGGTTCACAGCATCAAAATCATCCTTGACTTTTTATTCTCTTTCACCCTGTATTTACAGTCAGATGCAACATGCCACTTCTATCTCCAGTACATTCCTCATATCTTTCCCTTTCTGTCCATTGATGAAGCCACCATTCAACTTCAGAGCCTCATAATGTCTTGCCTGGACTACTCCAATGTACTCCTATTTAATCTCCTGAATTCCAGTCTCTCCTGTAATTCACCCTCCATATACATGCTAAACTGATCTTCTTAAGCACAGATCTGACCGTATCAATCCCCTGTTTAGGAATCTTCAGTGATTCCCCATAGCCTCTAAGACAAAATACAGATTCTTCTGTTTGTCATTTAAAGCCCTTTAAAATCTTCTTCTTCTTCTTCTTCTTCTTCTTCTTCTTCTTCTTCTTCTTCTCTCTCTGTCTCTCTCTCTGTCTCTGTCTGTCTGTCTGTCTCTCTCTCTCTCCATGCATGATGCCCTCTCAATATTGTGTTAAGATTTGTTTGTGCTCCATGCTTGTCCAATATGGCTTACATGATATTCAATTTCTGTTCTTTGAGTCCTCTAAACTATACAACTATACAACTGTGACTCTCAACTCACAACTTCACTCTTTGTTTGACTCACTATCCTGACTTCTCACCAGCTCCTCACCAGTCACTTTTCCCTCTCCTGGGTCCTCTCTCTCCCAACTATAAATCTCCCCTTTATTTATTATTATCTTCCTTCATTAAAACATAAGCTTCTTGAAAGTAAAGGCTGTCTTGTTTGTATTGATATTCCAGCACTTAATGCACCTCCCTTTACACTTGCATACTAACTTCTGTTGAGCATATGTTTCTCTGTTTTACATCACACTTAGAATTAATAAACAATATTATAGGACAGAGTTTTTACTGCTTTTACATATTTTAAAGTATTTTTTTATAATTTTGAAATGTGCATAGGAGACTTTTTTTGGGAGAGCATCCTTTAGGGTAGTGTTTTGCTCTATAAAGCCAAATGCCATTTTTATAATCAACAAACAATAAACACATTGGCATCTTATATTCTCAGCATCTTTTAGTCATTTGTGTAATGGTAAACATGCTGTCGAATGTGTAATGTCACTTGTGAAAGTCTATCTATTCTATCCTAATGCTGATGCCTTCATGTGCCAGTTATTCTTATAAAAAATTTTTGTAGGTATGAAAGTGGGAGTAGGGAGTGGTAATTACTGAGACTCTTTCAGTTGTCTTTGCTTTTTAAAAATAAGTTCTCTCTTTTCCCATGCCTCGAGTATTCTCTCCTCATTCAAATACATTGACAATTGATCCCTAGTATCTTAAAAACCATGCTACTTCTATCGTGGAAGCTTTTGTGTATACTATTTGAGTCTATTTGTTTTTCCTTTCTTATTTTTCTTCCATGAAATGTCCACTTGTTCTGGAAAAACATCCAGAACTATAATACTAGAGTCTATCTGTGATAGCTCCATTGTCCTTGATGAAAATTTTTTTTATAAAAATCTTTTGAAATATCTTCTATTTTTATGTTTATTATGTTTCTTCTCATTTCATTTTTAAATATTCTTGGGATGCTTTTTCTTGGGTTGGGTCTGTCATCAAGCTTCCTTTTATCTGCTTCCCAATGTTTTATGATTCAAGACTGTTCATGATTTTCTGCCAATTTTGTATATAAGGTTTTATGGAGTCTTACTATGTGCCAAATCCTTTTCCTATGCCTAAAAATGATGTGGTAGCAACCTTGACAGGTTTGATCAGGTTCTACTAAACTGAAAAGCAACCAACTTCATCTTTTTTTTTGATGACTAGCCTCTCCAACTACAGAGAGGCTCATTGATAGTAGGCTGTCCACTCTGTTATGAATTCTTTGGCCATGGTAAATGAAAAAACAAAAAAAGACGCAAAATGATCTTATGTAGCCTCATTTAACTTCTGTAGCCACACTGACAAATTTGTGGAAAAGTAGACAAATGTTGCTAAGAATTACATTGCTTTTAGGCCATCAATAAACATCCACTTAGCTGTTGGTACTATAAATGTCAGATCCTATTCAATGACCAATGAGTGGACATACATTAGTTTTGGAGGAAATGAATTGTTTCAATCTTGTTCTTCTGTATTTGACATTCAAGAAGGGCTTGTATGTTATTCATAGAGAGTGAAATAAAGGAGTTAGTGGAGTTTTCATTGTGCATTCAAAATCAGTAAGAATATCATCTAGTCATTTAGACAGATCATATTACAATATTCATGATAAGAATTTGAAAAAAGACTACCATAAAACTAATATCAGCTTATTTGCTGGCATTGGTTATAGAGATTGAGGAAGGATAAAATTATATGAAGAAATATATAAGATCCATCAAATTTAAACAACATATATTTTGATATTGACTTCAGTGCAAAGGCAAGCATAGGAAAAGATAACAAAAATATGTTGGAGAATATGAATCATGAATAAAAAATTAAAGAGGTCAAAAGCTTGTAAACAACAAAAATGCTTCATAAATTCTTGAGAATTGAATAATGAGGCCCTGGACAGGGTGAGTACCCTCATAACATCATAAAAAATGAAATTGATTATATTTTGAGAGAGAGGAATGTGAAATCATTACCAATATGGAAGGTGGGAATTATGTTTAGATAAACTATCTGTTTAGTCAAACTACTCTTATTAGAACAAAAACCAAAATTAATACTAAACTAGAAGAAAGAATAAATATGTGAAAATAAATCCTTTACATTTGTGCTGCCCTGACTTAGAGAATGAAAGATCTAGCTGTCTCACACTTTGGACTAGAAGGAGTGATGAGAGCTTTATGGAACTTGAATGTGTCAAGTTCAAGGGAAGCCTTTTGGAGGACCATGGTGAATGCCCTTCCTCCTTCTTCCCCTTGAGTCCTAAAGATCACCCTACCTAAGGCCATGGAATCAAACTACCCCTACCATTTTCCCTAAGCAACTGAACAAGAAAGAAAATAATAACTATAAAACTGTATTCAAAGAGATAACAACTCATCTAGCTTACATTCTTAGTTTGGTCAACTTGTGACATGACTTTTTGCTTTCAAATTTGTTGCAATCTGTGAAGAATTTCATTAAAGTCACCATACTTTCTGCATGAGGGTGGTAGTCATTTATATGATATTATTTAATAAGACATAATATTCCAATTAATTCCAATTAATAAATGGAAGGAAATTTTTATATGGTTCTAATTAAAGCTCTTTCTGAACAATTTGTTAAACATAACCATCTTGTTGAAATGTATGAGGATTCCTGAATAGGAATATTAAAGAATATATTTTTCTCAAAATTATATAATATTCTTACAAAAGTTTATTGTATAGAAATGCATTCTCTGCACATTACAACCTAATAATAGTCACCAATAAAGAAAATATTAGCAAATTACAAAACTAAATAGAGATGAACAGCAACTTATATAATGAGTTGGCTAAAGAAGTCATAAAAGCATTGAGATAATTTAATGAAAATGATAATGATACAACATACTAAAATTCATGGAATGTAGCTAGAGCAGTCCTCTGAAGAAAATGTCTATCTCTGAAAATGTTTTAACATAGTAGAAATGGAGAATTAACAACTCTGCTTAGGAACATTTGTCTTCACAAAAAATAAAATTAAAACTTTTTAAAAATTAATAAATGTATTAAATAATTAGGCAATTCAATCAAGGAAAGATGAATGAAAGCCAAATTTCAAGTTTGAAAAATAAAAAGATGAATTTCAAATAAATAAACAAAAACAAAGGGAATTATCAAAAACTGCTGTTTATAATCATATGCCTATATGTCTGAGAATTTAAAGGAAATGAATGAATAGGTATAAAAATAGAAAATACCTAAATTAACAAAACAAGGAATAGATAACATGAACAACCCAGTTTCAGAAAGTCAAATTGGACAAATCATAAAGGATCTACCAAATGAAAAATAAAAGTCCAGATGTATTTGCAATTTGGATGTTATTAAACATTTAAAGAGCCCCAATACTTCTGCTGAATAATATTTTCTCAATAGAAAATAAATTTTATCAAACTGCTTTCATGTTGCAAATATAGTCTTTCTCCTCAAACCAGGGAGAGATAAACAGAGAAAGAGAATTATATTCCAATATTACTAGTGAACTTTAAAATACAAAAAAAAAATTTAGGATCTTATCAATGAGATTAAAGCAATATACCAGAAAAACTCATTTTGACTGAGTTGGATTCATACTAGGGATGCACAGATGCTTTAGCATTAGAACAATTATTATAGTAGTCATATTTTTGTTTTAGACTTGACCTGTGATTCTTTAATATAGGAAAATCTATCTAAAAATTTCTTTTGCTAATGCAGATCAGCTACTGTTCTGCAACTTACAATGTTAGGGAGTTTCTCAGAGCACTTGAGAGTTTCAATGACTTCCCTAAGGTCACTTAGCCAGTATATGAAACTTGAAGTAAGGTATTCCTGACTCTGAGACCAATTCTCTACCCATTATATCACACTGCTTCTCAAATAAACCAAAAATAAATCAGAAAAAGCTACATGATTATACGATTTGACAAAAGATAGTCTTCATTTATGTTTTTTAATTAATTAATTTGTTTATTTTTAGTTTTCAACATTCACATCTATAAGATTTTGAGTTCCAAATTTTCTCCCCATCTCTCCCCTTTCCCCACCCCAAGATGGCATGCATTCTGAATACCCCTTCCCTTAATTTGCCCTCCTTTCTGTCATCCCTCCTCCTTCTCTTATGCCCTTCCCTGCTATTTTCCTATAGGGCAGAATAGATTTCTATACCCCATTGCCTGTATATCTTATTTCCTAGTTGCATGTAAAAACAATTTTTAACATTCATTTTTAAAACGTTAAGTTCTAAATTCTTTTCTTTCCTCCCTCTCCACCCACCCTTACTGAGAAGGCAAGCAATTAGATATGGGTTATACATATGTAGGCATACAAAACACTTCCGTAATAGTCATGTTGT
Source organism: Vombatus ursinus (assembly GCF_900497805.2). Taxonomy (NCBI): domain Eukaryota; kingdom Metazoa; phylum Chordata; class Mammalia; order Diprotodontia; family Vombatidae; genus Vombatus; species Vombatus ursinus. The sequence goes on along the minus strand of NW_020954610.1, from coordinate 11,733,304 downwards.
GAAAGACTAGCTATATTTCCCTCCATCTTATCCTGCACCTCATTTATTCTATTCTGTCCTTTGACCTTATCCCTCCTCAAAACTGTTTGCTTCTGATTGCCTCCTCTCCCAATCTGCCCTCCCCTCTATCATCTCCCTGCTCTCTTATCCCCTTCCCCCCCCCCGCCATTTTCCTGTAGGGTAAGATAGATTTCCATAACCAATTGAGTGTATATGTTAATCCCTCCTTAAGACAAATCCAATGAGAGTAAGATTCACTCATTCCCTCTCACCTCCTCTCTCTTCCCCTCCTCCGTAACAGCTTTTTCTTGCCTTTTATGTGAGATAATTTGCCCCATTCTACTTCTGACCTCTGTCTCTGTCTCTCTGTCTCTCTCTGTCTCTCTCTCTCTGTCTCTCTCACTCTCTCTCTCTCTCTCTCTTTCTCTCCAACTAACCTAATACTGAGAAAGGTCTCATGAGTTTCAAATATCATCTTTCCATATAGGAAAGTAAACAGTTCAACTTTAATAAGTCCCTTATGATTTCTCTTTCCTGTTTACCTTTTCATACTTTTCTTGAATCTTGTATTTGAAAGTCAAATTTTCTATTCAACTCTGGTGTTTTCATCAAGAATGCTTGAATGTCCTCTATTTCACTGAATATCCATTTTTACCCTGAAGGATTATACTCAGTTTTGCTGGGTAGATGATTCTTGGTGTTAATCCTAACTCCTTTGACCTCCAGAATATTATATTCCAAGGCCTCAGGTCCCTTAATGTAGAAGCTGCTAAATCTTGTGTTATCCTGATTGTGTTTCCACAGTACTTGAATTGGTTCTTTCTGGCTGCTTGCAATATTTTCTCCTTGATCTAAGAACTCTGAAATTTGGCTACAATATTCCTAGGAGTTTTCCTTTGGGGATCTCTTTCAGGAAGTGATCAGTGGATTCTTTCCATTTCTATTTTACTCTCTGGTTCTAGAATATCAAGGCAGTTTTCCTTGATAATTTCCTGAAAGATGATGTCTAGGCTCTTTTTTTCATTGTGGCTTTCAGATAGTCCAATATTTTTTAAATTCTCTCTCCTGGATCTATTTTCCAAGTCAGTTGTTTTTCCAATGAGATATTTCACATTGTCTTCTATTTTTTCATTCTTTTGGTTTTGTTTTATAATTTCTTGATTTCTCATAAAGTCATTAACTTCCATTTGCTCCATTCTAATTTTCAGGAATTATTTTCTTCAATGAGTTTTTGGAGTTCCTTTCCCATTTGGCCAATTCTGCTTTTGAACGCATTCTTCTCCTCATTGGCTTTTTGGACCACTTTTGCCATTTGGGTTCGTCTGTCTTTAAGGTGTTCTTTTCTTCAGTATTTTTGGGGTCTCCTTTAGCAAGCTGTTGACTTGTTTTTCATGATTTTCTTGCATCACTCTCATTTCTCTTTCCAGCTTCAGGGGTTTTGTGCAGCTGTTTTCAGAGATACTTCTCGGGACCTGCAAATTTTCAGTTCTTCCAAGGTGGTATGATCAAAGGAGAGGTGTTTACTCTTTCCTGGCCTGTACTTTGGTCTGAGTGACCATAAACACTCTTTTCTGCCTTAGAACTGTGAAGAGGATTCCCTCTTCACCACTACCACAAGCTCCACCTCACCAGCACTCCTCCTCTCCCCAGGACTGCCACCCAGGACTGCAACCCAGATCTAAGCATGGACGAAGCAAGAGAATACTTCCTCAGTGCCAGCAAAGAGATCCCTGCAATCCCCCTCTGATCAGCTGCCCAATCCCCCTGCTGTTTTTGGCCTGAGAGCTCTGGAAGCAGCTGCTATTACAGCCACCACCCTGGGACTGTGTCAGGGCTGGGGCCCGACCTTGCTTCTCTCTCACCCAGGTCCCATGACAGACCTGTCCTACCAACCTTCTAAGTTGTCTTTGGCATTTGTGAATTGAAAAGTCTGGAAATTGCCACAGCTACCTGTAATTCAGTCCTCTGAGGCCTGTGCTAGGTTCGCTAGGGCCTAGTTTTTGTGCTCCTCTCCCAGCCCCATGCAATAGACCTTTGTCATTGACAGGTTGTTTTGGACTGGAAATTTGTTTCACTCTGTCTTTTTGTGGGTTCTGCTGCTCTAGAATTTGTTTAGAGTCATTTTTTACATGTTTTTGGAGGGGTTTGGGGGAGAGCTCAAGCAAGTCACTGCTTTTACTTCTCCATCTTGGCTCCACCCTCTCTCATTTATGTTTTAATCAAAAGCATATATCTAAAACTGAAAACTTTTATTATACACAATGGCAACAAACTGGAACCTTTTCCAATAAGTTCAATCAAAGCAAAAATCTCCCTTTTCCCCACAATTCAACATATTACAAGAAATGGCAGTTAGAAAACATTCATAAAATGAAACCAAAATTATCCTTATCTTCAGATGATATGATGATTTGCTTAGAAAATCATAGAGAATCAAAGAAGGAACTATTTGAGGTGATTAATAGCATTAGTAATGAAGTAGATATAAAATGATCAATATTTCTGCGTATTACTAACAAAACTTTAGAGGACATGATAGGAGAAATTACATTTAAGACATCTTAAAATGCACAAAGTATCCAGGAGCTAGCCTACCAAGACACATATAACTTACATGAATACAATGCTGAGGTGCTATCTCTTCGGCATACGAATAGTCTGCTTTCTGAAAGAGGAAGAAAATGGACGTTTGTGTGAAGAACAATTACGTACTTGTGAGGAAACCATCTCTCAGGCAAAATGTTGAGGAGAGAAACTGTTCTGGGTTCCAGATAGAGACATATCCCTCAGCTGAATGTACTGATTGGACAGAACAATGTCCAACGTGACAATAACTATAGGGTATTATGGTCCAATTCATTTGCATTAAAATTTTTTAAGAGTTTTGAAGTTTGTACATGACAAAGATACACATTAAATAACAACTTGGGGGCTATGGGAAAGTTATTTAAAGATTATTGAGTTCTTATCAGCCAGAAAGACCTATTTCTTGAGTTTCACCTCTTTAGGTAAGGGTGACTGCTAGGTTCTGATCTGTGGCATTAAGAGCTGGTAAGAAACCAGAGAAGAAGCTTTAAGGCAAATGTATAGGAAGAGATGGACAGAAGAAGAATCAAAAGAGTAAGCTAAATGCAGGAACAGTCTCAAAAACTTCAAATGTACATATTAACAAATACTTAAAACATAAAATAATGACTCATCTCACTTAGCATACTTTCCTGGAAAGTAAAGACATCTCTATAGGGCTGCTGAAAAGATATTTAACTTTCGCCTCCGATCTGTGCTGTCTGTGCAACTCACAAATCGAGATCTCTTGGTAAGTCAGGCATGGATCTTTAGTGCTTTGAGATAAAGAATCCTCCTTGCAGGTCATCTGTGGCTCTAAGAAGTGATGCAGTTGCATGGAGCCCCTCCTGCTGGGGAGCTGTTGCAGATTTAGGAATCTAGGAACTTTCAAATTCAGCAGACATCTACCACGATTGGAAAGTTCACCTCTCAGATTCAGTATTCAGTCATCTATACTCAGGAAAAGAATCATAAATCTGAAGGTGCAGCCAGGGACTCAAGGTCCAATCTCAGGCTTGTGTAAATAAAGATATTTTCTCATTGCATTTTGTTCAGGGACTCCATGTTTGTTTGTTTTGGGTGAGATCCAAAGAAGAGGGGGCACTAGGTATATCCTAAGTAGCCTGAGAGAGAAGAGGAGCTTTGTTACAGCTCTCTTAGCCCATGGTGGGGGTTTCTTTTCCTTACTCAGTCACTAATCATCTTCAGAACAGTCCCCCAGTCACCGGAACCAAAAGACTAATATGGAACTGCCTCTCCTCTGCCCAGGGGTAGGGGAGAGGTAGAGAGGTAGGGAGGTAGAGATCAAGTGTCTCATTGGACCAAAGAGAACAAAACTTGTCTGGTTCTATGGAAGTCTTTCAGTCATCCTACTTCAGGTGTAATGAAATATTACTGAACTTTCAGGAATGATAAGGATATGCAGCATTACCTTGTGGATGGAAATCTGGCCTCAGAGTTAGGAAGACCCAGGTCCAAGTCTCACATCAAACTCATACTAACTCTGAGACACTGGATGAGTCACTTCATCTCTCAGGGACCCAGGCAACTCAGAATATAAATTGAAGAGTAAAGTTATCTGCATTGGCAGTAGGAATTTACTCCCTATGAATTCCTTATGCCAGTGAAATCATGAAGGAAAAAAAGGAAGGACAAATTTGAGGAACTTAGAGAATCACATGAAGACTCGTATAAACTGGAAAAGAGTGAAAAAAAAACATAACCAGAAGAAAAACATCTACAATGAGTAAAGACAAAACACAAGCAAACAAAAATCCAGCCAGAACATAAATTAAAGAACCAGTGTTGGTTCTAGAAAGCTAACATAAAACACAGTCTGTTCCTCTTTATAGGGAGGTGGTGGATTACAGTTGTGTAGTGTTATATATCTTGTTAACTGTGATTGTATCAGTCAGTCAGTCAGTCAACAAACATTTATTAAATACCTACAATGTACCAGGCACTGTGCTAAGCACGAAACTTAAGTAAAAAGTTTTGCTTACCTGTTTTTTTTTGTGTGTAAGGGTGAGTAATGTGAGGGGAAGTTTATTGTAAAATAATTATGGAGTTAAAATGCATCAATAAAATGTTTTGGGTTTTTTTGTTGTTTTTGGCTAGGCAACGGGGTTAAGTGACTTGCCCAGGATCACATAGCTAGTAAGTGTTATGTGTCTGAGGTAACATTTGAACTCAGGTCCGCCTGAATCCAAGGCTGGTGCTCTATCCACTGAGCCACCTAGCTGCCCCCAATAAAATGTTTAAGAAAGAAAACACTAAGTAAGTCGTTAGTTAGACAATAGTTGATTAGAATTAAGCAAGATACCAAGTACCCAATGTACTTAAGGAATTTTTTGTTTCTTTTGTATTTCTCTAACTGCAACATTTCATGATGTCTGCATAGAAAATAGTTAATTATTTTTCTTGCTTTAATATAAATATGAACAACATACATTGAAGAATCTAGCCCTGTCTTTTTTTCAGTCTCACATTTCTGAACTAACTTCTGAGCCTATGCAACTTTAAATAGGCATGAGAGTGTCCATTTACTGTTTTCTGTGAGTTTGGGCAAATCGTTTTAATCCTACTTTACATCATCCATAAAATAAGGTTTAAAATCCTTTCTTTGCCTATCTACCTCCCAGGTAGACTTTTAACTCTGGGGCAAATATCACAAACAATGCCTATAACATAAAACACATTGTCTGTTGAGTAGAGGTGTAAAGGAAGAGAGGGGCTGCAGGCAGAGACCCCAGAATGCTGTCCACTTCTGGGGATACTTCTATAGGGCAGAGCTCCTCCACATATGGCCATCTGGTATCTTTCTAGCATAACTAATTGTTCTTGCTATCTCCTAAATTTAATACACACTAAATCTGGCATGCTGGGGACAAAGCCCTGAATACAACACCTTAGTTATGGCTCTGCTAGAAGAGATGGGAAAAGGAAAGAGCTGTATTAAACTTTAAGTGATATGTAAAAGTGCTAATAATAATAGCTGATGGCAGCTACAAGACTTGAGACCCTGCATGAGGGAATACATACCTCTGTATGTATGTATTGCTGTGCATACCTTAAACTGTTATTTGAATGTTAGTTATTTTATTATTAGCCTCTCTAGGACTTACTCTGTAATTTCAACCCCCTTTTAAAGAGATGGCAATGTGATAGAGCTCTGTTTCTTCCATGTGCCAGAGCCCCAATCGCTGAACGTCTTTGTTCCTCCTTGAGAGGCCTTAAGTGGCCCACAGTTGAGGCTGGGGTTTTCTCTGAAACTCTGGGAATTGTACCCAGCTGTTTCACACCTCTTCCTAGCAACTGATGTAATACAGTATGGGTTAAAAGGATATCAACACTGCCACACTCTTTTCCTTTTCCCAGATTAATCAAAAAATAGAGAATTCTGACAAATGCCATCTGCTGATTTTTCCAAAAGACAAGTTTCAGTGGTATGGCCAGCAGGTGCCTCAGCTTTTTCTAGCATGCAGTACCAAAATAATCACCATGGTAACATTCTTAGGGCAGATTTCCAAACAGATTTATTGTGAACACAGAAGCTACATAGCACTTTCAAACAGGAATCCAGGCAAATGGGAATATAGGGAAGTTGTTTGGATGATGGAGAGCAAGGTTGGACTAGCCCAGAAACAACCCAATGCTCCCCCTGCTCAAGTGAGGGTATGCTTGAAGTGGTAAGTAAAATAGTAACTGGTCCTACACTCTGGCTCTGGATTTTAGCTCACTTCTCACTCTATTCCTAACCCTTTGCTCTTGGAGACTTTGACTTACATAATGAGGAATGAGCCAAACTACACACCCCCTCCCCATCACCCATCTTAGTATCTGAGTGGATAGAGTGCTAGATGTGGAATCAGGAAAACCTGAGTTCAAATCCTGCCTTAGAAACTTAGTAACTTCATGACCCTGGACAAGTCAGTTAGCATTTATTTATATACGTGTGTGTGTGTGTGTGCGTGTGTGTGTGTGTGTGTGTATGTGTTGCTGTGCATACCTTAAACTGTTATATGAATGTTAGTTATTTTATTATTAGGGAAGGCAAGAAAATTTCTGAATCTACTGGGGTGGCAAGGAGGTATTGAGGGAAAGAGCAGGATCTTTGTACATTTCAGAGTAAAAGTGAAATCCTGAGGCCTTATAGACAGAGAGGCTGATATGTGCTTTCTTTAAGACCTAACTCAAATCCCAACTTCTAGAGGAGGCTTTTGCAAGTCTCCCAAGCCAATAGTATACCTCCACATGTGTATGTGTGTATGTACCTAATTATTTACATGCTGTCATCTCCTATTAAAATGCAAGGTCCTCAAGGGGCAGGAAATATTTTCTCCATTCTTTGTACCCCTATGTCACATAACATAAGAGTGGGTTCTCTCCTTAGCTCTTCTCTCTCTCTCTCTTTCTCTCTCTCTCTCTCTTTCTGTTCCTTTCTTTCTTTTTCTGTCTCTGTCTCTCTCCTCCTCCTTATCTCCAAATGAGTTTAATGATCATTTCTGTGCAGATGACTCATAGATCTATATGTCTAGCCCCAATATTTCAAACTGAATGTCCTGGAAACATTTCAAATTCAACATGTCCAAAACAGAATTTCTTATATCTCTTCCCAAACCCACCCATTTTTCCAACTTCCCTATTTCTGTTAAAGGCACCACAATTTTTCTGGTCTATTAGATTTGTAACCTCAGTATCATCCTCCATTCCTCACTCTTCTTCAGCCCACATATCCAATCCAAGGTTGTTTAACCTTGCTGTTACTACTATTACAACATCTCTCATATCTGATCTCATCCCTCTATTTACACAGCCACTGCCTTGTTTCAGGCTCTCATCACCTCTTGCCTAAATTATTGCCTAATTTTTCTCCCTGCCTCAAGTCTCTTCACCCTTCTGTCAATGTTCCATACAGTTGTCAAAGTGATTTTTCCTTATACACTAATCTAACCACATCATTGTCCTATTCAATAAATATGAACTTTTCTATTTAGTTTAAAATTCTTTCACAACCTAGCTCAATCTATCCTTTTTAAATATTTATTTTTAGTTTTCAACATTCACTTTTATAAGATTTTGAGTTTAAATTTTTCTCCTCCTCCTTCCCCTCCCCACTCTCCAAGACAGCATGCAATCTGATAGAGGCTATATATGTGCAATCATGGTGAATATAGTTCCACGTTAGTCATGTTGTAAAGAAGAATTAGAACCAAAGGGGAAAACTGCAAGAAAGAAAAAAAACAATAAAAATAGTATGCTTCAACCTGCCTTCAGACACCATAGTTCTTTCTCTGGATGTAGATAGCCTTTTCCATCTTGGGTCTTTTGGTATATTGCTGCGGCTCAATCTATTTTTCCAGTCTTATTGGAGATTATTTCCCCTCTATTGCTCTGCAGTCTAGATAAACTAACCTTCTCTCTGGTCTTCACAGATGACACTCCATATCCTCTATTCATACACTAGTGTAGGGATGGGGAACCTGTGGCCTAGAGGTCACATGCAGCCCTTTTACTGAGCCTAAGTTTTACAGAACAAATCCTTTTATTAAGGGGATTTGTTCTGTGAAGTTTGGATTCAGTTAAAGGGCCGCACCCAAGGACCTAGAGGGCCACATGTGGCCTCAAGGCCACAGGTTCCCATCCCTGCACTAGTCGTCCTTCTTACCTCCACCTCGTAGAAACCCCTCTCTTCCTTCAAAACAACCCAAGAACCTCCTTCTTAAAGATTTTTCTGAGCCTCACAACTGGTATTACCCTCCCAAACTGCCTTGCATTTAATTACTGTGCATTTATTTGCATTTATTTATTTATGCATGTAAGTATTTATGTATGCATTTGCTTCCCAGTTACAATATAATCTCTTTAAGAGTAGAAATTGTTTAAATCTTTGTGTTTGTATCACTAGCTTTTATCACAGGGCCATAGTAGGTACATAGCAGGTGTTTAAACCATCCTTATTTATTAATTGATTGTTTGCTTCATTGAACACACATGCAGTATGCTCTTCTCCCATGTATCATCACAGATATTTAAATATGCACACATACATACATATACACACATATATACATGTATGCACACATATATACATATATATGTATATGTGTATATTGTGTATATATATATATATGTTTGTGTGAGAGCGGGGGAAGAGGGAAGATTTTCACATGCCAGATCTATCCCACACGCCAGATCTATCCCTTGTCTTGATTGAATCGTGAGAAATGTAAAGAATCCACTTCACTAATTCACTGGTTCCACATTGAGTCCCTCTTTCTTCCGGTCCTCCTTTGGCCTTGATAATGTTGTCTTCTAAATGTGGGATTTCTTGCCTTTCATTCCAGTTTCCTAGCCTATCCCTGGACCCTAGTTACCTTGGTTTCCTATGTTTATGCCCCTGCTCTGCATCTTCCTGAAGTTTATTTTTCTCTTTCAAACATCTCTACCTATTATTTTGGCCTAACAGGAATTGTCTGCTTCACCCCTGCCTAAGCTTTTAGCCCTTGCTTCCACCTCAGTCTACCTGTTTCTGGCCTTGTGCCTGTTTTGAGACAGTCTAACTTCTTCATAATCCCACTATTTCCCCTGGACTCCAGGTCTAGCAGCTTAGCTGGGGCCTGTTAATTATGATATTAAAATATTGAGAAGAAGGGATATAATTTAGTCAGTAGAAAAGTGGGAAACCATTTCATAAACTACAGCTATTTTGTATAACTAGTCATAGATGCTGATCTATTTATTTCATACCCTCACTGCATTTCAGTACTTTCAAAAAATTCGTCTACCAAACTTTCCAACATGTTCATCATAGCATACTTAGATGATTTTCATTTCTTCAGTCTAATGGAGGTCTGGTGCACATGTAAAGGACCTTAGATGGTGTCTCTTCATATGGAGAGACTGGTAGTCTGCTTCTGGGAGAAACTGTCATGACATATATGGGAAATGCCTTGAAGAGGTACTATTTAAGCCTCTTACAACATGTTTAGCAGACCAGAACCAGTTGCAGAGTGTCTGTGCATGCATGGTCTCTCCCAGACCCTTCCATTACATGTCTTCAAGACTCTCCCAGGAACAAATTTCCAGTCTCTCCATGTGGAAATATGCCATCTGAGGTGCTATGCACATATGCCAGAAATTACTCCCCATTATACCATAAACCCAGAAGACCATGTGCAATATATATAGGAAATCCTCTGGTTTCTAGAAACATCATCTTTACATAAAGCTTGGAAAATATGCCTGGGGACCCCTGGGTCTTGCCATCTGTACCACTACAATACACTTATGGCTTCTAAGGATTTCCATCTGTCCTACAACTGAAACCTCCATGTGTTGTCTGCCCCAATCAGAATGTGTGCTGCTTGAGAGCAAAGACTGTCTCTTTTCTGTTTGTATCTCTAATACTTTAACACAGTACTAGCTACATAGTAAGTACTCAATAAATGCTTTCATAAATCAAATTGTTCTGATGTCTGATTTTTCCCCACAGGTGTAGGGGGGTAAGGGAAGGGAATAAGCTTTTATGTAGTGTCTACTACGTATCTACTATGTCTACTTTATGCTAAGTACTTTACAAATATTAAGAGAACTCCTGGTGAGGGACTTTCTTTACCATTGTAGCTGTGTGCCTGCTCTGTAACTTACAGCCTTAGAGAGCTGCCTTGGGCAGTAAGAGGTCAAGTGATTTGAACAGAGTGATATAGCTAGAGTGTGTGAGAGTGGGGCTTGAACCAAGGTTATCCTGACTCTGAAGCTTGCTCTCTTTATTTTATTTTATTTTATTTTATTTTTTTGTTAGAAAGACTTATTTTGTTGTTTTTAAGTAGTATTTTATTTTTTCCAATTACATGTAAAGATAATTTTTAACATTCATTTTTTAAAAATTTTTTATTCCAAATTTTCTTCCTCCCTCTTTTTCCTCCCCCCTCAAAAACAGTAAACAATTTGATATGTTATATATGTGCATTCATGTAAACGTATTTCCATATTAGTCATGTTGTAGGAGAAGAAACAGACCAAAAGGAAAAAAAAACATGAAAAAATAAAGTGAAAATAGTATACTTTTATCTGCATCCAGACTATATTAGTTCTTCCCTGAATGTGGATAGCATTTTCCATCATGAGTCCTTGAAATTGTCTTGGATCATTGTATTGCTGAGGAGAGCTAAGTTATTCATAGTTGATCATCACACAATGTACTGTGTACAATGTTCTCCTGGTTCTGCTCACTTCACTCAGCATCAGTCCATATAAGTCTTTCCAGGTGTTTCTGAAGTCTGCCTGCTCATCATTTCGTCTAGCACAACAGTATTCCATTACATTCATATACCACAACTTGTTCAGCCATTCCCTAACTGATGGACATCCCCTCAATTTCCAATTCTTGGCCACCACGAAAAAAGCTGGCTTGTTCTCTTTAGACTACACCAGGCTATATATGGGCATAGATAAGTTGAAGACAAGGTTTAGAGTGAAAGTGGCTTCAATTATTACTTCCCTGTTCACTATCGCTCTCATTAAAAACCAAATGTAAGCACAGCAGACTTGTGGATTCACACACAAGGAACCCTTTGTTCATTTTTCTCATGGTCAGAGGATTTTGATTCAATTTATCAAGCACTTATTAAGCATATACTATGAGCCAAGCCCTGTGCTAGGCCTGAGAATAGAAATGAAAATGAAACTGTCCCTGCCCTCACAGAGCTTACACTCTACTGGAGGTGAAACAACATCTATACAGATAAGGAAATGCAAAGCAATTTCAAGATGAGGTCCTAACAATTAGGGATGATGGGGAAAAGTTTCTGAAAGGATGGACATGAGAGAAGGAACACTTAAGTATGGAGAAAAGGCAGTGTGGCGGTTTGGCCAGAATAAAGAGTATGGGTGGTGGTATGGGAGGGAGCAATGTAATAGAAAATAGAAAAGATAGATTTGAGCCAGATCATGAAGAATCCTTGAAGGAAAAAAAATAGTATGTCATCCTCACCAAGGTGTAAACATATAATATACTATATATATATATGTATGTATGTATGTGTGTATATGTATTTGTGTATGTACATATATGTACACATATGCACATAAGCACATGCATACACAATAAAGATGAGCACAAAATAGGAAAAATATTTGGGCAACTGTGGATTGGAGACCAGATTTGCTATGTATTTCCAGGAACTTTCATTTAGTCTTCTAGGAATATGTATATATTTCATAAATAATAAAGACCGCAAATACTGTACAACACTATACTAATAACTATGGAAGACATATAATAGCAAGTATATTGTAAAAACGAGCAACTATGAATAACTTAAGAACTCTCATAAATACAATAACCAAACATGAGTCTAGATACAGGGGTGGAGAACCTGTGGCCTCAAAGCCACATGTGTGGCTCAAGTGTGGCCCTTTGACTGAATCCAAACTTCACACCCCATTAGGATTTGTTCTGTGAAGTTTGGATTCAGTCAAAGGGCCACACTTGAGGACCTAGAGGGATACATGTGGCCTTGAGGCCACAGGTTCCCCACCCCTGCTCTAGAACATAGATGATAAGAATGTTTTCCTCCTCCTGACAGAGAAGTAATGGACTCAATGTGCAAAAAGAGATATACATTCTTGAAAATTGGTTGACTATGCAATTTTGTCATAAGGGTTATGTTTCTCTTTTTCCTGCCCTAAAGATGGGAAAGTGGCACAGTTGAAAGAGGAGAAAATAAATTGTTGATTAAAAAAATAAAACTGACATTAAAATTTTTGAAAGATGAATGGTCCCTGCACTAAAGATATTAGAGTTTCTCAGGTACCACCTTTCTTGGGATGGGGCAGGGCAGGGATGAAGAGAGTAAGTTCAGCTAGTATAATCAGCTCTAGAATTTGGAATACAGCTTCTTCATCCTTTAACTACTATTACTCTAGGGCATGTAGTATCTGGGCTCTCCACCAGTAGAATATAAAATCCCTTAGGGACAGTTTCATTTTTGTCTTTTTTCCCCAAAGCCTAGCACAGTGACTGCCACATATTAGGTGACTAATAAATGCTTCTTGGATTGAATTTAACTAAGACAAGGCAAGACCACAGACTAACGCAAATAATCATGAATAACACATTCATATGATACAATGAAGACAAAAGCAGAGAAAAACATAGGTATCTATAGATACTGCATTAATTGGTCCTCCCAGCCCATGTTGTCTCCCTGCCCCCGCTCTAAACAGCACTGGGGATCAAGGAGAGGCAGTAATGGTTCCTTCCCTCAAGAAGCTCCCATTCTAAGGGAGGAAACAACATTCAAACAGTCATATACCTATAAAAAATGGAAACAAATCTGAAAAGGAAGGCATTTGAGGAGGGGGTGGCAATGTCATCCTGCTAAAGGTGAGATCTGAGCATTCCCAGGAAATCTATATTATGTGCCACCTAATATTCATCTTCACATCCGGTAACACCTCATTCTGTTTACAAGCAGTATGTAGGAATGGTGAGACAATCAGTCAAGAAGTATTTATTAAACACATAGTATTAGTGTGTATGAGGCAGGGTACTGTGGAAAAACAAATGCCAGATTTGAAATCAGTGGGTGTGAATTCAAATATCAGCTCTCCTACCAACTTCCTATATGTCCTTGAGCAAGTAAGATGGTAGTTCTCAAACCAACTAAGATAGTGGTTCTCAAAGTGTGGTCCATATACTCCTGGGGAGTCCCTGGGACCATTTCATTAGATGTAAGAGGTCAAATTATTTTTGTAATAGTACTAAGACATTATTTGCCTATTAAAATATGTTCACTTTTCCAGCTACATACCTGTGTGAGACTGAATTTTCTTCATATATTTCATGCAAAAGCAGTTATGACAATCCAGCTATTTTCTATTGCCAGACATTAAAGAGGTTTTCAAAAATATGTAAAACAATACTACTTTTTTTTGTTTTGGAAAATGTAGCTCATTATAAAATATGTCTTTTATATTAATGTGTAATGGATGTCTTGCTATTTTTAACTAACTAATATTTTAAAAATGTATCAGCTTTAATATGTAACAGTAATATTGATAGATATAGGTCATATAAGCAAAAGCTCTTTGGTTTCCTCAATAATTTTTAAGAGTATAATGAGGTCTTGAGACTAAAATGTTTGAGATCTGTTACTCTAGGTTTTAGTTTTTTCATCTGTATAGATGTGGGTCCTTAGACCCCTTGCATTTCTAATCATACGATTTTATAATCTTATAATTTCTATAACTTGGCCCTGAGACTCAAACTAAACTACAGGCATATCAAACTAGAGGTATAACTAAAAAGTCTTTCACTGAGGAAAAAAAAACTGCTGAGCCAGGGTATTTTGGGGAAGTAGATTATGTTTGGAAGACATTATAACTGCACACCATGGGGATAGGAACCCAGGGGTGGTTGTGCAGGCTGATGGAAGTCAAGGAAGTAAGGGATTGAGACAACAATCCCTCCTTGGGGAAGAAAGGGGTCATTCTAGGGAGAAAACATATTCCCTTAACCTGAGTCTCTGTGTCCTGGCTGTCAGGCAAAACCCCATTAATTCCACGCTAGTTATGGGACTGGGTAAAGGTAGGGACTGGTTCATATGGAAGTCTGTGGGTGGCATGACTACTAGAAATAGGGCAAGTTGAGGTAAACATTGTGCAGAGAGATCCAAGATGAAAAGCAAGACTGGGCATAGGGTGTGGATGGAAAAAGATGGCAAGAAGGTAAGAGAGGCTAGTCAGAGTCCAACAGATAGTTGTTTGTTCATGACCCTTCTGGGCATCCTCTTTTTGATCTGTGGAGGTAGGGGGACAGTGGGAAGGGAGAGCTGGCCAAGTTCTTAAAGGAGTTCTTTATTTTAACATCCCTAGGATCTTGCATTAAGTTTATAAGAAAGCTTCAAATAATCACAAAGTAAAAAAAAATAATAATAGCTCACATTTATACAGAACTTTCAGGTTTATGTCAAATCTATAATCTGCTTTTCTAACTTTTGTTGAGTTTCTCTTCACTAAATTCACATGTGATGAATTTCACACTAGGGAGAAGCCCTTATTTCTTGAAAATATAATCTCATTAAGAGGGAGCCTGGCATAGTGGATAATGGGTTCAAGTCGGAATCAAGAAGATCTGCTTCAAGTTCCACCACTGATGTTTACTAGCTATGCGACCCCTGGGCAAATCACTCAAGTTCTTGAAGGTCCATTCAAGTTTCTAACACCTCCTGGGATTACCTTTCAACTGCTCTGTAGATATCTTTTAGTAGAGTTTGGAAGGCTCATGTTGGTCTGATGAGTCACTTGGACGCACTGGATCTTGACTCTAACATAGGGATGTTATTTTGATCCTTTTCGAAAATGAAGGATACCAACCAAGCAGATATGTTGTATGAACTGCGCTTCTCACGTGTTGTCTCCCCTACTAGCATGTAAGCACCTTATGAGCAGGGATGATTTTCATCTTTCTCCTTGGCACACAATACGTACCCAGGAGATGTTTATTGACTGACTAACTGGCCATAAGTTATGGCCCACATTGAAGAAAATGTAGGTCCTTGATTTATTGCTCTTCCCAAGGAAGATGTTCTCACCCCCACTGGAAAAAAAAAATTGCTTTTCAGAATCTTTACACATTGAGCATGTCCATGAAAAACAACTTGCCACGTGGAGAGCTATCTAAATCTGGTATAGGCATGTGGAGAGGTTGACTCTGGCATTTGAGTTATTTATTTATTTTTTCCTCATTTGGTTTTTCTTGAGGCAAGAAATACAAGTTCTGAGAAAGAAGCAGATGGGAAAGTGGACAGTTGGAATAATTTTTCCTAAGGCCTTTGTTTTCAAGAACATGAGCATCCTTCAGCAGGAGTGGCATCCATTGCCAAACCCAAGTACAATGCTCCATTGGCATAGAAAAGATAGAATTACCCCGAAGATAACAGGAGGAGCTATCAGCATATCGATTTCCCTTCTTTCCTTTTCCTTTCTTTCCTTCTTTCTCAGTTTCACAATGAGAGTACAACCACTTGCCAGGACTGGTGGTCATTCAACCCAGGGTTTGTTTGGGGTTTTTCTTTTGAATTTTGAGGAAGAAAATCACCTTGTACTGAAAAAGACTAGTAATAAAAAGGATTTTGAGTCATTAATCCTAGACAGGTGGCAATCATATCTTCTGGGACATCCTTTAAGACCCAAGGAGCAATTGAAGTTATTGTGCTACAACCTCGAACAAGCCTCCAGGGTTAGGAGTTCATGGCTACTGCTGGGTGATGCTGAGCACAGGGTCTGATCATAGCCTGTTCTTCTGCACTAATTTTGGGTGCTCAGTTAATGAACCTTATTAGGCTGATTGCTGGACCTGTAAATAGTAACAGAAGAGTCTCAGCTGCTGGCAGGACCATACAGAGACAAGGGGACATGAGGGAACAAAGGTTCAAGAAACTTATTTTTAACAGTGGACTTAATTTTATTTTCCATACTTGTGGAAAAGTACCTCTACTGTAATTTGACTTATAATGAAATTTACCTTTCCTTCCTTTAGCTTCTACCTTTTGGGACATATCATGTTGTGGCCCCATGTGATGGAGGCAGCAGAAAAAGTGATTTAAAAAAATTAGAATGTCTGGCCCATTTCTAACAAGAATGGCTCTTTCTTTTTCCTTAGCCAAGAAATCATTCTGTGAGTGAACACCCACACATATCTAGTTTTTTCCATCTCATCAATGAGAAAAGGACAGTTTTTTAAGAGATTTAACAAATATTTATTAAGACTCTGTTGTGTGCAGAGCTCTATCTTAGTTATTGATGATTATACAAATTTTTATAAGATACAATCTCTACCCTTGTGGAGTTTATGGTTTAGTAGAGGGGGGGAATTGTGTGCTAAACTAGATACACAGTTAACTAGAATACAGAATCATACATGGTAAGTACATAACCACAGAATCATGAGATTCCAGAGCTAGAAGGGACATCGGGGCTATCTAAGCCAAATTACACCCCCCCAAAATATCCACACTATAACATACAATTCATCTTTTGCTTAGAGTTCTCCAAAGTGGGAGGGAAGGGAAATCTGCTACCACTTAAAACAGCCCATTCCACCTACAGACAGCTTAGATTGTTAGGAAGTATTTTTCCTAACATCAAACCTAAATTTGACTCATTGAAACTTCTCATTACTTCTGGTTCTGGTCACCAAGACCAAAGGTGATAATTCCAATCCTAACTTTCCATGACAGCCTCTCAGATGCGTAAAAATAAATATCATTTCATGAGGTCCAAGGGAGTGGAAGGAGTGGTCAATGCTGACTGGAGGGATCAGGAAAGGTTGTCATTAAAGAGGTAATATTTGATTTAGACTTTAAAAAATGGGTAGAGATAAGCAGGAATAAGCAGATAGCATATGAGAAACGTGGTGAATAACAGCATAAATGTAAGGAAGTACAATGTGTATATAAGGGATAGTGACTCCATTTTGACCGGAGCAAAGAGTTTGTGAAAGGAGGTAGTGTGAGATGAACCTGGAGAGACAGGCCAGATAGTGAAGGGCCTCTAATGCCAGATTATAAGGAATTTGAACTTTACTAAAAAGATAATAAGGAACCAATCTTGGACTTTGAGGAGAGGGGCGGCATGACCAGATCAATTCATGAGGGCCATTAGTCTGGCACCAGAATGAAGGATGGATAGGAAATGGAAAAACTTATTAGAAGGCAATTGTAATAGCCCATGGTGGTGATAACTAGGGTTTTTTTTTAGAATGATGGCAGTGGGAATAGAGAGGAGGCGACAGATTTGAAAGAATGAGTATTGAGGAAGTGAAGAATTATTTAAATGTTTGGACAATTATTTAAAGAGCAGCTAGGTGGCACAAAGAATAGAGCACTGGGTCTGGAGTCAGGAAGACTCATCTTCCTGAGTTCAAATCTGGCCTCAGACACTTCCTAGCTGCGTAACCCTAGGCAGGTGATTTAACACTGTTTGCCTCAGTTTCCTCTTCTATAAAATGAGCTGGAGAAGGAAATGGCCAACGACTCTAATCTTTGCCAAGAAAACCCCTGGTGGGGTCACAGAATCAGACATAGATGAAACGACTGAGCACAATTATTTAAATGTGTGGCAGTTAAAGAGAGGATAGGAGGTAGGGCCATATAGTTATGCAAAGGTTTTGGGGATCTGAGTATGTTTATGGGCAGTTGAAATGAAGCCAAGGGAGAGAAGAAGACCGAAGGAACATTAGGAAGAAGGGAGAATAACTGGGGAAAAGTCTTGGAGAAGGCCAGAGGAAAAGGCCAAGGAGGCAGCTAGATAGTAGCCAGAGAGCAGGGCTTGGACTCCAGAAAACCTGAGTTCACCTCCTTTTTCAGTCACGGAGGCCAAGTCTTTTAACTTCTCTGTGTCTCGGTCTCCTCATCTGTAAAATGGGGACATTAGTCTCTAAGGTCCCTACTAACTCTATGATCCTATGAGTGGGAATCAAGGACATATTGGAAAAGTCTTTCTAGCTTAAGTTTTTTTTTTCCCAAACAAATTTACCTCTAGGGGCAATCTCTATAGGCAAATTGTAATTTCCTTTGGATTATACATTTTTTAGCCTTTAATATTCTGCTGTACTACACAAAATAATGTCAAAATCATGGAATTCTGGAGCTGGAAGAAAGGGGCCGTATGCAATTGCCTCACTTCACAAGTGAGGAAGGAGACTGGCCCATAGAGGTTAAGTGACTTACCTAAGATACACATTAAATTTATAGAAGTGCTGGGTAGGAATAAGCAGGATACCCATAAGCCAAGTCTTCTAGTTCCTGGTCCATTAATTGTTGTATCATGCTGTACTCTATTGCCTTCAGGTTATTTTTCTAGTTTGCTTTTTTTTCTCCATTTAACAGTATAAACACTAAGTAAAATTAAAGAAAAAAATACCTATTACACTATTCCTCTAAAACTTTTCTTGCAAGAAAACCTTCCATAAGCTAAGTGATTCTCTTTTTTTGCCACAGATTTTGCCCCATCATTTCCTGGCCCCATTTCCCCCTACCTCTGTCCATCTCAGTTAGATTTCTATCTCTTTTCCCTGTAGATTCCACTTTATTATTTTTTTCTTTTCTTTTTCCTGTCTGCATTTCAGCACCGTGAGAGCACACAGACATCTGCATTTCAAAGAGACCCTTGTCCACTTTCCAAGGCAAACACCAAAAAAAAAAAAAAAAAAAGAAAGAAAGAAAGAAAAAGAAAAAGAAAAAAAGAAAGAAGACAGAAAGAAAAAGCAGAGTGGGGGGAGGATTAATTTACGTCTTATTGTAGGTACTGTACTAATTACAGAGTAGGTCCTCATTTCTTTTCTCCCCTTTTCTCCCTCCTCTGACGCACATGCTCTATAATAAGCTTCTGTTACTTGGAGCTTATGAGGCTCAATAGTAAGTTGAAACCGCTACTATATTTACACACTTTCCACATTTAGACAAAGGCTATTTTTAACTGGCTTGCTATTTGTGGGGGCTGCCAACGTCACTTTATGCTCAGATGCAAAAGAAGCATCATATACTTGTTATTTATTTATGTATTTTTTTCTGTTGTTTACTTGTGCTTGTACCAGGTCTGGCTTTTTCCCTCCTCCAGAAAGAAGGAAGAACAAGAGGGGTTCTGCAGGTCAGTTGTGAAAGTCTTTTTGTGAATCCAGACCCACAGATTAGTGAAGAAAAAAACACTTGACAGTCTGCCCGAGAAGCCCATTCTTAGTGGCTGACTGCTAGGATCCCGGGCATCCAATCGGAGACATGCTTGCATGTTACGGTGAAGACCTACATTTGCTAGTTACAAAGCTTTTGGGAGGGAGACACTTGCCATCAGTACTCCACTGAGTCTGTCATTCCCTCTTGTACAAGCGCAGCATGAAAACATGTTCTCTGACAAGAGTCACACTGACATTCACCCCCTTTTAAAAAATGCCTTATCTTTCTTCCCAAGGTGCCTGTAGTCATTTTGTTGGTCCTGCTCTTAAAGAAAGTGATTTATAATTATGTGAGTCGATGTGTTGGTTATACTCTAACATTTAGGGCTGGTTATATTCTAGGACACTCTCTCCACATATACATATGTATATATATATATATATATACACACACACACATATACATACACACATATACACACACGCACATATGTATATATGTGCATATATGTGCACACATATATGTGTATACACATGTATGTATGTGATGTGTATATGTGCATACATATGCACATGTATATGTGTATGTACATATATATGTGTGTAATGTATATATGTATATATATGCAGGTATATATATGCATGTGTGTGTGTCTGGGTGTATATATATGTATATTGTAAGTCGTTAGATATGATTAAGTTTTTCCTGGGTCAAAGAGAACTGATTGTTTTTATACTGAAAATCAACTAATCAACAAGACAGATAAACAGAAAAATCTGGTTTGTAAACTTTCTCTAAATTTTAGGCATGGCATAGTGGATAGAGCGTTAGATTTGGAGACACAAAGACCTCGATTCAAATCACACTCAGACAATGTCAGTAAACCTCTGTGGACTTCAATTTACTCATCTGCAAAGTAGATGCTTGTAACACGTGAATACCTGTAACACGTGCCTAATTGAACAGTTATGAGACTCAGATGAAATTAATGTGTCTAAAACATTTTGCAAACTCTAAAGCCTTCTCTATAACTGCCAGCTATTATTATTGAATGTTATTGCTCCCCTAAGTGAAGTTTGCTGCTATTCTAGTCAAATTGGCTTCCTAGCTGTCTCCTATTCCTATTTTTCCATCCTCTGCCTCTGTACACAAGGCATCCTTAATATCTGCAAAGCCGCCCTCACTTCCCCTATACCCACTTTTATATTTCTTGTCTTCCTTCAAAGCTTAGCTAAGATGTCCATTCCTCTGTGAAGTCTACCCTAACTTCCTCATTTATTAGTGGCCCTTTCCTCAAATTATGGTATTTTGTTATCTGTGAATGGGATATCTTTCAATGGAAGAAAATAACCATATTTTGTTTTCTGTTTTGTCTTTTTATCATCAGTGCCATATATGGCACCTGGAACTAAGTAGGCATTTAAAAAAAAAAAAGGTTTTTTTGAATTGAGCTGAACTTTCTGTTCAAAGATCCCTTTAGAAAAGGCAAAGACTGCACAAGCAATCTAGTTCAAAGCTCACAGAACATAGAACTAGAGGAAGCCTCAGAGAGACTGTCTAGACCTACCTCCTTCATTTTACAAACAGGAAAACTGTGACCCAAAAAGGGAAAGTATCTTTTTGTCACTAAACAAGTAAGCAAACAACTGTACCTACATATACCCACAACCTCATCTGAATTCATGGTGGTCCTTTTAATAAGCCTGTAGCAAAGTCACATTGAGTAAAAAATTGGTCATCATCTGTCTGGTATGAAATCTTTCCCAAACAAAGCTATAGACAATCTCATATTATCAGTGGGCAGCCAGGTAACACAGTGGACTGAGTCCCAGGCCTGGAGTCAGGAAGACCTGAGTTCAAATGTGGCCGCAGACACTTACTAGCTGTGTGAACCTAAGCATATCACTTAATTCTGTTTGCCTCAATTTCTTCATCCGGAGGCAGAAACGGCAAACCATTTCAGTATTTTTGCCAAGAAAACCCCAAAAAGAGGTCACAAAGAGTCAGACACACCTGAACAAATATTATTGACATTAAAACTAAAGGAGACTAACATGCAACCAATCCATTCATGAGTATTTATTAAATGCTTACCAGACAAGCATTGTACTAAGTGCCGGGGTCACAAATAAAATGAATGAAACAATCCCCATTTGCAAGGAGCATGCATCTGTACAATATAGGCAACACTGGGAAGACCTTTAGAAGCAAGCAAAAAAAAAAAACGTTCCTGGAAAAATGTGGTTTTGAAATTCCCATTAACTCTGGCCAGTGGTAAAAGAAGCACAAGTGGATTTAATAGAGGAGGAGTTTAAAAAAAGGAGAGTCTTCATGATTGAGGAGTACTGATAATTGACTTTGCAATGATCTGACAGGAAATGCACAGCTTTGCTAGAGCATGTGGTCAGTTTCTCCAGCTCTCAGCCTGACTTAGAGAGCTACTTTCCTCTGAATCAGAGCAAAAAGGGCTTCAAACTGTTTACTCAGCTTTTCATTGCTTTGAAAGGAATTTGAGAGATTCTTGTCTCCCATAAAGGTAGTGTGAATGAGGCATTACTCATGAGGCTGGCCTTAAAGAACTAAGAAAAGTCTTGTCTTAAAATGATGACTTATCAGTTAGGCCAGACATTCCCCCATTAGCCCCTTATTCTTTTGGTTGAGACATTAAAATATTAATCCTATAGAAATATAAATGCCCCTTGAATAATACAATAAGCTATTGTCGGTCATTAACACATTAATGTTATTGAGTTTATCACCTCCTTTCTGA
The DNA here is from genome assembly GCF_900497805.2 of Vombatus ursinus. Classification (NCBI taxonomy): domain Eukaryota; kingdom Metazoa; phylum Chordata; class Mammalia; order Diprotodontia; family Vombatidae; genus Vombatus; species Vombatus ursinus. The sequence continues at coordinate 11,711,290 of NW_020954610.1, read as the reverse complement.
GAGGGACAACTAACAGATCTAGGAAATTTTAATGGACTTAAGAGGCAAGTTATGTCCTGGTTAAGGAGAGATGACCTACAGATGTGGGTATACAGGATAGTGAAAGGAACTAAAAACAAGAAATTAGAGGGTACAAAGACACACTTTATCTACTTTTCCCTGCTCACTTACTCTTCGTAGAAATATGTCTTCATTGAACTATAGATCTATAGCCAGATGGGACCTTAGAGATCAGCTAATCTCTCACCCTCATTTTTTTTACAGATGAGGAAACTGAGGCTTAGAGAGGCCAATTGATTTCTCTAAGGGTATACAGATTGTAAGAGGCATAGCCGAGATTTCAGTCCTTCTTCTTCTCACTAATAGTAAAAGCTCATATTTACAAATGGGACTTTCCTTGCCACAACTTTGGAAAGAGGTATTATCTACATTTCATATTTGAGCAAACAGAGACTTAGAAGAGTCAAAGTGACTTGCTCACTGTCAGATGACTAAGAAGTAGAAGTAGTGCAGTAGAATGGTTAGAATTTGGAGTCAGAAGACTTGGGTTCAAATCCTGATCAAGATAGTAGCTATGTGGCCTTGGGCAAGTCAACTAACTTCTCTGGCTTTTAGATTCTTCATCACGTATATATCCTGTAAAACAAGGCATTTTAGCTCAATGGCAAGTAAGGTCTCTTCCATTTCTAAACTCTATGATCATATGATTTTAAGTAGGGGTGAGGAACCTCTGGCCTCGAGGCCACGTGTGACCTTCTAGGTCCTCTGGGGCAGCCTTTTGACCGAGTTCAAGTTTTACAGAACAAATCCTTTTATTAAGGGGATTTGTTCTTTTGAAGCTTGAATTCAGTTAAAGGGCCACAAATGAGGACCTAAAGGGCCATATGTGGCCTTGAGGCCACAGGTTCCCCACCCCGATTAAGTATTGGAAATCTTTTGCCTTTAAGCCCGCTGGTCTTTCCACTGTGCGCTGCTGCCTTTTTCATGAAGCTATAGAATAAATGTCTTTTACAAGAGTCTGAAATCTAAGCTAATGGCTCATCTGTGCAGCAATAGCTGCCTTGGACACAATTCAGCAGAGAAAGAAATGGGGACACTGATTTGGGAACCAGCCCAGACATTGCCAACATTGAAGAAACACTTTTGTTCCTGTGGTTTTTCAGGTTTCATTGTGATTTGGGTGTTCTGCCTGTTTGTCCTAGAGCTGAAATCCCCAAGTGATGAAAGAAGGCCCAGTGTCACTGTGTTTCCGGTTTCAGATATACCAGAAACACGAGAAGGAAGGTTTCCTCTTGCCAGCTATCCAGGCCAAGGAGGTAGAGATAGGGACTCAGTAGCTGGGATATTCCCTTGTAGCTAGTTAAAGCATCTCTATCCCCATGAGACAGTGGAGAAAGTTTAGTGCTTGACAGTTGGGGACATTTTGCAGCTGAAAATCCTCTCACTTAGCACCTAGGCACTTACAAAGCCTCCATGAAAGCCCTTTTCTGATGCTTTATCATTTCATACACATAACCCTGACTTCTGAGCCCCTAGCCCAGACCACCATTTAATGAGATGCTCAGGCCATGCTCATTCCACTCCCAAGACCAACTCTTCAGTCTCCTCACTCACTAACCCCTTGGTTATCTTCCCCACACTCATCTGCCCTTTATGTGACATCTTCCCCCTTTAGGAGGTAAGCTCCTTGGAAATAGAAACTATCTATTTTGCTTCTATTTGTACCCAGAACAAATATAGCATGAACATATTAAGTGCTTAATAAATACTCTAGTCAACTATCAAAAGCCGTGTCAATGGAGCAAAAGCACTGGGAAACCTTGACAATCTGGAAAAGCTTCATCTGTCGACCTGGAAATAGACCATATGTTTATCATTCAAGGACAAACAATTGTCTAGTCTCAACCTAGTATATGCAAGGCCTGAATCTTCTTGTCCAGCCCTATTCTCTTATCTGACCTCTGGTTTCACATTTTCAATAGCCTATTAGACATTTTGAACTGGATGTCCAACAGACATCTTAAACACAACATGTATAAAACTGAACTCAACCTTTCACTTCTAAACCTCCTGTCTTCCAAATTTCCCTATTACTGCTGAGGTTACTACCATCTACCTAGTCCCACAGGCTTACAACCCAAATGTCATCCTTCTCACACTCTCACTCTCTATAGCCAATCTAATCAATCTAAGATCCATTGATTTTACCTTCATCTCTTCCATATGCCCCTTCTGACACTGCTACCATCTTGTTTCAGGTTATTCTTACACCTGGACTAATTTAATATCCTACTGATTAGTCTCGCTGCCTCAAGCCTTTCTCCACTCCAGTGAATTTTCACCTGTCAAAGTAATATTCCTAAAGTGCAGTTCTGACAAAGTCAATCCCCATTCAGTAATCTCTGTTGGTTCCCTATTGCCTCAAGGGTGAAATAGAAACTCTTCTATTTGGTTTTTAAAATCCTTCATAACCTGGTCCCTTTCTACCTTTCCAGTCTTCTTACATCTTATTCCCATACATATACTTTGTGATCCTATGACATTGTTCTCCTTGTTGTTGTCTGAAACAAGACCCTCCATCTCCTGACTCCAGACATTTTCTCTGGCTGTTCCCCGTACCTGGAATGCTCTCCCTCTTCATCTGTGCCTCCTGCCTTCCTAAAGTCCTACGTTCTGCATGAAGCCTTTCCCATGCTTCCTTAATCTTATTGCCTTCTCTCTGAGCCAATCCCCAGTTTATCATGTATATATCCTGTTGTACATGGTTATTGGATGTTGTCTCCCTCATTAGAGCAGGAAGTGGGTTTTGCCTTTTTTTTTTTGTATCTCCTGTTGTTAGCACAGTACTTGGAACATAGTAAATACTAGTTGAATGACAAAGGAAAACAAAGAAAAACTAAACATATAGTTCCTGCCCTCAGAGAGCTTATATTCATGTGAAGAGAATGATATAGGAAAATGGTAAAAGACAGCCTTGGAACATAATGCCATTTCTAGAAGAAAGAGTTGCTTTAGAGATTATGGGGCAGACTTTAACAAGATTCTGCCTAAAGCCATAAAATTCAACATTTTCAAATATCCTAATTTTTTTTACATTTTCTTTTAAGTCATTAATTTAATTATCAGAAAACATTCTAATTATACATAGAACAAAAAAGGGGGGGGAGGATTCAATGTGGAATCATTAACTTGTTATGTACAGTTTTATTTTTAACATGTATAGTGTGTAAAATCAGTCACTAATACAGAGTTATTCTGAAGTGACTTCATATTTTAACCTTACTTGATTTGGGAAGGGAAGGGCAATCCACATGTGATCTACCTTAGTGCTAATCCAGTCTCCTCAGAATGAGCATGTAGCAGCAGCTGCCATCCATGCTCACTCCATGTCCTCATTTGAAACGTGGCCAATCAAAATACTTGGAGAGGAGCTAAGGCGGCACTAATCCCACCTCTTCATGATTGGGTGATCCAATCAAAATATCTTTGCCCTTACATGAAAGATTCTTACTCCTGTCTATAAAAGCAGTGCTCTTTTTGAATCCCAAATGTGTTAATAAGCTCCTTTTTAACTTATTCTTCCTGAATTTTACCTCTTTAATCAGGGTGAAGGCCCAAACATAGAGTTTTCCATTTGACAAGATTACTTAACATGGTAGTAATTGCTCTATGTCTCCCCTTCTAAACTCTTGTGTTTTTTTTTATGTTTTCTTTTTCTATCTTTTTCTTTCTTTCTCTCTCTCTTTCTCTTTTTCTCTTTCTTTCTCTCTCTTTCTCTCTCATTCTTTTGTTTTCTCTCTCTCTCTCATTCTTCTTTATAACTTTCCAGTAACTTTCCCCAACTCTCCTCCTCCAACCAGAAGCCTTCCCTTATAAGTATAGTGAAGCAAATCAAATCATACATTTCCCATCTTGAGAATTCACACTGCTGATTCAAATGACGGTTTTTTTTTAAATTCCCCAACCCACAGCAGGTAGACACCAAGGCAAAAAGGAGCTGTCATCTCTGTTGGTGAATGGACAAACCACAGTGTGGAAAACACAGATAGATACCTGAAGTATTGAATAAGGATTTTAAAAGTGCTCTTAGCATTATCATCTCAAGCACAAGGGTATTATGAGGGAAGTTCTTTGTAAGGCTTCAAGTGCTATGTGGATGTTTGCCATTCTTACTGTCTGCCCCTGCCATGTTTCACAAGGTGCAGAAAAGCATTTATGTGTAAAAGAGAGTGACTCTTATGTTGAAATATCTACCCACTCCTTAAGAGGATTATGAGTAGATAAAGCAGGTCCTCTGAATGCAAAAGTGACTAAACCCCAAAGTGGTTCATGAAAACAAAATTCAATATAATTTAACAAGTTTTTATTAAGTGCCTGCTATGGAGATACTAAGACAAATATGAAAGACTGTGCCTTCAATTTTGTGTTCTTTTTAAAAGTTTTATTGATATTTTACTTTTTTGTAGTGCTTATATTTTCAAATGCATCTCTCTATTCCAAAGAGCCCTGCCTTATAATAAAGAATAAAAGAAAGAAAACAATGTAATTTAGCAAAACCCATCCATTAATTGAAAAAAGTCTGACATTATAGATATGATACATACTATTTTCCCTGACCTCTGCAAAGAAAGTTGAGAGGGAAAGGGAAGGAAGAGATCCTTCTCATATCTCTTCTTTGGGTCCAAGCTTTGTCATTTTAATTCACAGCACTCAGTTTTAATTGGAGTTTGTATTCTACACAGGTAAGTAAATATTTACAAGGTGATTTATGGGGGAAGAGAATACTAACCCCTAGGTAGATCATGGAACACTTCAGAGAGGAGGCGGCACCTGAGTTGAACCTTGAAGGAGAAGAGGAGAAATCTAAGAGGTAGAGATGAGGAAGGGGGATTTTCTAGGCACGATGGGCCACATGGATGAATGTATAAAGGCAGGAGATGAAATGTCAAATTTGGAGAACATAGGAGGCCATTCTGACTGAAATGCAGACTTCATGAAGGGGAGTAATAAGACATTATAAAAGCTGGTCCTTATATAGTACGTTAAAATTTGTCAACTGTTCTACATCTGTTGTCTCATTTGAAGCTCAAAGCTTCTCTGAGGTAAGTACACTAAGGATTATGACCATTTACAGATTAGGGAACTGAGACTCAGAGAAATAAATTGATTTTCCCATGATCATATAGCTAGTATGGCCCAGGATGAGAACTTAGTCCTTCTGGCTCCAAATTCAGCGCCGTAGCCATTATGCCAGCCCAGAAAGGTAGCAAAAGCTAATGAAACAAACAAACAAAAAAAGGTAGTATCTTTACTAGGAAATATTCCAACAAGGCAAGATCTCTGTTATTTAGAGATAATAGATGTCTCTAATTTCAATTCCAAGTGTGTCCTAAGTCACTTGGAAATCAGAACGGGCTTACTAAGAATACAGATGAAGTGTGTTTTCCTCATACCAAACCTGTGATGTAGTATTACCCCCATTTTACAGGTGAGGAAACTGTGGCTTGGAAAGATGAAGTGACTTGACATGGTCATAACTAGCCACTAATCAAGATATAAACTTGTTCTCCTGATTCTAAGTCTTCTGGCTCCAGATTCTGCTTTATTGAGTTTTAATTTTTAAAAAAAATGGCAAAAAATAATTTTATTATTGATACCCTTTGTCTTTTACATCACAGTCACTTTGAAGACATGGTGCCATGCCCAACATTGAATTGTAGATAAGTAAATAAAACTAGCCAGCCTGTTGCACATATCCGACCATATATGAAGCATCCCATATCCATAGCCTTCCATGTCTCTAGTGAGAGAAGAGAGATTTATTTCCTTATCTCTTCTCAGGGACCAAGATGGTTCTTTAAAATTATTCAAAGTCCAAATTTATTTTGGTGAGGTTTTTTGTTTGCTTTGTTGTACCCATTGTTTATATTGTTTTCCTGATACTATTCTGTATCAATTTCTAAGCCTTCCTATGCATTTATGAATTCCTCCCATACATTGTTTCTCAAGGCCCTGTAATATTCATTGAATGATAGATTTAGTACTAAGGCCATCTAGTCCAGGACTTTTTAAACTTTTTCCACTCCTCCCCTTTTCAGGTTTTAGCAGCTTTCATTGGTTTTGCATGGCCTGAGAGCATGTACGGTGCAAAGTGTGCGTGTTTTGTGTTCAGAACCAAGGCTGCAGTGGATATAGCACTGTCAAACACTGCCAGAAACAACTCGGATTCATTATGCTTTTTTTGGTCTCTGTGTGTTCGGAAACCTTTTACTGTTGCCGAATTTTTTGCGACCCCATCTGGGGTCAGGATCTACAGTTTAAGAAGCACTGATCTAGTCCAACAGATGAGGAAACTGAGGTATAGGAGGTTAAGTGATTTGCTTAAGATCAAACAGGTAGTAAGTTTCAGAGGTAGGATCATTGTAACATTCCACTAATGATGGGTAATCACTTTATTTCCAATTGCTGGCTACCACAAAAACTATCAACCGTCTTGCCAGTACAACGTGCTGCCTCCTGAGTCTGGCCTTATTCAAGAAACAGATAAGATAAAGAATATTGGTCAGTGGAAGTAAAACAATTAAAGATGTCAATCTAGGGACAGCTAGGTGGCACAGTGGATAGAGCTCTGACCTTGGAGTCAGGAGGGAGTTCAAATCTGGCCTCAGATACTTGACACTTACTAGCTGTGTGACCCTGGGCAAGTCACTTAACCCTGATTGCCTCACCAAAAGCAAAAAAAAAAAATTCCAATCCATAAAGAGGAAAAAATTTTCAGTCATGTGTAATTCTTTGTGACCTCATTTGGGGTTTCTTGGCAAAGATACTGGAGTCATTTGCCATTTTCTTCTCCAGCTCAAACAGGGTTAAGTGACTTGCCTAGGGTCACAAAGCAAGTATCTGAGACTAGATTTGAACTCAGGTCTCCTTGACTCCAGGCCCAGCCCTTTCGCCGCTGTGCCACCTAGCTGCTCTCAAAATGCCTCTGTTATAGAGCTATGTCTTTTCCCAATTTCCACACTCCCTGCTACCCAAACAATTGTTTTCAGTTATCATCTGAAAATGGCCACTAGTTTGGTCAAACGTGAGAAGGAAATATAGAGAGCTGAGTTGGTGGTTGCTGTTCGTCCTTCATTCTGGAAGGGAACTAATGACATCACAAGGGTGATATCTTGACTTGCATACAAATTGCAGAGCTGTGCAAAGTCATCAGCCTCACTCTTCCCCTCAGAGAAATCGAAGTCCAGCATCAAGAAAAAAGTCAAGATGACTGAGCTGAGGTTAAAATAGCAAACCACTTTATTATTCAGCTCCATGCCAGCTCTGGTCACATTTTACCCAAGATCCTAAGCTCTCAATGTCCAGATTGTCTTGTTTTTACATCATTGTCATTTCTGAAAATATTCCACCTCCGTTTTGATTGCATTCCTTCTTTGAAGAATGAATGAATAAAAAATGTTAAGTACTTACTATGTAACAAGCACTGTGTTGAGCTTGGCACTGGGAATACAAATACAAAAGTGGGACACTCCTTGTCCTCAAGAAACTTGTTGTTGAGGCATATCTGACTCTTTGTGACCCTGTGGACTCTAGCACACTAGTGCTGTCCATGGGATTTTCTAGGCAAAGAAACTGGAGTGGGTTGTCCATTTCCTTCTCCAGTAGAGTATGACAAACAGAGGTTAAGTGCCTTGTTCCAGGTCACATAGCTAGTGTTTGAGTCTGGATTTGAACCCAGGTCCTCCTGATTCTAAGCCCATGTAGCTACCTCCAATGAGCTTACCTTCATTCTATTGGGAGTCAGCACATATAGGGAAACGATGTCAGCAAGGAATGTTTTGGGTTTGAGAAGTCACAGGTTTGGTAAGTGGAATGATAGCTAGGAGAGTTGACTAATGTCTAAGAGCAATGATCACCATCCTTTATAACAAAGAAAAAGAGATAAGTAAAAAAAAGCCAGATACAGTGACCTCATCTGAAAGTGCATACAACATTCTACCCTAGCAGTCTCTGCCCACCAGCAAAGAGGAGGGAGGTATGTTTCATTGTCTATTCCTTAAGACCATTACTGATTTTTAAGTTGCTCAGAGTTTGGCTTGCATTTGGTGATCTTTCACACTGTTGCAGTTATTGTATATATTGTTCTTTTGGTTTGACTTGTGTAGCAAATACTGACCAGGCTTCTGAGCTAGGAAGTCCTGGATTTAAAGATCCCCTCTGATGCATGCTGACTGTTTGACCCTGGGCACATTCTTTAACCTCCTAAGTGTTTTAGGCAATTTTCTAAGACTTGCATAAATAAAAATATGCATAAATTGCATAAAAGGTGTCAACCCCCATTGGTAGAAGAAATTTCCTTATCAAAGAATTCCCTATCCTGATAAAATCCCAGGTCCAGGTCATACCTTATTAGTTCATATAAATCTTACTGTATTTCTCTGAATATTTGTCTTTTCTAATTATACAATAATATTCTTTCACATTCATATACTACAATTTATTCAGGAATTCTCCAATTAATAGGCAGCTCTTTGTTTCCTATTCTTTACTGCCACAAAAAATGCTGCTGTGACTATTTTGGTAGCAGTTAGACCTTTGTTTCTGTCTTTGACTTCTTTGGGATTGATACAAGTTGTTGATCCTTTCTTGGCTGGGCCCTGGGCCTTACTTCCTAACACTTTATTCATCGGTTTCCCATACTGAATTTCTTATCTCTGCTGCATATTCTCCTAGATAAGCATATGGCAGTACACCTTAATGACAGGGGAAATTATTACACTTATTCAAGATAGGGATGGCTCATGTATAATTGGTAATGTGTAAATATGGCAGAAAAGACAAGGGCAAGGGGTTGACTATGAAAAGCTCCCTCTTGGGTACTTTTGACAACTGGGTGATCTAGCATGTCTGAACATTAAGATACTTAGAAAACACGAAGCTGTGGTTGTGATGGAAAGAGCACTGTGGTGTACAAGATCTCGGCTCTATCACTAATTAATTGTGTGAGTCTAGACAGGATACTTCATTTCTCTAGGGACATCAGTTTTGTTCTCTGTGAAATGAGATGGAACTAGGTGGGCTAAATAATCACCCCTTCAAGTTCTAAGTTAGCAGGTTCCATGTGTCCCAAATTGTGTAGTTTCTTTAGTGTTCTTCCTGTCCGTGCTATGCCAAACCTGCTCTGGGGCTATCCAAACCCACATTGGCACTGGCAGGTTGGGTGACCAGAAGGCAGCTGCCGCTTGTTCCCTCCAGAGTTGTAAGGGTGCCTCTGAGGAGCTTGGGGCTTGTTTTTCTAATATTTTCTTATGTTTAAGGTATCAGGCCCAAGCATCCTGTCACTTCAATTAGGGCGATGATGATGGAGAGATTGATTCCGTTGACAGCTTCCCATCCTCACAAATAATTTAAAGTATAGTTGCAACATAAAATATACCAGTACCTGACTATTCAATCCACATTTTTAAGTACCTAATATACAAGACCTTGAAGAAATACTAGGTACCATGAGCACCCAAAAAAGGGATGATTACATCTGGTTGAAGAGATCAGATAGGCATTATGGAGATGGCATTTAAGCAGACTTTACAGAAATGATAGGACTTTAAATGATAGAGAAATGGGCATGGGGGAGGGAAGGCTTTCCAGAAAGAGAAAACAAAGAGAACAAAGACAGCAAGACAGGAAAGCAAAGGACAAATTTGGGGAATAGCAAAGTAGGCCAGTTTGGCTCAAGGATATAGGACATAGGAAAGGGTGCATCCATGTCTCCAAGGTAGGTTTGAGCAGAGTTGTGGGTGTGCTTGAATGTCAAACTGAGATATTGTTGGACAATGGTGAGCCATTGAAGATTTTTGACTAGGTGAGCGACATGTTCAAATCCATACATTAGGAAAATTGATCTGGAGGCTGTGAAAAGAGTGGTTTGAAAGAAATGTTATTTAGGTATATTTGGGGTTAAGAAACCACTACATCGCTCCCTTCAAAGACTGTATTCTGTCTAATTGTGTTTTAATGTTGTTCACAAGAGAAAAATGACTGACCCATTTAAGAAAAATAGTTTGTGACAAGCAACAGAAAGAGATTAGTTAGGAAACCAGTTCTATGAAAATCTGTTTTTCATTAGGAAATCAGACCATAGTCTATTCTTTCTTTATTAGTATCATGGAGGCAGCACATGATAGTGTAAAGGATATTCATTATAGTCATAGAGAACAGGAATTTGAATCTTGACTTTTGTTTACAACCTGTGCGACCTTGGAAAAGTCACAACTTCTGAGCCTCAATTTCCTCATTACTCAAAGTGGTGGTTTATACTATATCATCTCTAAGGTCCCTTCTAGTTCTAAGTATACAATACTATATATTACTAAGTCTGTAGTACTATAATACTGTATAATACTATTAGCAATAGCTAATACCATGAGGAAAGCCATACCATTGAAAGGCCTGGATTAAGAGCAAGTAGGAGAGTCCAATGAACCCTGCTGGATAAAGAGCTGGTCTTGGGTAAGGAAGAGCAGAGTTCAAGTCTTGCCTCTGATACATATTGGCCGCTTGACCCTGGACAAGTCACTTAACCACTAAATGCCCCAGGCAATCCTCTAAGATTGTAAACTGCAGTACAGTTTCCAAGCCCCATCAGTAAAGGCAGAGTGCATGAAATCACAGATCAGACCTAAAAAAAAAGTTGATGAAAATCTGGGTAGCTAGGTGGCGCAGTGGAAGAGTGGTGGGCCTGAAGTCAGAAAGATCTGAGTTCAAATCCAGACCTCAGATACTTACTAGCTATGTGACCCTGGGCAAGTCACTTAACCCTGTTTGCCTTAGCTTCCTCATATGGAAAAAGAGCTGGAGAAGGAAATAGCAAACCACTTCAGTATCTTTGCCAAGAAAACTCCAAAAAGGGATCATGAAGAGTCAGACATGGCTGAAAAATGACTGAACAGATAAAAATCCAAGTGACTATAATTATCTGAAAGTTATATAGAAGGCCCAAGGATTTTGACACTTGAAGCTTTATAGGTAAAAGAAATTAAAGGTTTATCCTTAATTAAATTAAAATAAGGAAATAAATTAGATTAAACAGTGACAGATAATAGCTTAGTCAGAAACTGTTACTAACTAAAGTTGAGTGTTAGGCTTCCCACATTCAGAATTGCCTCTGTGACCAACTTCTGTTTGCTGTGAACTGTCCCGACAAAGATTGCCCTGCTTACTGTTAGCTTCGCCAGGAAGCCAGCTCCCTGCAGCAGATGAAGGATAAAGACATGGAGAATGGGCACCTTCTCAAGCTGAGTCAGGAAATAGGTCAGTGAGGTGAAAGTGAGGAAGTTTGTTCTCTTCCAAGCATTGGACTGGAAGTGGAGGCTTATGTTACCAAACTAGAGAAGTCAGTGGGAGTCTCATCCTGTCCTCTGGGATCTACAAGATAGGATGATGGCTGGGATGGGCCTTGGAACTCCCCTTCTTTTTGGGCTCAATTTTCCAAAGAAGATATTTCCCATCAGTTTTACATGTCTCTCGATAGTTATTTAAAGAATGAATGAATCTAATCTCTTGAATAAAAAAAAACAATAGCAGACATTTCCATACAGTTTTACAGACCACTTTATAAACATTCATTCATTTGATTCTCCTAAGGACCCTAATAACTATCTATCAATTATATCCGACTCTTCATGACCCCATATGAGGTTTTCTTGGCAGAGATACTAGAGTGGTTTGCCATTTCCTTCTCTAGTGGATTAAGGCAAACAAGGTAAAGTGACTTGCCCAGGGTCACACAGCTAGTGAGTGTCTGCAACCAGATTTGAACTCTGGTCTTCCTGACTCCAGGCCCAGCACTCTTTCCATCAAGCCGTCTAGCTGCCATATATGAGGCAGGAACCCATTATTCTCCCCTTATAGATGAGGAAGCAGAAGCCCAGAGAATTTAAGCAACTTATCCAAAATAATGTGGCTAGTAAGGGGCAGAGTTGAGATGAACCCAGGTCACATAATTATAGAACTTCAGTATTTGAAGGGACTATGGAGCTCATTTAGTTCTGCCTTTAGGAATACTTTGAAATGGAACTCTAACAAACAACCATCCAGCCTCCACTTGAAGATTCATATAGATGGGAAGCTCACTACCTTCTGAGACATCTTACTGAAGGGCTGTGGGATATAAGTATACTCTGTCTAATGTGGTTAATTATTTTCAACCAAAACACAGTACAAAATGATGATGTGAAAGTTTTAGTGAATTAATCAATTACGTAACTGAGCAAGTCGCATAACCTCTCTGAGACTCAGTTTCTTCCTTTGTGTCAAGTGTTTGAAGCTGGATTTGAACTCAGCTCCTCCGGACTCCAAGGCCGGAGCTCTATCCACTGTACCACCTAGCTGCCTCCAGTTTCTTTCTTTGTAAAATGGAGATTCAGACACTTGTACTAACTGACTTTTTTAGAGTCATTGCAAGGTAAGAATTTTGTAAACTTTTTTTGTTGTTCAGTCATTTCAGTCATGTCCAGCTCTTTGTGACCCCGTTTGGGGTTTTCTTATTAGAGATACTGGAATGGTTTGCCATTTCCTTCTCTAGCTCATTTTACAGATGAGAAAACTGAGGCAAACAGGGTGAAGTGACTTACTCAGAGTCACAGAGTTAGTAAGTGTCTGGGGCCATACTTGAACTCAGGAAGATGAGTCATCCTGACTCCAAGCCCAGTGCTCTATCCGCTGTGCCACCTAGTTGCCCTCTGTAAACTTTAAATCATTATAAAAGTGTGAGTTTGTATGAAAATGACAATGTATTGGTGATATTATCGGTTAGATCAGAGTTATGCAAAGGTTGCCTATATTATTCAAAATTAGGGGTTTCCAAACCCTTAGCTACATGAGTAGGTAATCCCTAGGAAAGACGTGTATTAGAAAAAGCTCTGAATTTGGAGTTGGGGGACCTACATTCAAGTGATAGAACAAAATGGAGAGGTGACTGTCCTTCCAGCTCCCTATCCTTACCCCCAGGGGATTACACCTAGATCCTCCTTTTAGGTCTAGACTCCTTAGCGTAAGGGAGATGGAGAATTAATAAAAGAGGTGGTTAAAAGACTATCGAGGGGGGCAGCTAGGTGGCGCAGTGGATAGAGCACTGGCCCTGGATTCTGGACGACCTGAGTTCAAATCTGGCCTCAGACATATAAAAACACTTACCTGTGACCCTGGGCAAGTCACTTAACCCCATTGCCTAACCAAAAACAAACAAACAAAAACACACTATAAAGGGAGATCCAAGATGATTTGTATTTGAGAAAATATTGACAGATCGATAGACACATATATTATCTGAGCTAGGAGGGGTCTTAGCAATCATCTGATTTAAATCCTTTAATGAAATGAAGAAACTGAGGCTCATGAGAAATTAAGGACTCAAATCTGGGAACTAGGTAGGTGTCCTGACTCCTAATATAATCAATGGGCATTTCTGTATTATGTCAAGTCAGGACAACATCAAGAGTCACTGTCACTTCGGGTCGAGTTCTGACTAGCTATTACCTTACCGTGTAACCTCGGGCAAGTCACCTTCCCTCTTTGGGCATCTGTTAGCTCATCTGTAAAATGAGGTGCTGGACCGGCTGATCTCTGCAGTCCCTTTCGGCTCATATGTTCCATGATCCTATGATTCAAAGAATTGGAATGTTTGAGCCCAGAGAAGGGAAGCCTGAGTTGATTTCAGTACTCATTCAACAAATATGTAAAGGCCCACTCCAGGCATAGCTCTGTGCAAAATTCTGTGAAGGATAAACAGATTCTTATCTCCAGTAACTGTGCAATTCTGGCTTTTAAGAATCCTTTAGTCTAGTTGGGGAGGTGAGCCTAAGAACAGAAACTATTTAAACAACAGAACAAGACACAGTGAAGTTAAGTGCCAAAAATAAGTGGCCGAGACAACCGTTACTATAGACGTTCAGAGAAGGGAAAAGAAGTGATGTGGGTTGGAACAAATAGGAAAAAGTGACGCTAATCTGCCAAAGGACATGGGCTTTCCTTTACGCAGCAGAGGTCCAGGGGTCTTCTTTCTCTATAACCATGAGTCTTTTCACTGGCTGTCTTCCATCCCTGGAATGGTCTCTCTCCACATCTCTGCCTTCTCATTTACCTGCCTTCCTTCAAATCCCGGCTAAAATCTCACCTTCAGTAAGAAGCCTTTCAGTTTCCCTTAGTGCTGGTGCATTCTGTCTGCTGATTATCCCTCATTTATCCTGAGGCTGATGATTTTACACAGCCCTCCCTCACTCAAATCCAATTCACTTGCATGTCATGGCATCACCTACCTCACGTCATGGTCCTCTTTGAGAACAGAGGACAAGCAACAACAACAATTCTGTATACAGCTTAGTAGCTTACAACTGTGCTAAGACTCTTGGGAGCACCTTGTATAACTTGTTTGTACATAGTTGTTTGCATGTTGTTTCCCCAAGGTGAGCTCCTAGAGAGTGGGGTCTTTTGGGGGAGGGGGTCGCTTTCTTTGTATCCTCAGCATTTAGCGCAATGCTTAGCACTTGGTAGTTATGAAATGCCTATAGAGCAACTGATTAATTCCACAGGTGTATATGTGGAGAAGTATCTTCAGTCAGTCTTTCCGCTATTGAAGCTCATAGTTCATTACAGGATGAATGGATCTTAGAAATCATCTCAGACCAACTCATACCAATGAGATTATTTGTTTGAGTTTTATGTATGTTTTCTTTTTTTCCTTTATAATCTTTTTTTAATTTATGAAATAAAAAAGCATTTTCATAACATAATATAATAAAAAAGATGATTGTGTGTAAATCTACAAATCACTTCAAATATCCTAAAAGTATTAAGGATTTGGTAGGTTGTTAAGGTCACTGTCTTATGTCTGATAAAATGGGTCATTCAGAGCCACAGGGTTTAATCACTGCTTTTACTAAAATCATACCCTCAGGTAGACACAATTCTCAAAGCAGTTTAGAAGGTGCCCAGCAGGTAAAATAATACAAATAATAATGATAATAATAATAACTAACATTTATAAGGCACTTACTATATGCCAAGCATTGTGCTAAGCCTTTCACAATTATTATCTCATTTGATCCTCATAGCAACCCTGGAATGGAAGTATTATTATTATCCCCATTTTACAGATAAAGAAACTAAGACAGGTTTATGAGTTGCCCAAGATCATACAACTAGTGTCTAAGGCTGGGTTTGAACTCAATTCTTTCTGAGTCTAGGCCCAACGTTCTATCCATTGTGCCACCAGCTGCCTAAAGTCAAATAAATACCTCTTACTAGAAGATTAAAAATCGGTCATCAAGGAGGATATAGCCACCAAAGTCTCAAAAACTTCTTTTGTATTCCTCTTGCCCAAAAGACCCATGGCTGGTTACTACATCAATCCACATAAGAGGAAAATTAATGCCAACAGCCCCAAGTCTGCACCAAACTTCCTTGCCTGAAATGGCAGCTATGATGGAAGTGTCGGGGTTGACTTACTCCTTTCCAGTTCCATCGATATCCTGGTCCACAATACAGGGCTTAAGATCAACATTAATGGGGGGGTGTGGGGCAGAGCCAAGATGGCGGAGGGAAAGCAGTGACTGTCGTGAGTTCTCTCCCAAAGCCCTCCAAATACCTAAAAAAATGGCTCTAAACAAATTCTAAAGCGGCAGAACCCACAAAAAGACAGAGTGAAACAAATTTCCAGCCAAAGACAGCCTGGATGGTTGGTTGGAAAGGTGTATTGCACTGGGCTGGGAGAGGAGCTCAGTTCAGCGTGGGCGCACAGGCCGCAGCTTACCTGGAGCAGGCCTCAGAGGACTGAATCTCGGGCAGTTGTGGCGGTTTCCAGACTTCTCAACCCCTGAATGCCAAAGACAACTTAGAAGGTCAGTGGGAAAAGTCTGTGACTGCAGTGAGAGAGGAGCTAGGTCTCAGCTGCAAGTCTGGAGCAAGGCCCGGGGCTGCGGCTTTTTCCTGAGCTTCCTGCCCACAGACTGAGAGGGAATCCAGTGGTTGATCAGAAGGGGATTGCAGGGATCTCTTTGCCAGTGCTGAGGCAGGACTCTCTTGCTTTGCTCGTGCTTAGATCTGGGTCACAGTTCTGAGGGGCAGTCCTGGGGCGAGGAGGAGTGCTGGTGCTGGCGTGGTGGAGCTTGTTGTGGCTGTGGAGAGGAAACACCTCGCCCCTTATCATATCACCTTGGAAGAACTGAAAATACACAGGTCCCTAGAAGTACCTCTGAAAATAACTGTACAAACCCCTGAAGTTTGGGACAGTGCACTCTTCACATTGGAAGCAGACTTTTACCTTAACAAAGAGTTCAAAACTCAAGTAATCGGCCAGGATCATGAGTAAGCAGCGCAAAAAGTCAGACTATATTATCTTACTTTGGTGACAAAGAAGATCAAAACATACAACCAGAAGAAGACAACAAAGCCAAAGCTCCTACATCCAAAGCCTCCAAGAAAAATATGAATCAGTCCCAGGCCTTGGAAGAGCTCAAAAGGGATTTTGAGAAGCAAGTAAGAGAAGTAGAGGAAAAACTGAGAGTGATGCAAGAAAATCATGAAAAACAAGTCAACAGCTTGCTAAAGGAGACCCAAAAAAATACTGAAGAAAATAACACCTTCAAAAATAGCCTAACCCAAATGGCAAAAGAGGTCCCAAAAGCCAATGAGGAGAAGAATGCCCTAAAAAGCAAAATTGGCCAAATGGAAAAGGAAGTCCAAAAGATTACTGAAGAAGATACTTCCTTAAAAATTAGAATAGAGCAATTGGAAGCTAGTGACTTTATGAGAACTCAAGATACTGCAAAACAAATCCAAAAGAATGAAAAATTAGAAAACAATGTGAAATATCTCATTGGAAAAACAACTGACCTGGAAAATAGATCCGGGAGAGAGAATCTAAAAATTATTGGACTATCTGAAAGCCATGATCAAAAAAAAGAGCCTAGACATCATCTTTCAAGAAGTTATCAAGGAAAACTGTCCTGATATTTTAGAACCAGAGGGCAAAATAGAAATTGAAAGAATCCACTGATCTTCTCCTGAAAGAGATCCCCAAAGGAAAACTCCTAGGAATATTGTAGCCAAATTCCAGAGTTCCCAGGTCAAGGAGAAAATATTACAAGCAGCCAGAAAGAAATAATTCAAGTACTGTGGAAACACAATCAGGATAACACAAGATTTAGCTGCTTCTACATTAAGGGCCTGCAGGGCATGGCATATAATATTCCGGAGAGCAAAGGAGATAGGATTACAACCAAGAATCACCTACCCAGAAAAACTGAGTATAATCCTTCAGGGGAAAAAATGGTCATTCAGTGAAATGGAGGACTTTCAAGCATTCTTGATGAAAAGACCAGAGCTGAATAGAAAATTTGACTCCTCAATAGAAGATTCAAGTGGAACATGAAGAGGTAAACAGGAAAGAGAAATCATAAGAGACTTATTAAGGTTGAACTGTTTACATTCCTGCATGGAAAGATGATATTTGTAACTCAAGAGACCTTTGTCAGTATTAGGGTAGTTGGAGGGGAAAAAATTATATGTACGTATATGTAGATATAGATAGATAGATAGAGGGCACAGGGTAGGTTGAAAATGAAGGGGTCATATCTGGAGAGTAAAATTAAGGGGTGAGAGAGGAATATACTAGGAGAAGGAGAAAGGGAGAGGTAGAATGGGGTAAATTATCCCACAAAAAAAAACAGAAAAGAAAAGGCTCTTACAGTGGAGGGGAAACGGGGGAAGGTGAGAGGGAAGAAGTGAATCTTATTCTCATAGGATTTGACTTAAGGAGGGAATAACATACACACTCAATTGGGTGTGGAAATCTGTCTTACCCTACAGGAAAATGGGGGGGGGGG